>NC_047663.1:40879515-41239015 GCF_011762505.2 Arvicanthis niloticus | reverse complement strand
CTCTTTCCTGCGTTGTATGCCTTCTTTCTAGGTGTTGTTTACTTCTTTACTGGATGCAGCAGATTAAAGATGACATAAAGAGTAAAGAGACAGAGGCTCAGGGTGCGAATGGCATTCTAGCCTTCATGCTCGTCTGTCTTTCTGGAAATTTAGTTCTACAAGAGGAAGGACTGAGCTTAATTGCGATCAGTTGAGGCCAAGGGATAACAGTGGGAACCATGGAAAGCTACTATATAGGTGTGCACTCGTGGTATTTGCCTTCTGTAGCCATGGTGAAGTACAGATGCAAATGAATTCTTTTACAAGAAAAATAGACTTTTAAAAAGATACCAATAAAGAAGAAAACAAAAATACAATTACCAGAAGAGAAAGATATAAAGGAGCTAAAAATAACGAGTCCTAGAGCGCTGCAAATTTATCAAACCTGTCAAGAGCAGCGGTTAGGAACAGAATTCTGCTCTTTAAGGGAGGGGAAAATAAAAGCAGTATTTAAAAATAAAATGGAAAAATAACCAGACTCAACTTACCAGACAACATTATAATCAAAGCAACAGCAAAAGTTAGAAATAATTGTCCTGAATCATGTGTATAGTGAGGATAACAGAAGCTATATTCTTGTTTAACCTCCTTCTGGCCATTTGCTGCTCCACACAGGACGGATGGTACATGACCACAGTACATTCAGCTGTTTCCACCTCCTGTCCCTCCCTCTCTGGCCATGCCCTACTTTACAGCACAGATTCAGTTTATCTTTCCAGGTATGGTATGTCATACATCTAGTTGAAACCACAGTGGCAGTTTCCCCTCAACCTTAATGGTAGAATAAAATGTTTTAAAAAGGAATTCATCTGGGATACAATTATTTTAGTCATTTAAAAAAAAAGCAGAAAAAAACATCTTATTGTTCACTTTGAATATGCACTGTTCAACTTAATTAAGGATACTTACCTAAAAAGTAAATCCCACATGCGTTCTCTAATGTATGTTAATGTATGTTAATAGGGAATCTATGGATTATAAAGGACATTTAGAAAGGAGAAGAATTACCTTTGAAGCAAGGTTGTCTACTAAAGCAATCATAGAATTCTTAAACAAGGTGGCAGCGGTCAGAGGCCTCTTGGTCACCTCTGTAATGCTCAGCTTGCCTTCTGGCCACATGTTCTTCAGCACAGGATTTGAGCTGAGAAACAGAAAAAATTAGTCAAAAGCTGCATTTAAATAAGGGAAATAAGGTAATCCATGCTGTCAAGTGTGTCCTAGGATCACAGTGCACTGCACATGGGATTCACAAAGTCCAACCGAGAAGACTGTTGCATTAGAAAACTATGGTTACACCATGACGAACATGGTACCACAGACAAATTTTAAACTGTGGCACTTTAAAAAAGTCTATAAACTTCTTTAAAGTGACATCCATTAAATTACTATGTGGATCTCTTGCACAGATAATGTGGCTCTCAGAATAAACACATACATATGTATCTTATTGTCTTAGTCAGGATTTCTATTCCTGCACAAACATTATGACCAAGAAGCAAGTTGGGGAGGAAAGGATTTATTCAGCTTACACTTCCACATTGCTGTTCATCACCAAAGGAAGTCGGGACAGGAACTCACACAGGGCAGGAAGCAGGAGCTGATGCAGAGGCCATGGAGGGATGTTAGTTACTGGCTTGCTTCCCCTGGCTTGCTCAGCTTGCTTTCTTATAGAAGCCAAAACTACCAGCCCAGGAATGACACCACCTACAATGGACCCTCTTATCCTTAATCACTAATTGAGAAAATGCCTTATAGCTGGATCTCATGGAGGCATTTCCTCAAGAGAGGCTCCTTTCTCTGTGGTAACTCCAGCTTGTGTCAAGTTGACACAAAAACCAGCCAGTACACTTATTTTATATAAACACACACACATCTGTGGAATGTTTCTGTAATGGCCAAGAAAATGAAAACAAGTCTCTAGCAGGAAATGGTTCTCACACCATGGCAGACAATAGGGCAGGAAAACATTTTCTATAGGTAACCAATATATGGCTAGGGATATGGACATAACTGTTCTGATAGTCTCCTGGATTAATGAACACATTCACAGGCAATAGTTCTGGAACAACATTGATATCATGGTATGACTACTATGACCCAAATCTGAAACTGCACATCAGGCCAATTCTATGTTGAAACCACAGATTTGTTACTTGACTTTGTTGAGATTTTTTTTTTTTCTCATAAAAAGCTGTGATTTTCTTCAGTTTCCCTTTGGGTGCTTTGTAATTTTTTTTCTTTAAAGCGAGAGAAACAAAGCCAGAAACCTAGGATGTATAAAAGGTAAGGCAGATGTGAGCAACAAGAGAACGAGGAAAAATTCATGCACTTGGCAGACAATCTGCCTGCTCCATTCTTCTCTTTACAGACACATGTACACAAGAGTGAACATACACATCATTCCTGTGTGTGTGTGCAATTGTTGGGCTCTAAAGACCAAGGGTCACATTAACATACACAAAGAAAGGATGCATTCAGGTTTTGGGAGGTTGGTCAGCCACAGAAATATCGGAAAGTATTTGTGGGTAAATGTGTCTCATCTAAAGGCTACCTCACTTCAAAGTCTTTCCTATTACAGATACATGAAATAAGCAGCAGTGAGCAGACATTTAATCTTTTCACTGCTCTGGAAGATGATAAAATGGATTCACTTTGTCCCAGCCTAAGTTCCTTTGTTCTTACTCCGTGCTTACCAAGCACACAGACAGACTAGCTTCTGTGGGTAATATTTTTCATTGTCAATTAGTAAGCAAGTTCCCACTGCTGTCTGGCTTCCCAAGCAGGTTTTTCCAATAGAAAACAACCTGTCAGACCAGTGTAAGGAGTGCACCCTGTGTGACTGTTCAATATTTCAGAAAATATACCCGCATGTTACTTCATTTCTACCCTAGGGCTGTGATCCTGGGCTACATTAGTCTACACGGAGAGGTGCTGCTCTGTCAGCTGATTTTCCAGGCCATGAGAAATGCACAAATATAACAAATACCATTTTGTGTTCCTTTTTGGACACAAGCTTGACAGCATACTGTGACATTATCACTGGTCAAATGTGGTTATATTTCCAGTGTAACATTTTCTATAGAGAAATGCTAGTCTGCCAGTTGTTCCTCAAGTGGGAGCACACCACCTGACAAACTGAACACTGGCTTTCTTTTCTGAAAGTCACGTTCTCCTATGCCCAGCTCCTGCATGGACTTTCTTTCCTATTTCAATGTGTTTGCAACTTTCTACTGCTGACAGCTCTGTCCTCATTCTTTGTGACTTCAGCATCTACAGAGAAAACCATTCTAAACCAAAAGATCTTGAGAGAATTATTTAAATATCTTGTGTCCATCTTTTCATTTTCTGTTCTTTCTCAAGCCCATGTTGATCAAACATTTGTCTTGATCACTGCCCAGAAATCAGTATTTTCAAGAATCTAGTGAGTTATTCCATGAGCAAACACAGTTGGCTAATCTTGGCACTATTTCTGTTTTTTATTTGATATTGTTTCTTACTGATTTCTTCTGTTTTAAAAGAGATTATTTATTCCATGTTTATGTGCCTAAATATACACACACTGAATGTATGCAGTACTTATGTAGGTCTAGAGAGGGTACCAGAGCCCTTGGAATTGGAGTTTTAGGTGGTTGTGAGCTGTCTCATGTGGGATCTTTTGAAAGAACAGCAAGTGCTCTTAACTACTGAGTACCACTGTGTTATTTATTTATTTATTTATTTATTTATTTATTTAAAGTACCCCCGATGGGCCTCTATGACACTGGATTTGTGTTTTTCTTCTATCTTTTTTTTTTTATTGGATATTTCATTTACATTTCAGATGTTATCCCCTTACCCTATTCCCACCCCCCTCCGCCCAGGAAGCCCCCTATCCAATCCCCCCTCCTTCTGCTTCTATGAGGATATGCCTCCACCTACCCCCTCACTCCCACCTCCCCACCCGCGAATTCCCCCACACTTGGCATCCAACCTTAATGGGACCAAGGATCTCCTATCCCACTTGTGCCTAACAAGGCCATCCTCCCTACATATACAGCTGGAGCCTTGGGTCCCTCCATATGTGCTCCCAGGCTGGTGGTTTAGACCCTGGGAGCTCTGGTTGGTTGGCATTGTTGCTTTCCTCAAGGGGCTGCAAACCCTTTCAGCTCCTTCAGTCTTCTAACTCTTCCATTGGAAACTCCTTGATCAGTTCAATGGTTATAGCTGTGAGCATCTGCCTCTGAATGTCAGACTCTGGCAGACCTCTAAGGAGACAGCTATATCAGGCTCCTGTCAGCATGCACTTCCTGACATCCACATCAGTGTCTACCTTTGGTGACTGCACATGGGATGGATCCTCAGGTGGAATGGTCTCCAGACAGCCCCTCCTTCAGTTTCTGTCCCACACTTTGTCTCCATGTTTGCTCCCTTGAGTATTTTGTTACTTTTTCTAAGAAGGACACTGGATTTGTGTTTTTATTCTATCTTGTAGAGTGCCCTCAGTTTTCTTTCACTAAATGTTGGACCATTAGGGGTCGATTATTTTTACTCTACTCTTTCTTTACTGTTATTTTTAAATCTACATGTTCCTTGGGTAACTCTTCTATTCTCATGGTCTTAAATATAACCAGCATACCAACATGGAGAGGTACCTCCAGCCCCACCTTTCTGGAGATGCAGATGGGATTCTGTAGTGGGCATTCACTAGGGTGCAGTATGGACTTCCACATTCAAAACATACATTGTCTTGCCACATAGGCTCCGGCATCACAACTGGGTTCTGGCTGCCCATCAGCTCACAGCTCCACTCTCCTTTCTGAATATCACCTGGTCTGACTCTTCCTCACCTTACCATTGCTAAGCCAGCCTCAACTGGTCTCAGTAGATCCACTTTTGCCTGTGACTATATTTTTTACACAGTGGCACTAGTAATCTTAGTAAAAATCACAGGAAATCATGCTTTGCAATGGCTTCCTCTCTCCATCCTTGTTATTATGTTGGCTCACAGACTATGATTCTGGTCCTGTCCAGCTCTCTAAACTCACTCTTACCACCCTCTCCATCTCCCACTGTTTTTAGCATACAGCCTTCTTGCTGTCAATACTCTCAGCAGATTCTTTCTTTGGGGCCTTGGACCAGCTGTACTCTCTGCTTGAAATACACTTTCTCCAGGTAGCAGTGTGGTTCCCCCCTCACTTCATATAGGTGTCTGCTTGATGCTGCCTCTAGTAAGAGTTATCCTATTTTTAATGCCTTCCCTGTACCTCTACTCTTAATCTCACCTACTTTTCTGAAAGTTATTTATTTATTATAGAAAAAGAGTGGTTTCTAAACTGTTTCCCCAGCTGTAACTCCGAGCATAGAAGAACGTGTGGCTCAGAGGTATATAATATAATCTTATAATCTGCTGAGGAATTACTTAGGCTTAAATGAGTAAGCAGAGGTCTCTCTAATCTACAGAAAAATGATCAAGATGCCTCTTCTGCCTTCCTGAACCTTCTCTTCATACTGGGTTTAAAGTTCTATCTATTGTTTGTTTTTGTTCTGTATAGCTTTTTGTATTTAGGTGGTTTGTGAGGACGAGGGAGGTCCAGGGCTCAGTCAGGACCAGGGCTCTTTGATGCCAGGTGTCAGCCTGAGAAGAGTGGCTCATACATGGGTGCAAAAACTCTGCTGTGGGAATCTGAGTAAGGAACAGTTTGAGGTGGACCAGAGGCTACTTGACACTAGTCATCTCTTGCCTGGCTTAAAAACTACTGAGGACATTGGTACATGGTACCAGAAGGCTGGTAGTAGTGGACAGAGAAAACAGAAACAAGCAACCAAGGAGAATCGAGGCAAATATTACTGGTATTAGTAGCCCCTGCCCCAAGTCTAGAGATCTTATAATCTTGAGGTCATATACATTTTTTATACATTAAGCAGAGCAATGCAGAAAAGTCTGCTAAAAACTGTTAAAATTGTCACATAAAGGAATCACGTGCACATACATATATTCTGCAATGTATGTCAAAGAGCTTGAAGTAAAGGTAACAATCATACCTGTTATACATGAGGCGCTTGAAATCTTGAAATAAAGTATCTTTATTTTTGTCAATAAAACCGATGACAGAATAGCTGGGGAGAGAACAGAGCGCAAGCATCATTGCCATGTAAGAGCCATGCCCGAGCTTCCCTGGTGTGCACAGGTCTTCTGCTATTAGTTTTGCAATCAGATTTCTGTACAACCGGTTAACTTAGCTCTGAGGTAAAGGCCAGACCTTACACACCAAATAAAAATTACCCTGCTTCTCTCCTTCAGAAGGAAAGTAGACACCAGTCCCATTGTTCTAAGAATATCATTTTCTACTGGCTAGCTTACCTCAAAAAGATGGCTTCAAAAAAGATAGCTGTATTTATCATCCAGCATTCCTAAGATAAAAGCAAAACAGCTGCATACAGGAACTAATTGTCCCATCCGTGGGGAGGTCAAGTGACTTGCCTAAGTACCACTCAGTGTGCAGGGTATGAGAGAGCCCAAGGAGAACTGCAAAGGATGGTAAGAACTGGGTAAGCAGAGAGGACAAGGACTGGCAGATAATGAGGGGCAACAGGCAGGATGAAGGGCTGGAAACAGGCACATGCAGGAGGATTACAGAGACAAGCTCACTATTCACCATCAGGGGGAAGGCAGAAAGCAAGGCTTTAAAAGACCAGTTAAGATGGCAGTTAGTGAGAAAAGCCCAGGCAGGGGAACTGTACTGCTACAGTGACCGGAAAGGCCTCTACAGGAAGCCACTCTGTGCTGGGGTAAAAGAATAACCAGCGTTCTGGGTGAGTAGGTAGGGACTAGGTGACTGCACACAGTAACTCCAGACTCCATCTTAGCAGTTCTGCTCTCTTGCCTATCTCTGTTTTCTACTTGACAATCACATCAATACTTCTCAGGTCCCTAACCCTGACCTTTAACCTTACATATTTAATTTTGCAAAATAAAAAATTATCCCAGGTGTGCTATCCACAGGGATTTAAGACCACCACATCCAAAATTATTTTGCTGCCTGCCTGACCTAGATCTTCTTCCTAATACTTTCCTGTCATTCTTAACTGAACACATGAGGTCCCCTACTCTTAGTCTATTGTTAAACCCACACAGGTTGAATTTCAAAGGCCATACATAGTATAGTGTTCAAGCCTCACTGTGATTTGATCTCATCTCCTTTTCCAGGCTTTCCAATCTGCACTATAGCAAGAATGGATACACCCCTGCTACTTCCTGAATATTTTTTCACCACCCTTCCCACTTCATCCTATAAAAATAATTCCTAGCACACAGAGCCCAGCAGCAGCAGCCTCCCCAGGCGTACCACAACACCTAAAAATATTACAGTGTTTTCTTACTCAGAGTTTGTCACAACACTTGCTGTGACTCATATGGAAATTATTATAACCTATCTTTTCTTATGCACACATATGTATGTGTACACGTGCGTATTTATGCTTAAATATGCATTTAATCACATGCGTATATGTACAACTTGTATGAAAAGTACCTTGTGGTCAGATACCATACCCTATAAAGTATTGGGAATCTAGAAGATAATCCATAAAAACCCAGTAGAGGACTGAAGGCTAGAGAAGCCTGAGGCAGTGAATGCCAGTTGGAACTCTGGATCAGGAGCCTGGAAATCTAGTTGCTGCCTCAGTTCTCCCATAAATATGACATGCGGCTTTGGGCCAGATGTCTACTTGTTCTGTAGAAGTTGAATTCTCTATAAAATGAGAGGACCTGGGGGCAGAGGCCTCTGTCCATCTCTGCCCTTATGCTACCCTGATCATCAAACAGCAGCCTGGAATAAGGCTTGGGCTTATCCTAGTGGGAAGCATCTCAGTGGAGCTGGACTTTCTTACTCAGCACTCAAAACCTGGGCACAGGGTAGGAAGGGTGGGAGATGACAACATCTAAATCCTGGGCACAGGGTCAGAAGGGTGGGTGATGATGACATCTTGCAATGATAGCTAGTTTGACAGACTCTAATTTAGACTCATATAGTTTTATGATTCTGGAGTGTTAATTTAGTCAGAAATAGCTATTAAAGTTTCTTCAAATGTCTTTCCAGCATTTATAAAGATAATCATTTGCTTTTGTCTTGATTAATCTCTTCTTGTAATAGGTTACGTGGGAAGAATTCCTAACATAATAAATAAGGAAAAGGTAGAGTTCTTTAAACAATAAGGAACAATGAAGACTAGGGTTCAATGAAGAATGAAACATAACAAAGACAGTCTGAACAATGACCCCCGTACCAAGTGACAGCCATCCCACCATCCCTTGGGAAAAGAACTCCCACACTGGAACTTGGGAATGCTGTCTTCTATAGTAAAGAGATGTGATTTTGTTAAGGATCTTGAAAGAAGAAGAGCTAATCCAATAGGCGAGTGGGGGCCATAAATGCCACCAAATCCTTTCAACATGGAGGGGAGAGTAAACAGTCAGGAGAAAGCAATGGATGAGGAGCAGCCATAGGAGGTAAAGCCACAAGCCAAGGAATGTCCATAGAATCAAAAGGTGGGAAGAGGACAGCTTCTCCCCGAGAGACGCTTCCGGGACAGGTGTAGCCTGTCATAGCTCAGTTTTGATCTTCCTGCCTCCTGAACCATGAAGCTACGAAAACTCACGTGTGCTTCTGTGTTTGTTTTTGTGGCTCTGGGAGCTTCACCTATGCCAGGTGGGCATTTTACCACTAAGCTACATCCCTAACCTAAGTGGCTGCTGTTTAAGTCACTGGTTTGTGACAGTCTGATACAGGAGCACCTGGAACCTAACATACCTAGGTAATTTTCACACCATTTGGTATTTGTCAATTGCTGTTTTTATTGTAAGGCAATAAACAATTTAAAAAATAAGAATTCTATTTTCAGACACTATCTGACAATAATATAGTAAAACTGCTTTTGCTTGCATAGCTGCTTATAGCCCTGCCGACACTGGGTGCTCTGCAGTTCCTTGCCCCTCATCCTCTCCTCTCTTATTTCCAGGCTTTTACTTAACGGTGCTGGACTTGTACACTGCCTCCTCCAGCAAGATTTCTGCAGACTCTTCACTGCTCCCATGGTGCCGAGTACCTCCCCTGCTTAGACCTTTCCTCCCTTCCTGTGACATGGATGTATCTGCTTGTATTCACTAACCTGCTGGCTTCCTTCGGGCAGAACCTATCTTATCCGTGTGTCTATGGTAGACCCTAACCAATAAACCCTTTGTTTCCAAGGTTTATTGATACACTCGTTCACTTTTATTGAATTCCAACCACACCAGGAAGTACACAGTCACACATGATATGCTCAAACCAAATGTCTGAGAAGCAAGGAAGAAATGAAGCTATGCCACCACTTTCTTCAAATCAAGAGATGAAAATATGCTGATCTACAAATGACCCCCTCATACACACACGAAAAGAAAAATGACTGGTATTTTCCTAGTATTATTTTCTGAAGAGAGACTGCATGCAACTCATCATGCTAGGCACCAGAGTAGATACTCACACCACGTCACCTGCATAATGCCGGATTCGAAAGTCCCGATCAAACTCCAGGATTTTGTCTGAGGCACAGGTCTAAGAGATAAAGGAAAAAAAGACATTTTCAACTTCTAAAATTAATTAATTACTAATTAATTAGTACATTCTAACTTAATATGACCAAACATTACAAATTACAATACCTAAATAAGATCCCCTTCTATGGGGGTTTGTTTAAATCCATGGCTGACAAGGTAAAGGCTTTTGGTAGAGATTCATGTAGCACACAACTAGCCTTCTCCATTTGCTGGCTGCTCTAATAGTCACTATGGTCAATTGGCTAGGTCTGGACAATGCATATGAACTGTGGCTATTCCATACCCAGTGTGGTCAGGGGATGGCAAATGATGCCTTTTATTTAGTTGGATACAAAGGCTGGTCCCTAGCAGGTAGAGAAGCCAAACAATGGAAGAAGTATGGCTTTCTGAGAAACAGACATGTGTTGTGCATGCTTCTGACACTTGAATCTTTCTCTTCCATGTTCCACTTGGGAGGATCACAATGAAGGCTTACTATCTATGAGGCACACACATATCACAGTCCACATAATCTACTCTTAAGAGTATGACAATGTCTCTCTCACATACATGGCTGAAGCTCAGTGAGGTAGACAGATAATACTACATCAAATTGCTAGTAAGGAGTAGCACTGAAAAGGCCCCAGAAACAGAAAGAAACATGTTTCATGTAGACAGGGTCTTAGCTCATCTGTCTGATGAGCTGGGCTCCAGCTTAGGTGCTCTTCACAGAAATGAATAAAATGATAAATCCTCTTTATCATTGAAGGGGAAAACTTTGTGAAATGGCAGGCTTTATATTCCCTGGATCTGTTCATGACTTCCTCCAACTTTCTTTGCTACAGTATAGGCCAGACAGGCAGACAATAAAAATCTACACAGTACCACTAGTACTGTGGTACTAGTACTGCTTAGATGAGTGTCATGCAGCACACAATCCTACCCAAGTCAGCGAGCTTCAGACGCTAAAGGAATGCTATCTAAAAGTTTCACAAATGAAGAATTACAGGAAGTCAGAGATTCACTGTTTCTTTCAATAATTATTTATCTGAGAAAGTAGAGAGTTAAATAAATCTGGAGACCAAAGCATCTAGTATAAAGGTGTCTCCAAAATATATCCTCCTCCAGATCTCTCAAAGCTGCACTTTTATTTTTAATTGTGTCTATGAGGATTAGTGCATTGTGAGTGTGAGTTCCTTCAGAGGCCAGAAGTGGGTTTTGGATGTCCTGGATCTGGAGTTAAGGCAGTTGTGAGCTGCCCTGACATGGGTGCTGGGAACTGAACTCTGTTTCTCTGCTAGGCCAGTATGCACAAGACCAGTATGCACTCTCTCTAGCCTGTCTGCCTACCCTGACCTCCGTCTTTTCGAAATATTCTTTAATTTGTAAAATTCCTGAAGGAATAAGACTCAAATTATGAACCATTTTTATATTTGGATAAAATGCAAAGCTGTGATTGTCCTCAACACACACACACACACACACACACACACACACCCATTAACTTTTCTTGTACTGTTATATACTTGTTATTTAGCTTTTTATTTTAAAACATTTTATAGTTGTTTGGATCATGTGACTGCCTCTCCATGGTACCTTTAATGCAATAGGAAGATTTTTAGACCCAAATAAAAGGCACCAACATTTTATTTAATAAGCCAGTAAATCTGTCTGATCAGTTAGCGGTAGCAAATGATACCTGGCTCAACATACAACCCAACGGGATTATTTAACAAAAAGGTATGAGGTGATTCAAACATCCTGACAATTAGGGTATTTCATTTCTTTCCTTTATTAGGTAAAATTCCTCAGAAGATGGGGCTGGGGGATGGCTCGGTTGGTGAGGACTTGATTTGGATCCTTAGCAATTACATAAAAGTTGTGTACAGTGATGTCTGTAATCCTAGTGCTAACAGGGCAGAGGCAGGAGGATACCTGAAGCTTTCTGGCCAGTTAAGATAGCTCAATCAGGGAGGTCCAGGCTCAATTAGAGAATTTGTCTCAAAAAATAAACTAGAAGGCCAGTGGGATGGCTCAGTGGGTAAACTAACTCCTGCAAGTTGTCCTCTGACTTCTACACGTGTGCCAAGGCAAGCATGTACATGCAAATACCTGAATACATAAATGAATGTAAATTATTTTTAAAAAGTTGGAGAGTAATAGAGAGGATATAGGACATTGACCTCTGACCTCCACATATGCTTGCACACAGACATACACACATACCACATATATACAAATTCCCCAAAAAGATTACACTTTAAATATCTCCATCTCATATTTATCCAAGGGATGGTGAAGGAGAAGGAAAAAGAAGTAGGTACTTAGTCTGTTGGGAAACTGGGACTTCCACCAAAACAGTAATAAGGAAGGAAGTAAATAAAAGAGAAAGAATCAATCACTACGGAAATTACTTTTTAGCATTTCCTATCAAATCAGTAGCAAGTGTTTAAACACAAGATGCTCAGTTGCCTTAAGGAGAAGGATTACAGCTTAGTGTGTTGGCATGCAGTACCAGCATTAGTCACTTGAGTGGCCAAGGATCAGCAGAGCCCAGAGGTCTGAGGTCAGCCTGAGCAACACAGAGCTAGAGTTCATCTCAAAAAAGACATTTCAAAAATGCTTGAAGGGCTAGATGGATTGCTCAGTGGTTAAGAGTACTGGCTACTCTTCTGGAGGAACTGGGTTCAGGTCCTACTTCCCACAACTCCAGCCTAAGGGTATCTGATGCTGTCTCCTGGTCTTTTAGGGCACTGTATGAACATGGTGCACATACATGCAGGCAAAATGCTCACACACAGAAAATAAAATGAAAAAAAATTTTTGCCTGACCAATTTTAATTTAGCCATATAAATGGCCATGGTAAAAGAGAGAATAATAATTTGGGGTATCATTTTTGAGACTTATAGATATCTATGTAAATATAAACAATTTAAGAAAGATTTATTTGGTATGATAAACTGATATAATTTCACCAACACTGACTATCTAGTATCCAGTAGGTACATCAGTAGACGAATCTCCACAACCTGAGATGACATCTCTAGACTCCCTTACAGTCAGCCATTTGCCTAGATAAAGGTGCCCCTAAATGTCTCACTGTGACTAAGGTTACTTTCCACTTTGTGCAGTTTTGTGCCCAGCACTGAGGAATAGACCTATTTGAACAAGAGGGACTTAATTAGACCTTTGGGGTATAAGTGGGAATTGGCTGAAGGGACCTAGATTCTTAATGTCACAGATCAGTCTGCATTAGCTGAAGACCAGCTTGTAGCTACAAGTAACAGCCCTGAGATAAGTGTCAGTTAATAATCAATTTACAGATGACTCACACCTTCTCTATAGTTAATGGTGGAATTTCTCCATTAAGATTACATAATTCCAAATGGGACAGAGTTAGGAAGCAGATTTATTCATGCAGAATGGCAATGTGCTTCAGATTTAGAGAGAAACAGAACTGCTGCCCATTTCTTTCTGGATGGGAAGAAACAAGGTATGTTTTCCTGGCAGCGTCTAGTTCTTGGACAAGCATGCATTTGTGGGGAAGCCTGGGGTGATGATGAGGTGTCCCTCCCCAACACAGACTCCTAAGCAAACACGAATGACAAGCATACTGCATATCAGGTCTTGTACAAGAGTCTGAGAACCACAACTCCCCCAACTATTATACAAATGTGGTTTATTTGTGACATTTTTAGATTATAAAAAATGGAGACTTGGAAGCTTACTCAATACACTGAAAGAAAGCATTTCTCCATAACAACGATAACTGCAGCTAAAATCTTTCATTTTTAAGCAGGTCCAGGGTCTGAAGAATGCAGTCAGAACACACTCCGTATTTTGTCAGTGAGGATTGTGGTGGAAAGTCAAGGACAAAAGCAATTTCTTATGCAGAGTTATCAGATGCAGGCAAAAAATTCTAGCACATGGACAAGGACTCAGCACCTATTGGCTACAAATGACATCATGCTTTTAAAGAATCCTGTTCATTTTTCCTGCATCTAGCAAATTCCTTAGTCTGTAGCTCCCTCTCCTGGATACTATGATTCTGTCAACCTCATCATTGTATCAGACAAGCAGAACTCAGAGATACACCAACGATCAGGCCTTTTCGCTTTATTTGACTGTACATTCTTTTAACCTAATATAAAGCAATGTTGCCCTGCCAAACAATAAGCAAGAACCTTACAGCTCAAGATAAGAGGAAGGTCTTATTACCTTTCGGCTGGAAAAATGACCATGTTTGCCCAATTTACTGTTAAGGGCCTCAAGGAACATTCCATCAGTGACTTTGCCAACATTCATACAAGCGTCATCCAGGATTGCAATGATGCCTTTGTGCTGTTGCTCCACGAGGTCCACAATGATCTGGTTGTTGAAGTAATCAATCTGCAGGACAAGCAGGAAAGCAATGCCCAGGAGAACGGGAACCCCAACAAGCAAGACACACAGGTGTCCCTTTCATTTCACCTCAATGTCAGCAGGGCAGACAGTAGTGAGGTCAATCACTATAGTGAGCACACATGTTAACAGAGGTTTCTGACCTAATATCTTCACTCCTGTGCTATGAATGAAACAGCAGCGATGACTGGACTAAGGCAAAGAGTGATTAATTCTTGTCTTAGTCCTTCCTGCCTCCCCATCCTACACTCAATTCCATTCCTTCATGAGTGGGATTCTCAACTGAGATTAATTTTGTCTTGGGGACATGTGATGTAATGTCAGCAGACAGTTTTGATTGTCATGGTAAGGGGAATGCTACAGGGGCTGACTGGGTGGACGCGAGGATGTTGTTAAACCGTCCAATGCCCAGGACAGCCCTACTGCAAGAATTACCCATGTTTTCATGTTTATATGTTCAGTACCATATTTGTAGTTATGAAGAAAAGTTATTAACACCTTTAGAAAAATATCCCAAAATGCAAAAATGAAGGAAATCTATTAGTAGCTAACATTTTAAATATTAGGACTATGAAAGTAAAGTTTTCTGTCCTGAGTATAAGAATTGCCTTAAAATCCAACTGTATTCTTAGAAGCCACTGATATTTGTTGAAGATTCTAGCAACTCTTGGTTTTAAGTTTAATGGTGCTTTAAGAACTGCTTAAAGCATGCTTTAAAAGTCGGGTTCTTCTGGTGACCTGAGTGCCCATGAGTTGGGAGAGATGTGAGGGATGATTTATAGGTACCGAGGTCCCATGTCGTACCCTCTCTCCAAATACAAACACATTTAATAGCTACTTTCTTCCTATGACTATGGACTCTGAATAATAAACTTTATAATTAAATTTGTTATAAAATCTAAAATCCAGCTATGTCTATATAAAACATACAATGTATACAATACATTCTTAGAAAGCTTCAGGCAAACAACTGAATTGAAAATTAAAATGTAACTTTACGAGAGTTCACTAGAATATGAAGTTCTCAATAGTTAAAATGATTTGTAGGGACTCCCAGAGATGGCTCAGTGCTTAAGAGCACTTACTGCTCTTGCAGAGATTCCTGATCCAGTTCCCAGCACCCATGCCAGGTGGCTCACAATCCCCTGTAACTCCAGTTTCCAATGCCCTCTTCTGGCCTTCATAGAACCTCTAAGCATGTGGCGCACATACAGACAAGCATGCATGCATACATAAGTAAAAATAGAAATTTAAAAAACAAAAGTATTATTCGCTTTTATAAACAAATGAATCAGAGGGCTAATCAGATTTTTATGAACTCCTGACAGGCACTCACAAACAGGCCATAAGATCGGCTGTGAAGAAAAACTAATTCTGAACCCAGTCAAGTCACTAGATCTCATCACTAATACACAGAACATGCAGGTACACAGAAATGTGTTAATTACACTTCAGGAATTGGATTAGCAAAATCTGGGCTGGGAAACCTTACAGAAAAAAATCATGCTCATTACAGAAAAAGTGCTCACTCTTCTCAACAAAAGATTACAAAGGAAAAAAAAAGAAAGGGAGCAGGAAGAGAAGGAGGGAAGAAGGGAGGGAGCACATGAGGCTGACCTATGTGAGAAACCTATCCATCAATCAATCAATCATGATGCAAAACCCTAATCTGGATCTAGTTAAGTAAACTTTCACCATCAACAACAATAAAACAACTTAAGAAATAGGAAATGATACTAAAGAAATTGTTATTCATTTTTGGGATGGGATCATAGAGCTGTGGTTATAGTTTTTGTAGGATTTTTTGTCTTTTAGAGAGATGAGGAAAATCACAGGTGAAGAAATGTGATGGCTGAGTAACTTCAAGGTAATCTGGACATATGAGGAAGGCTTCGAGGCAGGAGGATGGGGATGGTGCACAGAGTTCATGTTTCCTTCTTACTCCAGAGAACTCTTGAAATGTTCTATAATGATGAAAGAAAGCACAGTGCTTAGAAGTTTGGGGTTCTAAGGCAAACAGAGGCTACGATGTTGGTGCACACCGACTTGCTGTTTCTGTCACCTTAGAGTTGGGTTCTGTTCCCTTAGTGGTCTGTTTCAGTTACGACTCCCTCATCTTCGGGGTTACTGAGCTTTTCTGAGGTGTCTGGATTAGCCACTACTGCCTCTGTTATGCTTCCCACTAGGAACTAAGCCCGTGGAATTTGATATTCTGATTGCTGGAGGAGTTTTTGACTTTTTTTTTTAAGACAGTTTTATCGAGTTGCCTTGGCTGGCCTCAAACTTGTGATTCTCCTGCCTCAGCCTCTGGAGTGCTGAGATTATATGTATGTGCCACCACAACCAGCTTCAAAGGATGTTTTGGATCAGTTACCTCTAAATCACAACTGATTAACAGGTTTTATGATAAGATTCATGCTTAGAAAAAGCCTCAACTTCAGTTATATTGTATATCAAACGGAGGTTTATTCTTAGGAAATTTCATATAAACTTAATTGAATTGTATTTTAAATAGCTATGAGAGGTCACTGTTTAAATCAAACAATAGGCAGCTCTTTTATAATAAAATTGACAACTCTGGTTTATTTTAAATATGCAAAATTTATGCCTATATGCTTGAATGACATTTTATGGCATTCTAATATTTAACACAAGATGGAAGGCAAAGATGCAATTTGAGGCAGAAGCACTATTTATTATACCACTCTCTTTTTAAAATAAATAAGTAAAATAGAAAATGGGAAGGTATGAATATATAAATAATTTAAATATGACATCTCAAATAGCTTTTGAATTGAAATGTCAATACTATGTTTGATATCAAAGAAAAACCACTGGCTTGGTTTTTATTGTGTGGTGAGAGTGGAGTTTTATAAACTCAGCAACCAGACATGGCAGCGAGAGACTATAATCCCAGCACTTGGGAGGAGAAGGTGGAATGAGGAGCGCAGGTCATCTTTGGCTTCATAGTCGGATTCAAGGACGGCCTGGGAAAATGTCAGACTGTCCCCTAAGAAACAAAGGAACCCAACAAAATTGCACAAAACAGAAACAATAACTATAAGAAAATATCAGAGAGTTTAAAAAAGTGTACTACCAAGATTGCTTTAAAATACAAATGTATAAGAAGAATGACACACGCAGGTCTCACTTTTGTCAGGAGCAGGAGAGATCAAGAAAGCCTGGAGAGCCAGCCTCTCAGCTGTGAACCTCTGACCAGTATCACTTCCTGTCTACATCTCATTGGCAGAGATGAGATGTAGACAGGAAGTGACAATTACAAACATTCACAAACACCCAGGAGGAGAGAGGTGACAGCAAGAGAGAGAATGTAGAACTAGACAGGCATTCAAGTGTCCCAGCATTCCAATCACAGGCTTTGGAGAATGGGAGTAGCAGCAGCCAAAGGCAATTCACTGCCACTTAGATCACAGAGGAGAGAAGGGAATGATGAGAGGAATGGGAACAACTGGGTCCAGAAATAAGTTCATCTAACTGAAGCCAAGAGAGTGAGCTTCTAGTGGTGCTACACTCTGATAGACAAACAACAACCAGGAAGCCACAAAGGTCAGAAGGTCTGCTAAGGTGGGCGGCACAGAGAGACTCCCCAGGACGGCACTCACGTGTTTCCAAGGGATGCCTTCCCGCTGGTACTCCTCTTGCTCCTGCTTCAGCACCAGCTGAATGAAGAGCTGCTGCAGTTTCTCGTTGCAGTAGTTAATGCAGAACTGCTCAAAGCTGCAGGAGATGGAAAATGTTAGGCTGATAGAAAGAAAACCAAGCAGTAGGATGTTCAGTATCATACCCAGTTTACCTGTTGTTGTCAAAGATTTCAAAGCCATAGATATCCAAGACACCAATAACTGTGTTTTTCCCATGTATTGTGGTGTCGTAGTTCTTGACCTCAATGATGTCATTGATGCGAGTAACAATCCAACAAAAGAGGCGCTCATATATTGCCTGTGAGAGAAAGAACATCATAAATTCTTGCCTGTTTGGGAATGAGTCTCTCAGTTTGGACTTGGGATGTCTTCAATCCTGTCCACCTTCTCCTGACTGTTCAGCACATGTGTAATTGCCTAAGTAGAATGATTAGAATGTACATCACCTATTACCAGACAGCTACATGATGTATGCCAAACTGAAGGAAGCAATCTGGATTTTTAAATATGGTTGTTGGCTACTATTTGTATTTTAAGACTATTCTCTGGGCATGTATCCATGCCTTACTACATCAGTGATACATCTGTACTTCTCACCTCTGAAACTGTTCCTACTTTGAGCTATGAGTAAATGAACTTGGATACTTAGGAAGTTATTCATTCATTCACTAAACATTTGCTAGGCTCTCAGACATATAGTTCGCTGGAAATACAGTACTAAGAACACAGAAAGTCATAGTCTCCAAGGAGTGTAAGGGATAAGATGAAGAAACACATACACAGTGTCTAAGGTGACTTTTAAAAATTATTATGTGTGTTTGTATGTGGGTAAATATAGGTGCCCTTAGAGGTGTTGGTTTTCCTGGTACTGAAATTACAGGTAGTTTAAGCTGCCCAAATGGGTGGTGGGAAATGAACTTGGGTCCTATGCATGAACAGTAAGTATGTTTAACTGCTGAGCCATCTTCATAGCCACTCCTGAAGTGACTCTAATTTATTCTGTGTTCAAGCAATCCAGGGAAGTCTTCCTTGAAGAGACACTTGAGCCGAGTCAGCAGCATGACTAAATAGGGGACTATGGGAGAGGAACAACCCAAGCAGAGACATGGCATGTGCAGAGGTCCTGTGGCTGGAAGCAGTCAGAAGAACTTATGAGGCTACGTTGGAAGATGGCAGAGAACGAGGCAGGAAAGGTATACTAGTGCCATACTCTGCTGAGGTAGTGGTTTCAACTCCCTCATTCCCACAGTTGGTCTAGTTTGCTTTTCTACCAGTGAATAAACCATGGGTTTCACAGAGTCAGTGATGGCCAGAAAGTCTCACGGCTTCCTAAAGCCCTTAGCTCACTGTCAGAGATGTCTGGACACATCCTTAGAGAATTTCACTTATGCTGCAACCCATGGTTCAAGTTTAGTCTCACCTTGGCAAAGGCATCTCTGCCGTAGCTCGCCTCCTGTTCCGTGTGCTGTTTGTCGATGATGTCACGGCCTGTGGCCACCGTCCGGTAAAGCAGGGCTTTCTCCACCATGTCTGCCTTAGTAGAGAGCAATTCTGCTATGACAGACACGACCTTGCCATTCTCAATAAGCGGTGTATCACCATCTACTATAAATTTTAAATTTCCCTATATCAAAACCAAAAACAAAAGAGACATTTCCAATGAGCTTCTGACATATCTTGAGTTCAGGTAAGCTTGCTTGTACCTACCCTCCTAAATTGCATATCCACATGTGAAAGCCTCCTTTGCACTTCCTTCCCTCTTCTCTACACCTGTCTATCCTTTCATCTTAGCATACAGTTCTGACAGCGGGTCTATATTGTTATGGTGTCAAGTTCATAACTATCTCTGCCATCTGGTCTATGGTGCTGGCCTCAGGTGAGCTGTCTGTGCCTTGGAGGCCACTTGAAATCATCTCTTTCAAATGCTGTTGCCATTAGGCTCGGTGCTGAGTTCAAGGTCTAAGGGAATCACACACTGGGCACAGTCTCCAAGTCTGCAGTGGTTAGGAAAACCCATAATCATATAAAATAATAAAGAAAATCAGAATACAGTTTTCGAAACCATAAGGGTAGTTTTCACAAAGGAAATTACTTTCAACAGGGGACAAAATCTAAAAGAGTGCCCTGTTTCTAGGGGGAGACAATACACTTTGAGAGTCCCTACTCACCAAGTGAAGAATAGCAGCCAAAATTTTATACACGGTTTGAATCTCCTCAGGTTTGAATCCAATTACTTTCATGGCATCAGCTACGACTTTGAACTCTGCAGCATCGTTGATGGAAGACTAGACATGAACAGAGAATGGTGAGTCACAAACACCTCACCTAAGCATTAACTACAAAACTCATGTGTTTAGCCGAAGTCTTGATGACTTTGTAGTAAATCATTTTAATGGAGACAAATATTAAAAAATTTATTTTGTGTTGGAAATGTTGTTTGGCTATATGAGGCCTATTTGTGTGTGAGATTTGTGTCACTTAAAATAAACACCATGCACTTTTCTGAGCGGTTCTGTCTTGAGTTGAACCACTGACGATCACAACTCCATGCTCCATGGAGGCAATGGCATGGGACATGAGGTCACACATGAAATGTTGAATGTGAGAACTCTAAGGTCCATGGTGGCTACTGCATTGGCAGCTCTCTCCCTCAGGTCCTCTGTGCAGGCTGGAAGCGGCTCTCACACTGTATAATCAGGCTTAGTTCCCAGCGGAGGAAAAGCAGCCCCTAGAGCAACTTAGCAAGCTGTTAAGTAGTCCAGATCTATACTCCATTATTTCTCTCATGTGATAAGTGATAAGAAGTCATAGCTTCTAACTGGAGCACAGGAGCTCAACGATGAATCTGCAGCCCTAGGACACATGGACACTGGGTTGGACATACCAGTGTGCCATCAGATTTTACAGTAAAAATTGGCAACTGCTTATACTACAAGTTTCCAGGAAGTAGCTTTGGACTAAGCCTCTTCTCAACAAGTTGCTCATTTTGCCTGGATGGGGCCCTGGCCTGATGCTTGCTTACTGAGGAAGGATATACAAAACAAGCCTACTCTGCTTAAAGAGCACACATTCCTTTGTGTTATAGGCACAACCAGGCAAGCTCCTACACCCGCCAATGTTTTCTCACTATGGGATGGATGCATAACCTTATTGAGCCTTAATTTCCTCATGCATTACATAGAGAGAGTAATACATTTCTTACAGGTTGTTGTCTGGTCCTTAGCATACCAAAAATACTTAAACATCAGATATTACTACTATAACTTCATGTTGAGATTGTAGTTCTGTTCCATACAAGGAAATTCCTGGCTGTTTCCCTACCAGCCATTCATCTTTTCTTTCATTATTGCTTAGAGAATGAGATTTGTTGAGTCCTCTTCAAGCTCACCTCTGGCTTGCACCTAGTCTCAGGAGACTTCATGGTTCTAAAGAGATCATGGCCATTATCCTGGCTAGTATATGGTCAACCTGACACAAGCTAGAGTTATCTCAGAAAAGGGAACCACAATTGAGAAAACGCCTCCAGAACAACAGCCTGCAGGTGAGCCTATGGGGCATTTTCTTAATTAGCGATTGATTTGTGGAGGCATAGCCTAGGGGGGCGTGTCACCTCTGGACGAGTGACCCTGAGGTGTATAAGAAAGAAGACTGAGTAAGCAATGGAGAGCAAGGCTGGAAGCAGCACCCCTCCTGGGCCATGTGTACTGCCTTGACTTCCTCTGACTCCCTGGATGATGGACTACAGCTGGAAGATGAATTGAATCTCTTCTCTTCTTAAGTTGCTTTTGGTCACGGTGTTTATCACAGCAGCAGAAATCCTAAGACACCCATTTCTTCCCCTTACTAAGTGAGTGCTCAGCCACAGGCCTGTGATGCCAATGTGACCTAGGAGGTGTGAGGAAAAGCACATGATGGGCCTGCAAAAGAATTGCCCAGTCTCTTACAGCTTGTTTTAAGTGTTGATTTCAGAATCCTCTATACATATTTAAGTATTTCTGGCAATGCAGAGAAAGTTGGACCATTGCCTTCTTCTGCTTAATTTTCAATTCATTTTCAGCCAAACATTTCTGCTCTTAGAAAAGTGTAAAAGGGTGGCAAACCTAAATGCCAAGGAATAGAAAATTAATTACTTCTATGAACAGCAATAAAAATATTGCTAAGCCAGTAATAAGGGTATAACTAGCATAAGTAAAATAATAATTTAAATAAAAACACTTCTCACATCCTTTCCTGCCAGAGATCTTTGTATTCTTCACCTAACTAAAATCACCAGTGCTTTCTCCTGTGAGCTGGTCTGGCTGTGTGGCCCAGGTGCAGCCACCATCTTTCTGTCTCCCTCTTCAGTACTGAGGTCACATGCATGTGCTACCATACTCTGCTGGCGGTGTGCCTTTTATTAGAAAAAAAAAGTTAAAAATCTGGAAATGCAGGGCCCAAATATGCATACACTTATCCTTCCGGAAGTAACTGTGACCCAAGCCTCCCACAGCGCTGGCTCTCTGCGTTTCCATGCCTTCCCTTCAGTGAGCCATGACAACACGCATTTACTTCTTTATACACTCTCCTCAACCAACACATTGTCAAACTGGCTGTGAGACGACTAGAAGAAAACTAATTCAAATAAAGAGCAAAATGGGCCTGCAGATGTGCATGTAGACAATTACAGGCAAGGGAAGGCAAAGCATGAGTCCTTTTGAAACATGAATACAAGGAAACAACCTAAGGGGACAAAACTATTTCTAGGATACTCATAATCAATATTTTAAAATAGTGGAGGTTGGGCAGTGGTGGCACACACCTTTAATCCCAGAACTTGGGAGTCAGAGGCAGGTGGATCTCTGAGTTCAAAGCCAGCCTAGTCTATAGCATGAGCTCTAAGACAGCCAGGGCTACCTGTCTTGAAAGACAATAGAGAGAGAGACAGAGAGGGAGGGGGAGGGAGGGAGGGAAAATCAAAGTGCTTTTTAATTTCATTTTGTCATAACAAGCATGCCTTTGGCTAAATCACACACACTCTTCTGAGGAAGGCTTGCTAGTGTTCAGTGATTTTTATGGTTTCAGATAAATGGAGTCAGATCAAATATTTAGAGATGTTAAGAGAAAACCCTGAACACAGAGAGGAACTTTCTGTTAGATGAGGCCAGCATAGCCATGCAAGGTTAGTTAGCTATGTTTTCAGTCCAGTGGTGGGATAAATTTTGGACTGAGATTTTTAAAGCAGAACAGAGGAAACATTCATCTGCATGAGGGCAGTAGAGGGCCTGGGTGAATAGCCTGTGCTCCCTCTGCCTCCTCTTGGTTCTCAGAGAAGAAACTCACCTTCAGTTGTGCCCCCACACGGATGTAGTTGTAGGACGAGAGTGATTTCTGCAGGTGTAAAGAGTGCAGCATCTGCTCAGAACCTCCCTGGAGTAGCTGAAAATATTTAATTTAAATTAAATTGCTGTGATGGATAATCTTGGTTGTCAGCTTGACTGCATTTAGAATCGACTAAAAGCTGCTGGGTATTCCTGTGAGAGACTTTCTTGACCAGGTTATTTGAATTGAGAAGACCCTCTCTAAATGTAGGCAGTCTAGATAAAAGGAGGCCTAAGGGAGAAGCCTTGCTTTTTGTTTTTGTATCTTGCCAGTCAGCTCATCTACTCTATTGCTGCTGGAGCCACACCACCACTACTACATTCTTTTGCTGACAGAAGAACTCAGTTTCTTCAAGGTTCCAAGGAAGATCAGCAGCTCCAGGTAATTTCAGGCCTTCCACACCAGACCAGAACTACTGAGGCACCTGCTTCATGGGCTGAGCTGTTATTGAGTTCTCAGCCTCTCCAGCATGAAGGCTTTTATGTAAGCCAATCTAATAAATACTGTTTTAGTAAATATTCACTCACTTGGCTCTGTCCGTCTAGGGTTCCTACTGGCTACCACAACTGTCAAGGCAGATGCTGATCCTCACATGTCAAATGGTCTGATATAGAAGTGATCTAGTTCTTTACTCATTTTCTAGACTTTATACAGTCCTCCTGTTTATGCCTTGAGGAAATTTTTGGATTTTATTTTGTCTTGTTGTTCTCACTTATAGGTAAATAGCTTCTATCTAGTAAGACAGGCAGAATGTTATACAGCCACGAGGAATAGCACTTAAAATTCATTCACAACAAGATTGGTCTAAAAGGTTCTTGCCCAGAATGCCATCATCTGTCAGGCAGGATCCCTGCCCTGAGGTGCTTGCAGCTTAGCAGTGCTATCCTGCTGAGTTCAGAAAAGTCAGCATTTTGGGGAAGAGGCATCAGCTGGCAGGCTCATGGAGTCCCATGTGCTCAGCACCTTTTCCTCAACTGTCACAGTCAGACAGGAGTATGACTGCCAGCTAGGACTCTCGGACTGAAGATATTTCTTAGCAACTTCACCCAACTGGGAAAGATACTTGAAGAAAGCTGTAACTTCTTGAAATAAGCAATTCTTATATTTTATAGAGAAATTGTTTATCTAAAATCTAGCAAATTGTTAACAGAAACACAAATACAAAATTGTTACCCTTTTATTTATAAAGCATGCCTTCAGGATCACTGACATAAAGGTTCTGTACTCAACAGTAAGCTCTGCTTTACTTCAAATGTACAGTTAAAGGACATTAAAAATGATTTTTTTTTAACCAAACATGATTGGCACTGACCAAGGCAATTACTTAATCAAACAATGTTGTATATGATTGCACTGTCACCATTAATCACCTTCAAAGACAGTTACAAAAAAAATCAATCTTTTTAACTCAAAGTTTTAAATGTGTGTCTACATGTGTGTTCCTGTGGGTATGTGCAGGGAGGCCAACTTTTGGGTTGTGTCATTCCTCAGGTTCCAGTTACTCTGATTGGAGTCAGCAATCCCCAGGACTGTCATTGCCTACCCAGCACTAGGACTGTACATGATCATCACCAAGCCCACAACTTTTTAAACACAGGTTCTTGGGACTGACCTCAGGTCCTCACGCTTATCAGCAAGCAATTTACCAACTGAAATAGCTCCAACCCTATGGTTTTAATTCTTTAAACTCCCAAATGTTACTTGATTAGGTCAGCAGCTTTTAAAAAGGATCTTGGTTTATATGACTTTGAGATTCGAAAATCATATTAATATCTCACTTGCTCTATGTGCCAAAGGAGGGTTATTTAAGAGTTTGTTTCAAACTCTAATAACATTCCCTATAAGACCTATTTTTTTTTCTGAGTGTTGACAGCATAGAGGATAATTCTCCCTTGGATTTATAAATCCTTGTTTTGTTTTTAAAGTAATCATATTGTCTTACACCTATCGAGAGCAAAGCAAACCAAATTGACATTTTCATCTCTGGAACTCTCAAGCACAAGAGAAGCAACTCAATTCAAAAGAAAATGAAATCAACATTTCTAGATGGTACCAATAGCTTTCACAGTCATTACGTCGTTACCTCCACTTTAAGGTGATGTGCAGCCTGGGAGCATTTGTTGGCTGGTCACCTATTAGCTCTCACAGTGCCCACATTTACGGTCTCTTAGGTGGGATGTACAAGCCTGTACATACATATAATTAGTTTGGAAACAAGGAAAGCCAGTGGGCTGTAGGACAGATGAGAGAGTACACTAGAAAAATTCTTTGCATGACTAGGCAAACAATTCTTTACCTAAGGAACTGATTACTAACCTGATAGAAAGAATGGAAGCTTCGTTCTCCAGGTTGTTGCACAATCACACGAGACTGAGAAAAAATATTTTTAAAAAATGATTAATCTGGAATTATAGGTATAAATGAAACAAAACAGAAGCAACTTTCTTAAAGAATCTTGTATTCATTGTGCATTAAAAAAAAAAATCTGTGGCTAGTGATGGGGTTTACCTCAGTGGTAGAGCTCTTGCCTAGTAAGCACAAGTCCCCAGGTTTGGTCCTCAGCTCAGGGCGTGCAGGTGGGAGTAAAAAAGAACAAAACAAAAAACCCGTGGACAAAGCTTATCAGAGATGAGTGTTCTCTATGGTTTGCCTAGCAATATTTTGATAATTCTTTATATTGTTTAAAATAAAATTCATGAAAAGTGAAGCCATGTTTCTTTTGTTGTCGTTTGTTTGTTTTTTAACCTGCATTCTCAAGACAGTATGTGCAAGTGGTAGGGATCTGAGTGGGGAGAATGGGAGGAATGCTGGGGAGGAACATTCTCAACATTCCCTTGTCCAGAGTCTGCTGGCATTTCAAAAAGCAGTGCCTCATATCCTATAATAAAATCAGTCACCATGATCAGGCCCTAGGGACTCTGCTTAGACAGGCTAAAAAGAATGTTCAACATGTATGTGCATTCAAAGTATTCTTTTTGATTTTATACACACACACACACACACACACACACACACACACATAGTGGAATCATAAAAAAATGAAAGAAAGATGGGTAATATTTACTGTTTCCTGTTTCTTTCCAACTGACTCTGAAAAAGTTCTTGTTTCCTTAGTAGTCTAACCTTGATATAACAGATAAAAATAGAAATTGCAGGGCTGTAAGATGCTGTGGTGTCACTGGGATGGGAAACCCTTGACTGAGAAGCAACTGAATTGAAGCACAATTCGAGGCAGAGGTGACTGTATGGTTTGGCTTAACTAGATTGAGAGAATGAATGCTGCAGACAGTAAGCAAACAGAAACTAGAAGGGAAATTTCAATCTAGTAAAAGTAAACTGGATGGAGGATGGCAACGTAAGAAGAGTCGAGGTCTGAAAGCTGGGCATCATGGTACACTCCTGTAACCTGAGCTCTTAGAAGCTGAGGCATGAGGATGCTGAGTTACAGGCCAGCCTTGGCTACATAGGGGAATGGAGGGAGGGAGAGAGGAGATTTGACTAGTTTGGATTAGATCTTACACAAAAGTTGACACACATTCTTCTGTCCCATGCCTACCCCAAGTCTGCACTGACAACGCCTAACTGGACGCACCAGGTGCTAATGTGAGGACACAGGAGAGGATCTTACCATGGAAGGCAGATTTGGAGACAGGTAATAGGATCCAACAGGACTTTAAAGCAATAAATGCAATTTCACAAATATTATCTTTAGACATTCAGCTCTCACAAGCACCACCCTAGAAACCTAACACACATACCTTTTCCAGCAAGTAGTTATTAATATGTCCCCCAATGGGGTCTCCCTTGAAGTCAAAGTTGATATCCATGTATTTCCCAAATCTGCTGGAATTGTCATTACGATTAGTTTTGGCATTTCCAAAAGCTTCCAAAACGCAGTTTGACTTCAGCAACATATTCTTCACTCTTTAATGAAAATACCTCAAAGTTATTATAAAAAATTCAGAGATGAAGACAATTAGAAAATTGGATGATTTTACCATCATTCTATCCCATATGTCTTTGTTTCTACTTCACTGACAAGATTCTTCTCACAGTGTCACACTGGAGAAATAACCTGGCCTGTGACACAACCTGATTAGTGGACCATCATCCCTCCCCCAACCCTGCAATGGACCCTTCAAACTTCTGCCCATAAATGACTGTGTGCTTTACAAAGGCATGTGTGTAGGAACTGCTTGCTTACAAAGGTCCCATAAGATGACAGAGCCCATTACGCTTGAGAATGACAGTAAATTTACATAAGCCTTATCTGCTACATAAAGATGAAAGTAATTTAGTTCTCAGCTAGCTACTCTCCTGAGATTCAAAAGAAATTACAACAATTTGATCAAATGTTCAAAAACCAGAAGTGGGAATATGTCACATTTCTTTAGAGGGCCTCTTTTGACTGGGTAATCCAGTTACAATGAAAATGCAAAATCCACACAGTATCATCAAATCTAAATTCTTTTCCTTTACATCAGGCAGACCCTGATCCCATCTGTCGAGCTGCCTGACAGACAGATGAGTTGTGACTCCTCAGTAAACTGACGTTCATCATCAGAGCTAAAGGAAAGTAGTTCTCCCTCTCAGAAAAGGCTACACCGCATAAGAAAGCCAGCCATGCTGCTTCCTTAGAAACAAATAACCACCAATTCATTCCTACATACTTAGTAAGCAAACACTGTGTGCCAGGCACTGTACTCATCTGACTGTGAGCCCAGCACAGTGCAGTACAAGCCTGTTTCACGCATGAATCTTACTTGGACTCCCAGCATCCGTGGGTTACAGTTGTGATGTTGATGGGAAGCCATGGGTCCATCTTCAGGGCCCATTTCTCTCAGAGCATAATTTTAAAAAACACAGCAAAAACCTGAAGAGACTTGAACAATAAAGCCAAGCTGTGCAAATTCCAAGAGCTCTGGGGAGGTTGGAAACTAGCTAGAACCAGAATACTTTCAACTATTTCAAAGTAGTTTTAAGTTTAAAAAAAACTTAATAAAACTGGAAATTGATATAGTAATAGAAGTAAAAGCAGAGATATAATATGCAATGTAAGAATCAAAACAATTTACACATCAAAAAAAAATGCTTGCTGCCAGTCAGTTGAGGTCTGGCCCAGTGTGCAGACTAGGTGAGGCCATGCCTGGCCAACCCATGTCCCTGAGGTCCCTTACCTTTCTATCTCTGCTCTCTGGCTGGGGTTGGTGATGGCGGCGATATACTGCATGATGTACTTACTGGCCTCTGTTTTACCAGCTCCACTTTCCCCTAGAGGGAAGAATCAGGTAGGGGTAAGCTCACTGTCAACAGAGTAATTTAAACCTTTGATGGTTATTCATTTAAAACTGTTACTTTCTCTTTCACCCTCCCTTGTCCTCCCTCTCTCTCTTCCTCCCCCATCCCCACTTTCTTATTAAGTTATTTTGTCCTGAGATGCTTCTAATAGATAGAAACGTGTCTTTAAAAATGATAGAAGCAAAATTATAAATTACAAATCAATATCTAGTTAAGTAAAATATATCAAGGACTGAGTTGTGGTAAACTAGTTCCTTAAACTATACACCCAAGTATAGCAGAGACTGCTCCATACCTAAGTATAGTAAAAACAAACGGTAGCTACAGCTACATTCATATGACCTTATTTTCTACAGAAAAATTATTTAAAATTTATTTGAGAATAAAGTAATTAGTTATAACCATCAGAGTTAGGTGCTTAAAGACCCAGTTACTCAGAAAGCTGAGAGAAGGAGCATGACCACGAGGATTTCTGAAACCAGTTACAGTCTGGCTTCAGTCAGAGAAGATGTATCTAACCGGCAAGAGACTGGAGGCCCCAGGGAGTTTAGAGGTCTGGTGAGGTGGGGTGAGGTGGGGGGTGGTTGGATCCTCGTGGAGACAGGGTACAGGGAGGAGGTATGGAATGTGGAACAGTTGGAGGGTAGACCAGGAGGGGAATAAAATCTGGAGTGTAAAAAAAAAAAAATAAAAATAAATAAATAAATAAATAAAAAAATAAAAGAAAAAAAGATAAACAAGAGTCTTAAACCAAATTATAGTAATTTTAGTGAAAAAAGAAAACACCAAGCTTGAGACACAAGGCATTATAAAAAAGTGTGTAATGGGCCAGGTGGTGGTGGCACCCGCCTTTAATCCCAGCACTTGGGAGGCAGAGGCAGGCGGATTTCTGAGTTCTAGGCCAGCCTGGTCTACAGAGTGAATTCCAGGACAGCTAGAGAGAAACCCTGTCTTGAAAAACCAAAAAAAAAAAAAAAAAAAAAAAGAGAGAGAGAGAAAAGAAAAGTGTGTAACGGGTACTAGTGGTGGGAGTAGAGGGATCAATTTAGAAGTCTCATCTATGTGTTCAAACACCAAAACTTCACTCACTGGGCTTTCTCCCAAGGGAATATTTTTAAAAGTAGTTTAACCAAACAGTATAAATCTCCCAAGGCTCTAAAACTATTTTAAAAATATGTTATAGCTAAAATTGGGCAAATAGATTAATAAAGAATTAGATAAAAATAATTACACAGTGGAATTTCTAAAGAGAATGTGCTAGTTTTATGAAAACTTTAATGAAAAATATGTCCACTATACATTGCTGAATGGAAAAACTAACTTTGTAATGGCAGATATATGCTTATAAATATGTATGTTTGTTTATTTATGCATGTATGACTATGTACTTACATACAGCAAAAATATACGAAAGGGCACACACTAACAATCTGCTACTTTTGGAATGCTGGGGGACACAACTCCCCCCACCCATGTCAGATGGGTCCCAGAGGATCCTCCCCTACATAAAACACAGCTCTTGCCATTGTTCATGGTTGTTCACCGTGACTTGATACTAAGCCCCACTACTGAAGATACTATACACTTTGTACTGGACATGTAGAAATCAAGCTGGAACAGACTTGGAAGCTTTCCTTCTGCTTGCTTGCTTTCATTGTACCCTGAAGGTGCTATGTAGGCTGCTGATATCTGGTGTTCATCAACAATTTTACTCAGCTATGAACTCTGTGAGCTACAATAATGACATGCATGTTGGGTGGAGGGAAACCAACTACTATCTGATTGGATTTAAGTCCCACTCCACAGGTAGAAACTTCATGCTTTGTATATTAAAGCAATAAATGCTTGGCTATGTTGTAAACTTAGCCAAGAACCTGTGGCTGGGGAGGTCATGGCCCTAAGGGAAAATCAACTACTAATACTTTTATAAATGAACAGAGTCTCCAACTGTCTTCTAAATATTCATTTTTATGCCCACAGGCTAATGCATCTCTCGGTTCCCACCAGGAAGCTTTTTTTTGCAGTGATGGTAGTTAATACAGAGACTCACAAGTGGTCTGAGTGCACAGAATAAGGGTCTGTGCGGGGCTAACCATAAATGAGGTATCTGTATCACAAAGCTCAAGGAACATTGTGGAGGAAGGGGTGGAAAGATTTTTAAGAGCCAGAAGTTGGGGAGGACTGCTCTGAAACCATGTCTTTAAATCATGACAGGGTCTTTGTACTCATACTGCCCACTAAGTCACTGTGGTTGCCTTTACAAGGACCTGCATGAGTTCATGAGAGCCCACATTCTAGCATGGATGGGAAATAGGTACACAAGGCCCATTCCTGGCTGAGGAGCTACTGAGAATTGATGGCTACCTGGGGGAAAGAGCATCAGTTCTTTTCAGGGGTATGGATCCTGGTAGGCTGACCATGCTCCAGTGGATAGCCCTACACCCATGTATATAAAGGCAGCAAGAATTAGATCCAGGTGCGTTGTAAACAGAGAAAAGGAAGTTAAAATGGTAGTGGAAAGTAGGGAAGAAGTGGAAGGGAGGGAATTAGGGGTGATAAATGATAAAATACATTGATAAATGATGATAAAAGGTACATTGTCTACACAAAATTCTCAAAGAATAAAAATATATGTCAATAACAAGAACTTTTTATTTTTGTTCATAAACTTGTGTAACTGGTCAACTTTTTGAATGTTTTCAACTGTTTTAATCATTAACAAAAACAAAACAAGACAGTATATTCCTTGGTTACAATTCTCTAACCCCAACACTAAGCTATTTAAGCTTCTGACCCCTAACATTCTTATCTGTAAAGTAGAAAAATAACTATGCAACATACCAGTAAAGTTGTTTTGATAACCAAAATAAAGTAATGATGATAAAAATATTTTGAAAAGCACAAAGCCACTAAAGTAAATGGGAGGTATTATTAGCATCAACAGAGATTCCCACAGTTTGAGAGGCCATCCTGGGTCAGGGAAAAGATACTTTCCTTGTCCTCATTTTACTAGGTGAGATGCTGCAGAGGGCTCAGCACCACATGAGTGGCTAGGCTCCCATTCTGTGCGAGTGGGCCGCAGTTCATCTTCTCCTCCCTACATCTCAGAGCTCAGGCCCCAAGCTCAGGAAGCCCATTGCCACTGGTGTCTACACCACAGCACCAGTCTCCAAATACCTGTCTGACTTTGAGGCAAGTGAGTGCATCATTTATTTTGTTTCATTCTGTTAACATCTGAACTATTTTTGTTATGTTTTGACACTTTTTTTGGGTGCTTCAAATAGGAGGAATCATATTCCATGCTGGCCCAGTCTACAAGTAACAAAAGACATACAAGTATAATGTGTACTCTCTTTATCTGATGAGGCCTTGTTATGTTGCTCAGGCTGGTCTTGAACTCCTGAAAGTTCAAGCAAATCCTCCTGCCTCAACCTCCAAAACAAAGACTAGAGGATGATAGAACGTGGTAGAAATACTTTGGTATTCAGTGTTCATTCCTTTTCTGAGCCCTATAAAATTTCTTAGGTTTGTAAACTTAAAAAGAAATAATAAGGTTCTCATTGATTGTGTGAATTCTTGAATGCAAAAAAAAAAATTAAATACCTTCCAACTTTGGAACCCGAGCCCCCTCCAAATACCTGATATCATAATACACGTGTCTTTTGATCGCCTCTTCATAGCCTTGTAAGCAGCGTCAGCAATAGCAAAGAGATGAGGAGGTCTCTCATATAGCTCACGACCTTTATACTGCTCGACTGTATCCCTTCCATAGATGTTCAGCACCTTGTATGGGTTCACAGAAACAACCACTTCTCCAATGAATGTGTAGATGCGTCCTTTCTCAAATCTGCACAGAAGCAAGAAAAGGTGGCTGTGGTTACACAAATGTGTGGATTCTTTCTTCTTAATTTATTAGCAAATATGCCCAAATGTTCCAGGAACTGTTAAATTTATCTGACAATTTATCAGCTCTCAGTTTACTTTTAAAGACCACATTACAGCTTAGTGTGTTGACTTATGTCTATAATCCCATCTCTTAAGAGGCCGAGACAGGAGGATGGTTGTAGTTCAAAGACAATGAGTTCCAGGCCATCTTGAACTACAGAGTGAGACTCTGTCTTAAACATAAACACAAACACAACACAAACAAAAACGCAGACTATGTTTAAGTCAGTCATGGTAGCTTATACTTATATTCAGCTCTTGTAAGGCTGAGGCAGGAGGATTGATGTGAGTTGGAGGCCAGCCTGGGGTACATAATGAAGCTCATAAAAAGCAATAACAGCAGAGACCTTATCTGATGTGGTGCCCTTCAGAGGCCACTAGTGAAAAAGGTCAGTAGGGCTTAAAAGCCAGGCAAGAAGAGGAATTTAATACTTTGAAGGCTGTGGATTTCCCCTTCCCAAATACAGAAGGTCAATCAAGAGAGAAACACTCGCAGCTCTAGTAGAAAAAGAAATGGAAGTTAAATCAGGTCTTGAAATTTACTTCACTGGATTTTCAATTACTAAAAGGCCTGTTCACATTTATTTCTTCTCACCTCTAGAAGCCTCACTAAATCGTCAGTAAGGAAATACACACAGTAAACTCCACAACAGAAAATGATACAGGAGACACTTCTGATATAAATCACACTGGTTTTTGTAGTGACTGCTTAGAATCCTGTGGTGTAGATAGAGCATAATTTATTCAGTGATCTTCCTTCCCTCTTGGGACTATGAGCAACACTGCAGAAAACCCCCTGGACACACAGCTTACAAACCAGTGGGAAGGACTCCCAGGAATGGAACAACTGTCTGGAAGTGTCTATATTTTTAACGTATATAATACGATCCCATTTTTGTACAGAATCATGTGTGTCTATATACATTTGATAAGTTAGTACATGAATGCATGGCAAGATATTATAGAAAACATGGTATATTTATCCTCATATACATACAGTGGGGTAGTATGGGTCGGGGAATGAAGAGGCTGGTCAGAAGATGCCATAGGAACAAAGTAAAAATAGAAAAAGTCCCAAGACTGAAATTATAAATAGGGATAATAAATCTGCACAAAAGTTGAATATAAAAGCATAGAAAACTTGCACATACTATTTACACAATAATCCACACCTATAAGCATGTACAAACCAGGGCTTAACTGTTTCTCTTAAGTGACTGTTACCAATACCCTCCACTTGCTGAGAGGCACAGGCAAATACTGTCATTTTTCAGCATTCATTGAAAATTGGTTCTATGAGCCCTCACAAATAACAAAATTCTTGGATGTTTAAGTACCTTATGTAAAATGTCCTAGATTTGTGTAATGCCTTTGTAATACTTCTCCATATTTTAAATAATTTGTAGGCTATAACAATTCTTCATGTAATTTATGTGCTACCTAAATAGCTGTTACATTTTTAATCTGCAGTTCCCTGGATGTGAGGATATCAACATCTGTGGAAATGAATGAAGAGTGCTCACACAGGCAAAATGCTGGTCCATGGGTAGTTTGTCTATTTATAACCAATGGACAAGGAGAAATAATTAAGCATTTGGGACTGATAGGCAAATTTTTAAAACTTCCTTTAAGATGGAAAGTTGTCAGCTATAGTAAGACGAGACAAACAAATACAGATGTGTGAACAATAAATTAAAACAAAGATTTTTGTCAAGAAGTTGGCATGTATTCAAATAAGAGTTATCAATCTGTAAAGTTTCCAGTCCGCTTTTTTTATTGTGGTTTTCCCACTGACACTCAAAACACTAGATTTGGGGTCCTTTGCATCTGGGCCTGAGTGCTGACATTACTAACAGCAGTGAGACCTTGTGAAAGTGATTTAACTTCCTTGTGTTTCAGCCTCTCCAGCTGTACAATGGTAATAATTATACCCATCTATCCCTCTATCCCTCTGGCATTGAATAAGTATTCTTCCCCCTGTTTTTTTCAAAAATGGCAATTAATTTTATTGTTCTATTATGTTATCCATGAAAGTGATTGTTATTTGCTTGTTTTGAGACAAGCAAACCTGGGATTATGTCAGCCCAGTTTGGTGTTGAAGTATGTAGCCAAGGCTGGTCTTCAATCCCTGATATTCCTGCCTCTATCTGAAGAGTGCTAGGATTGCAGGTGGATGTTGATTCTTTACCAAATGTTTTTATTTTCATTAACACTGCCCCTCCTCGATAACCCCTATAGCCTCAAGGATGGACTAAATGATTAAAATGTCATTCCTTGTCACAGCTATCAATCAACTGCAAACCACGAACAAGATATCTATCTATACAGCTTACATTTAAGGACCCAGAAATGTGAAGCTGGAGAGATGGCTCAGTGGTTAAGATTGTATATAACACTTGAAAAGGACCAGAGTTTCCAGAACCCATGCCAAGTGACTCAGAACTGACTATAATTCTCAGTCCATGGGCTCCTATACCCTCTTTCAGCCCTCCAAAAGCAACTGTACAAACCCTCCCTTCAAGAATATACATACTAAAAAAATCCACAAAGAAATAAGAAGTAAGATTCACTACTCAAGTCTTTCTGATTGGATCTGCAAATATGCAGCACAGGCTCAGTAGGCATCATCAAGGAACCTAGGACAGGGTTGTTTAGTTTTCAAAACATCCCAAATAGGAAAAAATAAAACAAAAAAACGAGCAACAGGGTGTTAGGGGGAAAAGTTACCTCATGATCTCGATGCTCTGACTTAGAGGCATCATGATGCAGTTTCTTGCTGAATAGTTCTTACAGCCACGAATGAGATCGTTTCTGAGATTCTGGTACTCAAGTAATTATTTTGTTTAACTATATTTCTAAGCATCATTTTTCCAAAATATAATCAAAATACACGCACAGTAGCAGGGTGAGCAGGGTGTGGTGGCTTATGCCGACAAACTTCGCTCCTGGGATGCAGAGGCAGGAGATCAAGGGCAGCCTAGACTACATGATGAGACCTTGTTTCAAGAAGGTATACAATGTATAAGCCATTTGTTTACAATCCATATTATTTACGAATCATAATAATGGTGCTATCTGTTGACCTGAAGAGCATTTCACAAGCTCAACAAAATAAGACATTAAATAAATGCTTCAGCAATTTGCAAAACTGGTAGAAAGTTATTTTTGAAATTCTAAACTGGTTATCAAATGACTTTGAACTTGGTTAGGCCTCAAAACTACCACTAGATGGTGCCACTATACACTGTAATATGTGCAATTTCAGAAAGCTTTGGTGCCTGAGGTAGAGGGGAACAGAAAAGAAATGAAGTCTATTCTTTCAGGCCTTCCTTTGGGGAGGATCTGCAGTGATTACACTAGAAGATGAGCAAGAGACACCCTGTTCTAAAGGGATAATAAAAGCATTTCTATGATCTTTGTGTGTAAACCTGTCATGACAAACTGTCTACTTTGTATTCTATAAAGGGTCTAACTGTAGATATTAAAAGGGGAAAAGAATAAGAAAGTACTATAAATAAATTGTAACAACGGAGAATAAGGGGAAAGACAATAAAACCATGTACTATAGTAGCAAATATTACCACAAAAAACTTCTTCCGATGAGGAATCCTTAAAGTCATAGACAAACTGTCCCAGACACACAAGGTCTGGCCCCCTTACTTGACTCCTAACAACCAATACCACTTCTGTCCATAAGCACCTCTCCCATCACCTCTTTAGGTCTTCATCTTCATGGTTTTGTCCCTGTTACTCTTCATTCTGGTCCCCTTCTCACCCTACACTGGGAAGATTCCCCCTAGTTCTTCCAAAGTCTAAGAACCAGTTTCTCATATGCATACTTATATATGTGTGTATCTTTAAATTAAATTAAAATTAGCTGGACATAGCACCCTCTTGCAATCCCGGGTTTTGGGAAGTGGAGGCAGGAGGATCAGGAGTTCCTGGTCATAGTGAGTTTGGGTTACATGAAACTTTATCTCAAAAAACCAAAAGCAAGCAACCAAAAATAGCTTAACTGTCATAGTCTCTGAAACTTAAAAAAATATTTATTGAAACAACTAGATATTTTCATTGGCTTCTAAATGAAACAAAAGTTCTAAAACATTTTAATTAACATGTAGCAATGGAGAAGATATTAAAGACAATGCTGTTAGAAGATGAATGTACAATAACCATGGGCTCTGAGACATGTGGTTAAAAGTATTCTAGTTCAACTCACTCTTGTCACTTGTATATAGGACCATTTATAGCAGTCAGTCAAGATGCAGCAGCTCCTTCAGACCAGTCTCAGCAGACCATGTACACAGCCTACAGACAAGGTGTGTGTGCACAGGAATGTGAGTTCGTGCAGAGAAGGAAGGTGGCTGACCTGAGCAGAGCAGGAAGTCATGCATTGTGCTCACAGAGTAGATGCTGCTGCAGGATGGTCTCTGGAAGCCTGGTGGAGTAAGCGTAAATGATGTGTCTGGACACAGGAATGACCAACAAGGTCTGTAGTTACTTACAGAGGGCAATAAGATGCTCAACAAAGGGTGGGCAATAGAAATTAAGGATGGAGAAATCTTAATTATTTTAAGGGAAGACAGAATAGAATATAAAAACTTACCAAATATAAGGGATAAAATTTTATCTAATTTTAAACTGAGTATAAGACAAAAATGGAGTTATATCTGATCAGATCCTCCCTAACTCCCTTGCTTCTTTCTTGACCTTTCACAGACTTACTCTACAGCTCAAGCTAGCACAGAACTCACTTGTAAGCCAGACAGGCCTCAATCTCCTGCCATAGTTTCCGGAGAGCTGGCTTTACAAAGTGAGCCACCACACTGGCTTCAGATTGTATTTCACATGTACTGTTGAGGCTCCTAAGTCAGATTCACTCACTAACAATTCACTGGTGCTCTTGCTTGACTTCATTAAGTCCATGGAATCATTTATAATCAGAAGGAAAATTCTCTGTGAATGTGTATTTAATGAAAATCTTTATTCATGGGCACTGTTCATTTGTTTTATGAAGAATATACACTTTCTGAAATAATGGTGCTTAATCATAATTGACTTGGCCTGTCTTCTTCCCTTTTCAATGCAAATGAAGCCTCTGTGGCTGTAACATCCTTATTTCTCAGGAGAGCATCCCATCCATCTACGATGAGGCATACTTTTTTCTCCATTCCAGCATTTCAGTGCACTGTCCAACTTCCTGCAGTGATTCCTCATGAACTCAACTCATTATTAGAGCTCTGACATTACAGTTTCCCTCTCGGCAGCATTTGACAGGGTCCTGCTGCCTTAACACCATCTTCTCCTGGCTTCTGTGAGCCCACATTTGCTGGTGAGTTTAGGACCAACCTTAAACATCAACCAAGGAACTCCTATAAGAATACCTTGTCTCTCTGAAATCATCAATAAGAACAAGACAAAACCACAAGAGGAAGTATTATCTATTATGAAATAAAGCCACAACTCTGAGCCACTGCATAGAAAGGTTGTGAGTGCCAGAGATGGTGACATAGACCTGTGATTCCAGTACTGGGGGGGGGGGGGGGCTTGAGGCAGGATGATTGCCAGTCTTATGTACATAATGAGTTTCAGACCAGCCAGGACTAGGTAGTGAGACTGTGTTCCCTTCCAAAAAAAAAAAAAAAAAAAAAAAAGGAAAAAAGAAAATCAGATGCCCTGAAAAGCAGACCTAGCAAAAGAGGATGCTAATAGAGACCAGTGCCTTCCACTGCTGTCCCAGCACTAGAGAGCATGCTCTAAAAGGAGGCAATAGTTCCTACAGAGCTAAACAAAAATATCCTGCTAAGAATGGCAAGGTCACAGTATGCAGGTGACTTCAGAACAAAACTAGTCCTAGTCCTATTAATTATATACTTTTGAGTCACTGAAAGGAGGGAATCAATAAATATAAGAATAAAAAATGTTTTCACTTGAATGGTATAAGGAGAATAAAATGGGCAAAAATTTTGTACAGCTGTTTTTCTATAGAAATAAACGAGATATGTAGCTTTTTAAAAGACAAAGGGAATGAGAACAGATAATGGCACCTGAAATGGCTGGAGATCATTATGTACATATATGAAATTACCAAATCAAGAAAAAAACCTTCATGAAAATAAATTAAAGGGAGAATGACTACCAGGCAAATAGACAAGGATAAGGGAAAAAAGGTTTAGATAAGGTTTTAGATAAAGTAAGTGAGATGGAAAGATAAATGCACACAAAGCACATGATTTACAAACTCTAGCAACAAAGGAGCCTTCCAGTGACCATCTCTCACCCAGATGCCTCTCGCTGGCTCTAACTCTGGTGATTGTTGAGTGTCCGGCACCCTGGTTGAGCTAAGCACAACTGAGGTGTGATCAGTTAGCCTCTGTCCAGCTGCTGCAGAGCTGGCATCCACTTGTGGTTCTTCCCCCACCAGTGGATGTGGATGTGGAGGTAGAGGTGGATGTGGAGGTGGAGGTGGTGGCTTGTGACCCATTTTTTGTGCCACCTCTACCCACTGTCTGTGAATGAACTCTGCCTCTGGACATTGGTGGCCTCACTTAGAGCTGGTCTGTTCAGTTTTTAGATTCATTTTCTGTGAGTTGTCTCCTCCTTTTTTCATATGTGAACAATAAACTGTGCATTTGAAAATAGGAAAAAAATACCTGGTAGAAAAATGGATAGCAGCTTGGGAAAACCAAAAAGTACAAGGCATTAGTGTGGGGAATTGAACTGTATTCCCCAAACAGTATATTAGGAAGTCCTAACCATCTTATGATATGACCTTATTTGGAAACAGGGCTTCTGCAGATGTAATCAAGATGAGGTCATTAGGATGCACTCTAACACAGAACTTTAAAGAAGGGGAAATATCACATGTGGACACATACAGCCATGTGCGGCAACACAGGTCAAGGAAACAAATACCATCTACCCACTCCAGGGCTAGAAGAGCCCATAAAAGGCTGTCAGAGAGAGCTTGCTCAAACCTTGATTTTTGGACTTCTTATCTTGGGACCATGGACAATAAATTCTACAGCAACTCTAGAAATACAGAATAGTTTCATCAAAATAAATTCCATGAAGATATATCTTTAAGCTTTCTTGGAAAAAACTCAATCAAGTCAGCAAGATATACCTCCTCTCCTATCATCAAGTGACTTGGCAGTGAATGGTATTACAAGAACTTGAAGTCCTGGGCGTGGCCAATCCCTACCACAGGCACTCTTGTGACTACTGTCACTCCTGATCTATTTTCTGTATTCCACGAAGTGTGACCTGAAAATATATAGTGACTAGAAATGCCTGATCTCCAACCATTTCAGTGAGAAGCCACACTCACTGAATGGGACACCCAGAGAGTGAGTGGTCCATGTCACACTAGTACCCCTTTACTGTATGGTCTGGGCTGAAATGCATATTCTTTCCCCATCTCAAAGCTCACACCTATTTTTTCCTTTGCTCACAGTAGTTGTGACAATAATTTTCAGAGGAACAGAGATCATTATCTAGCCTGTTCATTTTTTTTTTTTTACCTGCAGCATGTATGTAAGACAGCCTGTATTAGCAAGGAAAGCTTAGATGTTCAATGAATATAACCAATAATGAATGGGTGAGTCTAATTAATTATCTCTTTCTTTCAGAAATTGTTTTGTACTTTGCTTATAGACAAAATTCAGGTTATCATATGATATGAAAAGCCTCAAGTCATGTAACATTTTTATCCTATTTATATATAGTAATTCCTAGCGTTTTTTTTGTAGCTATTAGCTTATGATTTTCAAAAGTGAAGGGGAAGGATAAAATACAACAAAATGCCATCTAATTTTTTTTTTAAAAAAATGGGCCATATATACATGTCCTCACAGAAAATAATGAGTTCCTCTCTTTATGTAAGCAATTTCATAGGCAGAAAAAATACAAAAGGTACCTACTCCAACTCAAATCTGAGATACCATTTTCACTGCTGGAGAAAATGGCTGCAAACAAGTGGAGTTGGGTAACCAATCAGGGGCATGTCCCTAAATGAGACTAATTTTCCCTCTCAGAGGTCATTAAACTACCTGTAGCTCTTTGTTGAGGGATAAAATTTGGTGAACCTCTCCAGCCAGTTCCATTATCATGATTGATATTGTCATTGTTCAGGTCTTATTCAGGCAGACATTTTTAGTCTCACGGCAGACTTCCTGGTTCTTGGCTCTTAAAATCTTTCCACTTTCTCTTCTGGAATGTTCCCTGAGCCTAAGATGCAGGAGTTGCCATAAAATGATATACACACAATCAACAAAAATAGACTTAGCAGATTGTTATTTATATATTTGGGCATCTATCTATCTATCTATCTATCTATCTATCTATCTATCATCTACCTACCTAGCATCTATTTAATTTATCTTCTATCCTCTATTATCTAGCTATCTATTACAATAATAGAGAAAAGAGGTATTAATTTAAGAGGGAGATGGGGGTAGAGGAGGGACTGAAGGGAGAGACATGGGAGGGGTTTGAGGAAAAAAGGGATATAATTATATTTTAATAAAAATCTATTAAGAAAGAAAAGTAAAAAAAAAAAAAAAGATAGAGTTACAGTGCCACTTGGGTGTAAGCAGCTATAAGGCTGGGGCAGGCTTCTCCAGAAGGCTATATATGCTTTAAATCAGAGTCCAGTGTAAGGCATTCTTTCTCTTATAACCAGGAATCACAGATAGGGGAATCAGGGGTGAGGATGAAAATGCAATTACTCACTATCACCCCAGTGACTCACTAGGAACATTCTCTGCTTCCTGTTTCTGCAGCCATGTTTGGGTTCTGCAGTCCTAGAAATCTTCCTTCCAAAGGGAAGAATGCTTCTCTCAGGAGACACAACAAGCACTCCATTGAACTGGAAGTCAAGATTTCTCCTGACATTTTGGGCTCCTAATAGTTGGAGTCAACTGAGTAAGGAAGGATGAACAGCAACAGGTGGAAGGATGACTGATGCAGACTAACAAAGGGAAACTGGACCATCTGAAATGCAGATCTTTGAGTACATCTGCAAGTGCTGCCAGGACCTGTGACTAAAGTCAACAAGAAACTACAACCCAACCCAAGGAGGGTGATCAATAGCCCAGACCCTTCAGGAATGAAAATAAAGGTCACTCTTCCAGATAAAGAACTAAGACTCACAGATGTGCTTGCCAAGAGCAGAGGAAATGCAGAATGGGTAGTAGAAGAAAGAAGTTGTAAATGCCAGCTTATGATCATGTGATCAGTAACAAAATAAGGATTATAATAAACATGAATGTTTTTGTTCTATTTGTTAACAATATTCTTGTTCACACATTAAATAGAAATTTTTAGCCTTTTTCTATTTATCACTGTAAATAGAATGTTTTTATGTAACACTGATTGAAATCATATTAGAGGTTACACATTGGTAAAGCTATATCATGATATTTAAGCTAAGGGACACTAAAAGATTAAACATTCCTAAAAGGACTTTGCTGCCAAAGCTCTTAGAAGCCCAGAAGAATGCAGTTCAAGCTCTGGCCAGTGGAGCTCCAAGATTGGGTGCTATCCTTGCTGAGTTTGCTTTTGCTTTGGTTGTGACTATTCATTGCTCTGGCCTTCTCTTTTTTCTTTGGGAATAAAAATCTCTACTTGGTACCATAATACTTGAATAGATATTTAGATAAGCTTACCATTAAGAGACTTGAGACTTATTTATACTCCCAGCAATCTACAAGGTGAGCCTAGCTAAGACTCTTAGCACTGGGGGACAGATTCAAAGCCTAAACTGGCCATCTCCTGTAATCAGGTAAGACTTCCAGTAGAGTGATTGGGATACCAACCCAGCCACAAAGTCTTTGATCTACAATTTGTCCTGCCTACAGGGGTAAAGGTAGCAAAGAGATTGTAGGTGTGGCTACCAATGACTGGTACAGCTTGAGGCATATGCCACGACAAAGAGCCCACCCCTGACACTGCCTGGAGGGCCAGAACCCAGAGGCTGGATAGCTCAGAGACCTAGGATAAGAAATTATTCCTAATGGTATTCTATTATACTTAGAAATTGGTGTCTAGCTTAGTTGTCATCAGAGAGGCTTCACCTAGTAACTGATAGAAACAGATACAGACACTCATAGCCAACTCATAGGAGCTCAGGGAATCCTGCAGAAGAGGAGAGGAAGGATTGTAGGAGCCAGAAGGTCAAGGACACCACAAGAAAACCCACAGAATCAACCAACCTGGGCTCATAGGTGTCCACAGAAACAGAACTAACAACCAGGGAGCCTGTATGGGACTGATCTAGGTCCTCTGCCTTTAAGTCTCAGTTGTGTAGCTTGGTCTTCTTGTGGGACTCCTAACAGTGGGAATAGGATCTATCTCTGACTCTTTTGCCTGCTTTAGGAACCCTTTCCTCCTAATGAGTTGCCTTGTTCAGTCTCAATATGAGGGGAGGGATCTAGTCTCACTGCAACTTGATATGCTATGGTTGATTTATATCCATGGAAGACCTGCCCTTTTCTGAAAAGAAATGGAGTAGTAGATAAAGGAGCTGGAGAAAAGGAGGGAGGGGAAACTGCAGTCAGGATGTAGGAAAGGAAGAAAGAAAGAAAGAAAGAAAGAAAGAAAGAAAGAAAGAAAGAAAGAAAGAAAGAAAGAAAGGCAGAAAGGAAAAAGGGGAAAAGAAAGAAAATAATTGTGTTTATATTTTTAAAAAGACTTGTATCTTTTAAAGCATTGGGATTTTTAAAGATGGGGGGGGTGGTTAAAAGTGAATTATATTTGGGTTATAAAATAAACATGAGATGCAGAGAACAACCAAGCAGGTTTGAATTGAAATTGGAGAAGACATGTACTATGGAGTAAAGAGAGGAGGGGAGAGGAAGCAATGGTAGCATGTGTATTTCCTAACTGTCCTCTCGGGATACTGAGAAGGAATAACACCCAGATGTCAGCATTCAAATACTATCTTTACCTGGTAAGGTCCAAGGCTCCATGGAAATGAACTGAAGTCTTTACAGACTAAAAGAACCACAAGATGAATCCAGAGCATGCTGTAAAGCCAAGGAGAGAAGTGCTCAAAGAATGACCGCTTCACTGGGCCCTCTCTGGGACCGCCTGAGAACTGTCATGAAAAGAAATAATGCCAGTGACAGAGTTTAATTCACTGAATTCAGTAAACACCAGGTGGACACAACTAAAGACACGAACAAGACAGGAGGTGCATCTCCTTCAGGACAATGTCAAGGCATACACATAGAAGGCACAATGTTAGATCAGTGGATGCCAAAACCAGCAGTTTGTTTTTTTTTATCATATTTATAATATGATAAAGAACAGCGTACTCACAGAGTCTCAGAGTAATTCCCCTCAAACTAATTCTTAATTACAAAGGGAAAGATGATAACTTTACAGCAGAGGAAGTTTATGAATACTTAAAACAAGTCATTAAGAATTAGAATCACCAATACTAGAAAAACTGACATGCACTTGTAATAGTTAATTTCATTATCAACTTGAACTGGGTCACAGGGTGCCCAAAGGCTTAACTAAAATGGGATTTTGGGAATGTGTATATGGGCATTTCCAGATGAAATTAATCTTCTAATAAGTGGTTGGCTTAAAGCATTTTTCTTCCCCAGCCTGTTCAAGATCTGAAGAGAATAAGACACTGCTCAAAACAACAATAAAACCATTTTTCCCTCTTGTCTGTCTCTGAGCTGGGACACTAGATTTCTACCTTTGGGTTTAGACTGGCCCTGATACAATCAGCTCTCTTGGTTCTCAAGCCTTCAGACTCAGGCTGAAAACTGCATTCCTATCTTTCCTAGGTCTCCTGTCTGCTAACTACAGACCATAGACTTCCCAGCCTCTGTAATGCACAAGTGGATAACTTCCAGTAAATCTCTCTCAATCTCAATTTCTCTCACATATACTTTTCACATCTGATTGGTTCTCTCTCACCAGAGAACCTAGGTTAATTTATATTTGGGAAACAAGAGCAATTCTGGAGGAAGTTTTAAAATGTGAGAGTTTGCTGAGCTGCTGTGAAGTTTCTAGAACAGGTCCTCTAATCTGATTGAAGGCTCTGCTACTGATGGTAAAGAGAGTTCATAGACTACGGGGATGAGGAGATACACAAAGCAAGGCCGTGGCATACTCTTTGTCAGCCATTTATAAGAAGCAAAGAAGCTGGGTGTGCATGGCATTCCTGAACATTTTTAGGAATCTAGAAAATGTGCCATACGTTGCTGGGCAAGGTAGTGAGAGAAAAGAGTGAGCTCAGGGATCCCAGTTGGACTGAAAAGCTGTGCACCTGGCCTGAAGGAGACTGCTGAGCAGCCCCAAGGCTGAGGACCCAGAGGTGAGCAGGGCTTCCTGCTCAGATACAGGAAAGAAAGCACAGAGGTGAGTGCAGCTCAGAACCTGAAGCTCAGCCAGAACGATGAAGGCTGACACTAGAAGAGATTTACAAAAAGTAACTGCAGAGGGCCTGCTCAAGAAAACAGCAGGGCTGGGTGGCATTCCAGAGTGTAGGCCTTAAGGAGATATGGTAAGTCAATGTGCAGCACATCCCTAGCTTGAATCAGAGTAAGGGGAAACTGCTTTTAGGATATTACTGGAACGACTGATAAAATATGAACCTCAGCTAAGAGTTAGACACTGATTTGTGACAAAATTACACTTCCTGATTTCCATCACTGCACCGTGGTGAAGAGAACATTCTTGTTTTTAGGAAACATACCTCGAATTATTCAGTGGATCATGATCTCTCCAATATACTCTTTAATAGTAAAATATTATAATTATATGCACACATAAAAATGTAAAAAGAGATGCTTTGACACTAAGAAAAATATTAAAACAATGGTGAAGCATTAAAGGTATTTGTTTTTTATACTATGCTTTCCATAAATATGAAATTAAAAGATGAAAATTAAAAACCTAAATTCTAAGTCTCTTTATATTATAAATTGAAATATCTATAGTTGTGACAAGGTGATATAAACTAGTAAAAGACCGAAATGATAGAAAAGATAGACGGGGGAAAGTGATCCTCCCATATATTCCTGCAGCTTTCCTTGTTAGAGCAAACTGGTGCTGCAGCAGTCCTGTGAGCTTCTCTGCAATGGTTTACAGACACACAACTGTATGTAGGTCTTAAAACATTATCAGTTTTCATGCAAATGTATAATGTGTGTGGGTGAATACATGCCACAGTAATATGTCACCAGTTCTTTCTGCTACTTGGATCTGGAGATTAACCTCAGGTGTCCGGCTCGAACTGCAAGATCCAAATGCTTTTCTCTGTTGAGCTAGCTCACCACCCAGTAATGCTTTTGTTTGTTTTGGTTTGGTTTTTGTTTATTTTCTTTTGTTTTTTTAAACATAAACACCTTTTTTTCCTAATTAAAACATTTATCTTGGCAAAAGTCTCATATAAGTCAATAAATAAAAGTTTCATTTTTAAAGGACTGAACAGTATTGAGTTCATCCCTTGGACATTCACATTGTTCACCAACACTTGTTACTGTGGACAAAGCAAGTATAAATATGTGGTGTTTATTTTACTGTGGGCATATATGCTTGTGTACCTGTATAACACACTTCTACAATGAAAAATGCTGGTTTAAATGCTACTTGTAGGAGCTGGAAAGACTGCTTGCCGTTCTTGCAAAGGACATAGGTTTAGCTCTCAGCACTCACATTTGGCTCACAACTGTTTGTATCTCCAGTTCCAGATGACCGGAGGCCTTCTGACCTCTATGGGCACTAGGTGTGCACATGGTACATATATATACATGCAGGCAAAAGTTCATACGTATAAAACAAATGTATTTAAAAAAATTTTAAACTACATGCAATTTAGACTTATGAATTATTGTCAAATTCTTATCCAATGAAATAATGTAGTTTATAATTGTATTTACAATGTGTGAGTTTCTGGTTCTGGGTGTTGGCTTTTTAAGCACTGATCCTGGACTATTTTGAAAGGAGAGTCTATACTACACAGTTCTATTTTCAAAGTACACAAAACTTTGACCCCTTTGTTTGCCTGCTCATACAGAGTTTACTGGGGTAACTGGCAACTTTAGTGAGGCTCGGTTCACCTTCCCAATTCTTGGATGAATACTTCTCCCAAGGGCAAAAGCATTTTTTTTTCTACTTCCTCTGTCAAAATCATGGATTCCACACAATGGAGTCACTTAGTTTATCCACTTTGTAGGACTATGGGTAAGGACTATGTGCTGGAGAGAGAAGGGGTATTCAAGTCACAGCCCTGGGGCCCGGGGCCCTGGCCTTGAATCCTATTCACTGACTGTGTGCATTCACATATACCTGAATAGCCAGGAAAAGCCCAGGAGCCTGGCACTCACGGCAGAGCTCGAGTTAAGAGAAACTAAAACCTATGCTAAACTGTTCCACGCTGTATGTAAACCGGCAATGCCACATAGTAAGCACAATAATTGGGTTTAAAACTTAGCTATTTTAGAGACTATTCTTTTGTTCCTACTCTCCCCTCCACATGTCCTCAATCACATGGTTCTGAAATTATTTGAGATAGAGATAGAAAGAATGCCACAGCTTAGGGAAGGAAACCTAGCCCAGATTTAAAAGTGGGGCTCAAAGAAGTTCCTCATAATCATGCTGTCTAACATTGGAGTTATTTGTTAGAGTTGGCTACACAGGCAGCCCCAGACACTTCTTGATTTCAATTATCTTAAGATCACTTTGACCTGCCTGGATGGTTTATTCTTACCTTCTATTGACACAGAAGCCTGCAATTGACATGCATGAGAACCCTTGCTAGGTGTAGCCTACCTGTATAGCACACAAGTGTTTCTTGGCCACGATGGCGTAGAAAAGCAGCATTGACAAAATGTGGCCATGGATTAGCACTAACTAGCCCAATGTCAAAGCCCTTCTGCACCTCATAATTTCATCTAAACAGCAGGACAATAATAGTACTGTGGTTATCAGGTCTTTATTATTGCCAACAAATGCAGTGATGACTCATAAATAAAGAAAAGCTTATCTTGGCTTTAAACTTTGGAGCTTGCAGCCTATGACTGGGTAGCCCTTATTGCTTCAGGCCCTTGGTAAGCAGCACAGAACAGTGGCAGTGTGTGGCAGAACAAAACCTCTCATTTCAAGGACCAGGAGCAAAAGATGGTAAGAAAAGACCTGAGGATTCCATAATCTCAAGGGAGTACCCTCAGTATCCTAAAGATCACTTGTTACATCCCAACTCTTAAAGCTTCTACCTCCTTCCAATAAGGGTGGGACCCTAGTTTTACTTTAAGGGCTTTTGGTGAACATTTTACAACTATGTATTGTATAGCATGACAGTGTAATCTGTAATCCAGCACACAGGAGGCTGAAACAGAAGGACCAAGGGCTTGAGGTCTGGGCTACATAGAGCAAGTACAAGGGTAGTCCTGCCGGCTACAGTGAGACTCCTGTCTAAAAAGGCAAGAACAAAACACCATCCAACTATAACATATAATCACCTCACAAGATCCTTACAATAAACGAGGTGTTCCACATGACATTCTCAGCATACTATTGGTGCAAACTAAGAGCATAATTATACTAATTACTATGTTTATCAGCAGTGTTCCTGTAAGTCTTTTAAATGTTCTTATTGCTGTCTTTGCTTTCATTTGTACTCATGTTTATTCATCCAATTACTCTTGGTCAGCACTCATGCTCCAAACATTCTGGGCCATGAGTAATAAAGAACTGACCCATTTTTGCCTTACTGCAAGTAAGGAGAACAGACACCAAACAGGGCTTCAGAAGAGGCAACTGAATGTCCACTGCTCTCGGGGAGGGAGAGACCAAGTTTCTGAGAAATACAGAGCAGGACAGGTGATGACCATGTCCCAGAAGAGAAAATAGGGCAGGATGCTGAGAAAGGAGGGGCTGGGCAGGAAGAGGATGCTGGGAAAGGAGGGATTAACATATATGAGACCTTGAAGTCATCTGAGGGTCCTAGGAATGGGTCTGGAGCAGAAGTTTGTGATGGATCATATCTGATTTGGTATAAGGGACTGACTGTCTGCCTGCAATCCCAGAACTTGGGGCAGAGGTTTCACTGGCCAGGTGGCCAGCCCACTTAGCCAATCAGTGAGAACTGTCTTAAAAAAAAAAGAAGTGAAACTGGTTAAAAGTTCATAGAATAAGCAACTGTGGAATGTTCCACCTTAAATAGAATTTCTATATTACCCATCACCCAAGGCTCGGAGAGCACTGCAAAAGAGAGGAAGAATGTGAAGCAGTGTCTTCTGGATATGACATAGCTGGTGCATGCATGAAATCACTGCAGCTGCAGTCATTTATATCAGATCTGCACAGAAGCAGTCTTTTCAGCATCCTTTGTGGAAGGGAGAGGAGCTCATAAGGCTCTCCCTCTAACTAAGTGACTGCTGATGGTGGCTGGAGAATGTGTCACTTTGGTGGAATAGTCACTGATAAGTGAAGAAGCTCTCAATCCTGTTCCTGCAGGCAGCCCTAATTAAACTTAGTGGGTCACATGCACAAAAGACATGAAAGTAGGAAGGGCCTAGCTGGGAAGAAAGGCTACAGCAGGGAGAGTGAGGCAGGGTGATGGGTTGAAGGGGACTAAAATTCATTATATGTATGTATGCAAAGAAAGCAACAACAGTGTTCCAGGTTATCCTCAGTGCTGGCTGGCTGTCATTGAAGAGATCTTTGCTTTTGGGCTGTGTGTTGCAAGCTCCAAACTCAGGAAGAGAAATGAGAAGTAGAGGATGGCCATGAGCACATGGAGAGAGGGGAAGGGAAGGGGGAAGGGGCGAGGGGACAGAGGGGTCAAGAGATCAAGAAAGCAAGAACAAGAGGAGGGGACAAGCAGCCCCTTTTATAGTGGGCCAGGCCTATCTGGCTGTTGCCAGGTAACTGTGGGGGTGGAGTTTAGACAGAATGCTAACACTGTGGATATAGCTTCAGTTGAAGTGGAGTTCAGGCTGAAGCATACAGTCTTCCCATACTAGGCATGTCCATTGGATTACATGGAACCTCTCAGTGCTCACTATATGCCAGTGCAATTCCTTTGAGGCCAGCCGCCCTTGGGAAATCAGAATGTCAGGTAAAACCCCCAGGTCAAATATTAATAGCTGTTCCTTGGGGCCTCTGCATAATGGCTGGGCATTTGGGAACAAAGTTTTGCAGGTAAAGAGAAGGGAGCTAAAGTTACAGAGGATTAAAGAATATATAAAAGATAAGAGCCATTACCATCACCACTGGGCAAAGAGTTTCCATCTTCAAATGATATTTAAGATAGATTGCACAGCTTTGCCCCTATGTCAGAACTAAGTTTCCTTAGCGCAGGGAAGAGCCAGACAGGCTGTTGTTCTTACCTTCCTAGTGCACTGCACTGGAAGCCAGAGACCCACAGACCAGAGACCTGAAGCCATGGAGAGATTCATAACTATCTTCTCCACATAGTAAATGGGCCTGTATTCAGACTACTGAAGTCAACACAAAAACAAACATGATTTGAACCATCTAGTCCTCTGCTTTACCAGTTGGCTCATCTCTACTTATGAAAACAACCAAGAGTTTTCTATACTCAGGAAGAGCAGACATCAGGAAGCAAACTAAGAGAGTAAGAATGTGGTGGCAAAGAAAAGAGTCAAACTAAAAACAGAACAAATAGACTAGGAAATGGAAAAAAACAAATAATTTCTCCCACTTTTTTCTTAGTTCTTCTAGAGGAAATCAAATCTTTTTTATTGTTAGATCAAATTGAGAAAGGAATTTCTGTAGGTGGATCAGCTGCCAACTGAAGACAAATACTACATAACATTTGTTTTTTGTTGAAGTGCCATTGTACAGGAGCTTTCTGAGCTGAGAGGCAAGCTCAACCTTGCTCATCAAAGCCATGGCCAGCTTCTTTAATGTCTATTAACATGACATTACACCAAGGAAAAGTTAGGACCACATATAAATAGTATTAGTTTTCAAATCTTTTAACAAGTCCTACCAGCCTCTGTGAGTAGTAATTAAAACTAGACAATGACTAAAAGTTCTAGCATCCTTATTTTTAAAGCTTAGCAAATAGTCTGTCTTAAGTTTTTGCTTATATAATTTCTCTAGGTTTAAAAAGTCAAGGGTTTGGCTAGTGTATCTGGCAGAGCCAGGCTGAGAATTCAGCTGGCTCACTGTGTATGTGGTGGGGCCAGAGTAAGGATTCCATCACTGCACTGGGGTGTCCAGCAGGGCCAGGGTCTAGGCTGTGGTCTGTATGCATGCTGGGGAAATTAGTTACATAAAGGAAGACTGAATAAGAATATGTTAAGGATAATGGAAGCCAGGCTTTGTTTCTCCATACTGCAGAAGAAACTTACAGTCATGGAGAATGAAGAATTCATATGATACTGGAATGAACTGTGAAATGCTAATAGATGGTCAATGTAGACAAACATCTCATGATATTCAGAGGACCCCCCAAAGACACTGTGGATATCCAAATTCAAAGATGAACACATTCTTATATAAAATGGTGAATATAATACATAATCAATGCATATTTTCCCATATACCTTAAGTCCTCTTTATATTACTTATAATAACTAATATAATGCCAACATACCACTTCATTTGTATAGGGTCAGTATGATACACTATAAATTCAAGTTTTGTTTTTTTGAAGCTTTCTGAACCATGTTATTTTTCAAATATTTTCCATTTGCAGTTGGTTCAATCTACCCACAGACAAAGAGAGCTGACCATGCATGAGTACACCCTGCCCATTCTCCAGCTTTGTTTGCTGAGGAGCTTAAGAGTAGTAACATGCCAAGAACAGTCATACCTACCACTCAGATCCTTATCTCCACTGAGCTACACCCATCCATAGCTCTATTAATTTTTGTTCTCAGTCTTGGGAGTGTGATCTATAGTTTTTATCCTGATTAACCTTCAAGGATACACATAACCATTGATTACAAGGAAGCCAGACTAAACAGCAGTGAACAGGCAACACTGATCATCACATGTGAAGAAATAACTTATGTCCTATGGCCAGTCTGCTCACTTGTTAAAATATCTAATATGTGAGTACCTTTGCATTCCTCCCATATAGATTCTGCTAATAAGGTCATTTTTCAGCTGTGTACTTCCAGTGCCTTCCTAGAACAGTATTACTAATAACTGGAGGCAGATACAAATGGTTTCAGTTGTTAGTGCACAGAAAAATATTTCTCAATTTTTTAACCAAGCAATGCAAATTTATTCTTACAGTGCTGGGGGTCAAAGCCCAAAACCAAGTGTCAGCAGTGCCTGCACTGCTTAACAAGGCTTCATGAGAACATCCATCCTGCCTTTCCTAAATCCTAATGCTGCCTACATAGCAGGCTTATAGTCCCTTCACAGAACATCCATCCCTGCCTATCCAAAGTCCAACACCTGTCTGCATCGCAGGTTTGTAATCCCTTCACGAGAACATCCATCCTGCCTTTCCTAAGTCCTAACGCCACCTACATTGCAGGTTTATAGTCCCTTCTTGCATCCTCTCCTCTGTTCTCTGGTTTTCCTGACTATCCCTAAACTTTATTCTTAGTATAAGGTATTGGAAAATATGTTTTCCTGGGAGAAAAACATGGTAATCAAGTAGTCTGGTATTGTTTTCCCTTTCCTCAAATTCTGTTTAAAGTATAAAAAGACCATTTAGAGGAGAAAAATCTTTCTCATTTTTGACAATCTGTGTTGGGAGTTAGCTTTGAGTTTAAAAAAAAAAAAAAAAAACAACTTTCACATTTATAAAATCTCAAACCTAAAGCCTATAAGAAAAACTTTAAGAAATAAATCCCCAAGTATTCTTCACTCTGATGGTTTTGTCCATTGTGCTTTCATAAACACTGTTCTCACATATTTGTGTGCACATCCATCTAAGTGTGTATAAGCACACATAAAATCATTATAAAATATTGCTAAAATAGCCCAATTGACTGCAACCACAGAATTTATATATCATGGTATTCTTCAAATGATGCATAGTTCTACTTATAAAAGATAACAGATATTGCAAACCCCAAATGTTTTGTTTTTGCTTGCTTTCCAATTGTTGGGTATATCACATTATTACATGTTAATCTAATTACCAAGTAGAGATAGCAAGAAGAGTCAGAGCTCTAAGGAAGAAACCAGGGAGGCAGACAGGTAAGTGAGAGACAGGAAGTATGTCCTGTGACTAATGGTGGAGACCTGGACCAGGATGTGCCTTGCAGGAAGGAAGCATCAAGGTTTACTCTTACTCTAGAAACATGTGAGGTGTGCCAGAACTTCTGATTTTTTTCAGCAAAGCTGCAAACATGTATCTTTTAAAGGGTTATTATTCTGTCTGAAACTGAAACTAAAGTGTAAATAATATAAAACTGGCTTAAGGGGGAAAAAAGGATAGCTTGCATCCAGCCCGCCACAGCACCGGCTAACAGGTGTAATAACAGTCCCTATTTAATTTGTGGCTGTGACTCATCAGAGCCCTACATGTAAATAGGTGGTACACAGTGTGCGAACCAATGAGAAAACGACCCTGCCCCGAGGATCCTGGAGGCAAGTCTCTTGCAAAGGAAGTGATGCAACAGCAACTACACTGCTCTGACTGATGAGTCCACACTACAAAACAACATCTGCAAAACAGAGCTCTTAAAGGAACCTTCCAGACTATTCCCGCTTATAAAGACTGCTTCCAGTAATTACTAAGAAGTTTGTGATGATTCAAAAGAACAAAGACTTTTGGGTCTGATTTTTTTTTTTTTTTTTAAGATAAGAAAACAAATAAGGCACTGGAGACATGGCTCAGCAGTTAAGAGCACTTTGTGCTTCAGTTCCCAGCACTTATGCTAGGGGATCTTGGACACTCTCATGTGCACATACCCACCCACAATAACCCAACACATAGACGTACAATAAAGATGAAAATAAATCTTAAAAAAAGAAGACAAGGCTTTGTATCCCAAGGCTGACTATAAAATTTATGTAGTAATATCTGCATTTATACATTGCATACTAGCTACTATGACTATTGCTTAGTTTATTAAATAATACAGTTACTAATACAATTGATTCAACTTATTTTTTAAACACTTTATACTGTAACACTTTAAAGTCTTTGCCATAAGGGTTTTCTTGGTTCTGTTAGCCTTAAGTCACTTCCCTCCTCTCACTGGACTTTCAGGACAATTACTGCCTCTAACTTATCTGCCAACTAATTGTTGTCTCATGGACTTCTTCTATTGTTCTCTTAAGCTAGTGTTTCTACATTTGTTTATAGTATGTTCTGCATTCATTATTAAACAGCATTACTTCAGGTGTTGTGTCCGAATCTGTTGCTTGGTCTGTGCTGTGAAAGGTCAATGTTTACAGAATTTTATGCAATTTAACATCACAATGATAGCCAAGAGTGAGATTTAGTGGACTTATGTAGTTCAACAAAGTACAGATCAGTTTGGATTCTCTCAAACACATGCTGAGGTCGCATGAGGAAGTGGTGTGGACCTAGTAATTAGCCATGTACAGTAGCACCAGGTTACAAAGAATACTATTTAAGGGCACTGTGGCAACTCTGGTTCAAAAACATTCATATCAGACAAAACATAAGCATTCTATTTGCAGTGTATTGCTTGTTATGTTTATAGTCACTGTTAATCGGGCTGTTTCTGTACATTAGTGTAATATTATTAGCTAAGTTAGATGCCTGTGCTGAATGTATACCCCTGGATTAAAGCAGGAAAATACAATCTGCAGTGCAAAGACATCTCACCTTGGGAAGTGAGTCGGTTACGAGTGTTCCCCCTGGGGATGGGAAAAGAGCCCTGAGGAAGTGAGGACACAGCAAGAGGTCAGTTTCTTCAAGATGCAGGTCTTAAAGGGATACTGAGCCTACTGGTGTCTTGATCCTGACTTTCTAGCTTCCAGAGTCCTTCAGGGTAAATTTTAGCTGTCTATAAAACACCCAATTTAGGGCATTATGTTATTATGTTGGGGTGTGTGTGTACCACAGTATGCATGAGGACATCAGAGGACAACTTTCTGGAGCTGGATCTTGCTTTCCATGTGGTTGAGATGGGGGTCTCTCTTGTTTCTGTTTCTGTCCTGCATCCTCCCTAGAATTCTGGACAATTCTCCTGTCTCCATCTTTCACCTCACTGTAGTTGTGCCGGGAGAAGAGATGCATGCCACTGTGCTCCACTCTGTATGTGGGTTCTGAGAATCTAACCAAGTTATCCGGCTTGTGGAGCTTGTGACTTTACCCACGAAGCCATTTCCCCAGATCCTCCACCTTCTTTTTGAGACTGGCATTCTGTGTTTCAGCCAGCCTAGCTAGCCAGCAAGCCTCTGGGACCTGCTTGTCCCTGTCCACTCCACCAAATGTCACACCTAGCTTTTACATTTGTGCTGGGGTCTGAACTCAGGTTCTTATGTTTGCAAAGCAGAGATTAACATATTTTTAAAGTATCTTTTCTTGAGAGCAAAGATTACATCATCTGTTACAGTATGTTCACAGTGCCAAGGGTGTTCGGCTTTCCATGGCAACACTAGTCAGCTCCTTACCTGCTCACTATGAATGGATTACTTATTTCTTTGCCTGCTCTTTAGTTTCAATGTATTCAGGAAAGGAGTGGTCCAGAGTAAATGGTGACTGCTATTTCCTATTTTGTAAAACTGGCAACCTACAGGTGTTAGCTAACATGAGGGAGGATAAATATATGTGGATTTCATAGTACTCCCTGCTCTGTATGTTACATACATTTTCATATAGCAAGATTATATATTAATTTAATTGAGGATAATTAATATCATAAAACTTAAACTTATCAAAATTTAAGTTTTGATTTTGAATTTCTTTCATGGAAGATTTTTTTTTTCAAGATAGGGTTTCTCTATGTACCCCTGGCTGTCCTAGAACTTGCTCTATAGAACAGGCTGGCCTTGACCTCATGAAGATCCTCCTGCCTCTGTCTCCCAAATGCTGTAACTACAGGCAAGAGCTACCACCACCTGGCTCTCATGGAAGATTTTATAATCAGTTCATGTCAGATGGAAGAAAGCTTCATAAAATTAATATAATTCTACTATTAGAATTAACATTATTTGAATTGCTTAGTTAATATCAATAAGAATACTACTATTTAAATTAATTGGTTAATAAAGCCATATATTGTTTCAGAAATGTCAAATGCCTATAACATATAATTAGTTTCAAAAGATATATTATATACATATCATATAACATGTTTCAGTATATAGAAATACAAGACATATCATATAATTGCATCTCTATGCTGTTCTTTTCAGTTACTATCACTTAAACACTATGGCAAAGCTGACTTCCTCTCTTCTCACCTCTTGCAATTAGGTAGGGTCATGCATCATTTCTGGCTAATAGGCCACTGTGGAACACAGAGACCTGGGCCAAGGCACAGAGAAGCTGTCGTGCACATGCTTTGGTGATTAAGGAAGTTGTGTCTGAGATGCAGAGTCAGCCACAAGATTGAGATGCAATATGCATGCTAGGTCACAGCCTGGGAGGCTTCCAGATGCACAGGAGACCACAGGTGAGTGAGAAAATTGCCTTTATTACAAACAGACCTATACCTTTAGTAGTATGTCGTTAGCTATCTTAGGGAGTAGGGCAGAAGAGTCTTCACATTTTACTCCACAACTCTGGTGTTTAGAGTTCCCCAAAACTATAACCATAAAACAATCAAGAATAGTAATTTTCGATCAGTTTAAACTTTACATCTAGGAGAAACTGGCCAGAGTATCCTGCTGTGGGCCCTCCAACATCCCCATCCCTCCTCAGTCTGACTTCAGGCCCTCTCTTAGAACTGTGTGCTTGGCCTTCTGTTCCTCCTGCCAACTGCCTCCCACCCTTCCTTCCTCCCTTAGTGTTTTTGTCTGTCTGGGCACTCTCCTCCATAGCTGCATCCACAACCCATTGTCACAGGTTCCTGGGTTAGGTCACTTCTCACCCTTCCACATTTCTTGAGGCTGAATGCTCCTTCCAGCTGTGTTACTCTGCCAGCTGCTTCCTGCTGATGGCTCATGTACCCTCCTGTATATCCACACTCTAGCTTTGCTCTGCTATTCACCCTTGAGTTCATGTAGCCTATTCCTGTACCTTTAGGTAAAGATGGCTATAAGAGAGATCTGTGACATTTAATGTTTTAAAATAATGTCTACTTATCACTGTTCCTTGGGCTTACTGGTGAAAACTACTCTGGTTTAGAAGTTGTTTTTATAATTTAGTGATTTGGCTTTTTACAAAGTAGATCAACTAAATAACATGTTTTCAATGCTGGCTTCACCAAAGGGAAGTGCACTCCTTGAGAAGAGAAGGGAGAGACTACAGCCATGAAAGCAGTGAAGAAATAGGAAGGTTAAAGGGGAGACTGGAGGGCTGGAGAGATGGTTCAGTGGGTAAGAGCACTGATTGCTCTTCCGGAGGTCCTGAGTTCAATTCCCAGCAACCACATGGTGGCTCACAACCATCTGCAATGAGGTCTGATGCCCTCTTCTGGTGTGTCTGAAGAGAGCAATGGTGAATACATAAAATTAAAAAGAAAACAGAAAAACAAGTTTAGTGCCCTAAACTCAGGGAAACAGCATTCTGAAACTGACACGTCCAGTGTTTGTGGGACATTCCCACTAGGATGCCTCACAAAACTCCTTACATGCCATGGATTAAAACTCAACTAACCCTTGCAGACTAAAACGACTCATTCATCTAGTGTCCACTCTTCTTAGTGTCTATGATTGTCCACTTGGACAAACAGGACTAAGCCAAAGGACGCTCTTCTTTCCTATCTCTACCATACTCCAAGATAGCAGCTTGGCATCTCATTCCTTTCCCCCCCACCCCCTTCCCCTGCCTCACACTCAATCTGGCTTGATTTCTGACAATACCATTAGCTTCCCTGACTCTATTTTACCTCATTCTTGGGTCTGTTTTCCTCCAGTTTTGAAATGTTTTGAACAGTGTAGCTAATACTATATGATCTCTACCCACACTTGTATTAACCTTCCTCCTTTGCCTAGAACTTTGACTCTGTTCATCTGTCCCACATTGCCCAGCTATAGAATACTGTCTTTAACTATGGAACCACAGACCTTCAAGGAAGCTACAAGTTGGAATTCCAGTCCTCTTGCTAGTTCTATTGAGTGAAGACAAGGGGAAATTCTTTTTCAATGTTCTCAAAGGTACATATAAGCTATTAAAAAGAATTAATATTTATCAAGTACCTACAAAATGTCAAATACCAGATTGGGCAGAATCTTCATGTGTATTATGTCATTAAATCCACATAGTAAGTAACCTTAGCCATAACTGCAACAGTCTTTCTTCATGAACAGTTTGATTTAGCAAATGGAACAAATGTGAAGTCATTCAAACCAATCATCTACTCCTGCAGCACATCCTTATTAGTTCAACTTTCAAAACATATCAGCCTTCAACAGCTACTCCTGTAAACGGTCATTAGCACTGGGGATTTCCCAATACTTAGAAAGATATTCAGGCACTGACTGTCGCTCACTGTATCTTCAATATCACCCTGTAGATAAGTCTGCACAGGCCTGGGTTCTCACAGACCCTATTACTCATTTGTGTAACAAATATTTATAGTGTTAGGCAATGTGCCAGATGTTAGATGTAATAGTGACCAATACAATCATGGCTGTCACCATCCAGACAGCCTAGGAGAGGAAAGAAACTAGCAAAAGGAAAACGAAGAGGAAGAAGTATGGTAATAGAGAAAACACAAGGTGATGTCAGGTCACAAAGGAACTGTATTGTATCTAGACATCAAGGCTCTGAAAAGGCATTCCAGAGATAACATTTAAGCTGAGAAGTATGGATGGGAATTACCAAAGGGGTGGAGTAGGAGCAGTAGGAGTAACAGAGCTCAACATAGATTGTGGCGTGCTAGAGGCAGGAGGATTTGAGAAGGATTAAGGCATGTTTAAAGGATAGCCAAAAGTCCAGTAAGGCTGGAACACAGTATGAAGAAAACACAGCAGAGGAAGGGAGGGGAGGGGAGGGGAGGGGAGGGGAGGGGAGGGGAGGGGAGGGGAGGGGAGGGGAGGGGAGGGAAGGGAAAGTATTGAAGGAAAAGATAGGAGAATGGACAGGCAAACGCAGGTCTTCAGAGTTCCATTTAAAAGCACAGGTCTAGAGTTTGGTGGACTGATGTAAAGGAACCCCAGCACTGGGGAAGTAGAGGTAGGAGGATCAGTTCAAGGTCACCCTCAGCTATACAATAAGTCTAGCAAGTGATGTGCAGGGGGATTGGGGTAAACACAGCTTTGGGATGAGGGCTTAGCTCAAAGGTTGCCTACCACGTGCAAGGCCCCAGTATGGTGAGAATCTGAAATTTTAGTTTCTTTTTAAAAAACATAGAGATATAGTTATAAGAATATGTTTTCATTTTAATCCCATGTGTGTGAATATGGAGCTGCTTTGCAGCAGCTGACTATGATTTGCCTCATGCCTAGCAGAGGCATGGTTTTGCCAGCTACAGATAGTTTTTGTGACTGTGACATTTGGAATTCTGGGAACTTTTCAGAGGATATATAAATGCTAAGGCCCTGAGAAGTGAAGTTGGTGGTTAGTGGTCATTAGGGGCGTTGGTTGCAGTTTATTAATACTCATATTCAAAGAAGAAACCAACAAACAAAACAAAAAATTAGATTCAAGGATATTCATTTCATTCTCTCTCTCTCTCTCTCTCTCTCTCTCTCTCTCTCTCTCTCTCTCTCTCTCTGTCCATCCTTCTTCTTTGACCCCCTAACTAGTGAATAGAGGATGAAACCAGGGTGGGGGGAGGAAGGGTGAAAAAAAAGAACCCACAAATTAGGAAAGACTCAGCTATACGCTAGAATTAATCCCTGCACTGCTAAATAAGTAGGTTTTATTCCAAGAGCAAGATTCAGACATGGAAGGATTTTAGGTTCAGCACTTTAGAAAGCTAATTCTAGCTTCAGCATGAAAGTATTAAGTCTGTAGTCAGTGAGACTTGTTGAGAGATGGTTGCACCAATGGGACTTCACTAAGACTAAAACTATAGCCCTGTGTGATCAGATTTAGAGCTATGTGAGTTTAGGCTGAGACATGTTCACCTGTGACTGACTGGGTGTCAAGATGCTGTGGAGAGATAGGCAAAGAATGACTGCACTTCTGACTTGGATAAAGTAGGTTTCTTGACACAGCAACACTTTTTAGTGATTGCCACAATCCAGGGCAGCTGTATAAACAATGCTCTGGGGCTGACACTTTAAATTTACTTCTCTTTTACTACTTCTGCATTTATAAATAACAGCAGATACTCTCTGGATTTGTAAATACAGAAATATGACCTTATAAAATAATGTGGGAGGAAGGAGGATAATCACAGGAGCTACTTAATCGGAGTAACTATTAGTTGGCTGTTAAAAGTGCCAAGTAATTTGGAATAATGAAAGCAAGACTAAGAATTAGCAGACTAGTTTAAATGAAGCCATTCTTCTTTCAAGTGGGACACATTACAAATTAAGACATAATGAATCACTCTTAAAAATTAAATACTTTGAGATTGCTTTATTACGTAATAAAGGTTGCCTTGGAGTAACCCTAATTGTAACAACAAATAAACCCCAAGCTTTACACTGACTTAACATAAGAAGTTTATTCACAACCCCAAAATATCCCAATATAAACGCTTCTGCGACAAAATACTTGCATCATGCAACCATTTAGTGATCTGACAAAAGCTCTGCTACATCCAACACATGCCTTCAGACTCCTGTAGGGTATCAATGTCCAGTCAGCAGAAGGGGCCAGGGAATGGGGAAATCAGGCATAAACTATCAGTCTCATGATACAGCTACAAAGAACTATGTCCAGGAAGGACAGGAAACTTGCTTTGGTAATCTGGTTAGCAGCCTCTTTGTACAAACAGTAAAACTCAGGGCAAGATATATGAGAGAGCAGACTGCTAACAGTATTAAACTCAACACCTAAACAGTATAGGGAAGGTTTCACAGACACAAAAGTGGAACCCAGAAAGACAAGGTCGGATTAGACAGAGAAGCAGGAAGCTAAGAATGTTCTTGACCGTGGGGATAATACAGGTTTCAGTGGTAAGAACTGAAAACTTCAGTATTAATAATTATTCTTGTCCTCGAACTTTGAAATCATTTAAATAATTCTTTTAGTTTCTCCATACCTGGTTTCTGTAGGACAATTAAAAGCAATTTTGAACAAACTGCAACAGACTACGATTCTTACTACCTTTGAATTCTGTGATATGTCCACCCTAAAACCCATGTTGGTATTTCATCTCCATTGTGAAGTACTGAGAGGATAGAAACTTAGTCTGGTGTTTAGGGCTTTTGATTAGGTCACCAAGGCAGATACCTATGATTGAAGCCTGGTGGTTTTATAAGAGGGACAGGGCCAATGACTCAGGAAGTAGTCCTCAATGTCAAGTATGAAGACCTGATTTTGGGTCCCCAGAACCCACTTCTTCTGTAGTTCAGACATGTCTGTAATCTCAACACTCCCACCATGAGATGGAGGGTAGAGACAGAAGAATCCTTCATGCTCACCAGCCAGTTAGCTTGCTGTATATAGAGATGGACAAGAGACGCTGTCTCAGACAAGATGGAAGCTTCGGACAGACACCTGAGGTTGACCTCTGATTTCTACACATGTACCATGGCATACCATGAACAAGAATACACATGCATACACAGAGACTTTAAAAATTATTCAAGGATGCCTAGCATGCTAAAAAAAAAAAAAAAAAAACAAAACCTGGGTTCAATACAGTACAAAAAAAGTAAGCAAACAAAGCAAAAACCAGAGGCCAGAGGCAAGTCTCTGAGCCACTTCAGGACTCTGCCATCAAGATCATTAACCTTGAACCAAAACTGTGATCAGAAATCCCCTTTTCTTTGTAACTAAGCCAAGCTGTGGTACTGTGTTATTAGCACAGAAATCATTTTTAAAATGCTACTGTGTGTGAAAAATATTAATAAAATTTTTCTTTCAAAATACTAAACTATGTATTTGCAATTAGCGAACAATGCAATTAGTATTGAAGCAGTCAAAATCCAGCAATGAATGTTTTCATTGCAGACATTACAGGTGATTCCTGGGTATAACATCAATTAAGCAGTAAAAATTCAAAATCCTAATTCATTTTCATCACAAAAAATAGAATTTTTGTCTTTTTGCCTTCAAGTATAACAGTATTCTTTTAAAGTTTTTTTGCAAATAACTCAGAATTCGTATTTCTAACTAAAGAGAAGGGCAACTAAAAAAGAAAGAACAGACATGGTATATATCATGGTCAACAAAACTAGTACTTTATTTGCTAGCTATTTTACAGTAAAAGATTACAGTTTTAAAAATCTGTAATTTTTTGATTCTAAAGGATCTGGGGACGGATACTCTGCAATTCTACTGGGACACAGGTGAACGATGACCACATCATCTAATGGCTCAACAGAGGGTAGTCTAGGTCTCTCTCCACTACGCTCAAAAGATGCATAGAACTGGTTTTGACAGCTAAACAGATACTGCTGATAAAATTACTCATGGCCTGAGGTCAGTATTTCTGCTCTGGTCAAGCTTCAAGAATGGCATATATAGCTTGATCTTGCTAGTCCTTTTTGTCCTGGGAATACTTTTATTCCTGCCCATCTTGTTAAAGCTTGTCTTTAACAACATCAACATGTTGGCAGCCAAAGTACATGACTTGAAATTGAAAATGGACCCCCAGATAGAGTTATTAAATTAACAGGCTGGCAAGCCAAGGATGGGTAAGATTCTAAACAGAGCCTTACCAACCTAAGACAGAAGTGCATTGCTTTTGATAATGCATATTCCACAATGAGTAAGGAAGGCATTTTTGTCATAACAAAACAGAGGAGAAGCAGAGAGCTTTTGGGGCTGCTTGGCAAGAATCTGACATGGGCCAAGGACAAGAAAATGGTCTGCTTGACAGGAATATGACATTGGCCAAGGAAAAGGAAATGGGCTTCAGGCAGTAATCTGACATTAGGCTAGAACAAAGAAGTAATTTCAGGCAGGAATCTAAATCTTAGGCTAGAATAAGGAAGTTGGCTTCAGACATGAAAATGACTTTGGGCTAGGACAGAGAAGTAGGCTCAGATATTGTGGTCATCCTGATAAGCCCTTAGAAACAGTGATCAAAAGAGTGTTCACAGAACTTTGCTTATTGCCTTGCTTGTTCTTTGACTATTTGTGTTTATTGTCTTGCTTGTTCCTTGACTATTTGAATCTATTGTATTGCTAGTTCCTTAACCTAGAACTTACCTTAATACTTGCATGTAATTAAAATGGCATTAAAAGCAAAAATGAGGAGGGGGATGGGATAGGGGGTTTCTAGGGAGGGGAAATGGGGAAAGGGGATGACATCCCCTTTAAAATAAAATATCCAATAAAATATCCAATAAATAAAATATCCAATAAATAAAATATCCAATTAAAAAAAAAAAGAACAGCGCCGGGCAGTGGTGGCGCACACCTTTAATCCCAGCACTTGGGAGGCAGAAGCAGGCGGATTTCTGAGTTCGAGGCTGGCCTGGTCTACAGAGTGAGTTCCAGGACAGCCAGGACTACACAGAGAAACCCTGTCTCAAAAAACCCAAAAAAAAAGAAAAAGAAAAAAAAAAGAACAGCTCACATTTTCAAGGAAAATTAATCTTAGTTATGAGAAGCTGGCAAGTCACAACTTATTCTCAACTGAAAACTTGTAAAAAAAAAATTAACTAAAATGAAAGAATTTTAGAGGGAGTGTTGTTACTCCTTGTAGCTTTCTTTCCTTCTAAACTGTGTTCAAGCACTACTATAGCAGCCAGCACTTATGCAGTGTTACCATGTCAGGGCCAGTGCTAAGTGGCCTCCATCTGTTATCACTTGAGTCCACACAACTTACTTGTAAATAATACATTTCCAACATCAGAGTTTAAGGACTGATTTCAAGAGGTGTGGGTACTTTCCCAAGTCCTTCAAGTATTAGAGAGGAAGGGCTAAGACCTCTGTTTCTAGAGCCAGTGCTCTTAGCCTGCCCTCCACCTTGCCCTGCAGATGCTCTGTAAGCAAGAGGAAATTCTCCTAACGTTTTCATCTACAGCTCCACTGTCCAGTAGCCCCTGGCCCTCTTTCCAGCATCACCAATTTGGGGTTCCACACAATGCCTCTTCAAGGAAGGAGAGTTGGCTAAGTCAGTAGCCACTAGCAACATCAGCTCAGTAGGAAGACATCTCAGTTGAAAGTACATGGCCATGGAGAAATATAAAAAAGACCTTATCCAGTTCAAAGATCAAAATGTGAGACTTGAGTTTCTAGCTTTCTTTTTAAAACAGGTGCTAAAAGAAAGAAGAAGGTAAAACAGAGACAGAGTCCAAAGAATCATTTTAATGCATGCTGTGCAGCCAGGAGACCTGGGATCCTGTTCTGCTCCAGCAGAGCTACATCTTTGTTCATGGGTAACACATTAACTGGGAGTGAAGGTAGCCTACACAGAAGCTTCCTATGATCACCAAATAAGAGTTGGCAATATAGTCCTGGAGTTCAGCTGCCTATGCAAGAGTAGTGCACTAGAAAAATTTTAAATTCTTTCCGCCTAAAATCTTAGGAAGTTCTGTCTCATTTTTAGTTCCAAACCTTTTGAAAAGTAACCCAAACAAAATTTTACCAGAGAAGCTGATGTCACCTCTTCCTTGCTTTTTCCTTAAACTGGACTCTTCTGTTTTTTTAAAGGACATGCCTGGAGACTACTCCACCTACATAAAAGAAAGTCAGCAGGAGCTGCACAGAAACAGCAGCTGGTTATTGACTTCATTCTGAAAACGTTTGCTGCAATGTTGGCTGAAAGTGATTGGACGTGACACAGCAATAATTCATCACCCAGAAGTCAGTTCCATCTTTTTTTTTTTTTTTTCAGGCTAGTTTGCTTACAGCACAGGAGGGTATGCTGACTTAGAACGTTTGCTGTGAAGAAACTCACAGGATCTCCCAGGAATGATGGGGAGAAATTGCCAGACCTAGAGGTGACAGGTAATGCCACGGCTTCTTTCCATTTCTCTCTTCTAATTCTATTATCCTCTTATAAAAAGTTCCCTCTCCTTTGATGGTAATTTCTGCTTCTTCATATATAGGATTGACAGGTGGCTCTGACTTCCTATTGTTCTCTAAACAAAGCACAATCAACCTTGATTGCATGTATTTTTGTGAACTTGCCGGCTTTTCTGAAGAAAATGGCCATGCTCTCTTTAGATTTGTCAAGAATCCAATGACCCCAAAAGGAAGAGATATATTGTTTTTGATTATTGTTATTTATTTAGAATCCTGAAGCATATGCTGGATCATATGATCTGGACATGGACATGTAAGCTAAAGAAATCTGTGAAGTGAGTATTTCAAATGTTTATATTACTTCTTAATATTTTAGAAAAAGAAAAAAAAGGATATTTTCTTAAAAACAACAAAAATCTTTCCCCACAAAACTACCTTTGAACTTCCTCAGAAGCCACTTGCCCGTGTGCAGCCACGTGCAGACTCACTGTTCCAACTCTGAGTTCTGTGGTTAACTTTGCCTAGCAATTCTTGTACTTGTCCAGTTTCTAAGTACAGATACTCAGCAGAAAACACTAATGCACCAATGGAGCTTCGCTATGATTCAAACACTGTTCTGAGGACTTGATATGGATTAACTGCACTAGTTTTTATTTGTAAAAGAACATTATATAGACTCTAATAAGTTTACAGAGAAAGAAACTGAGGTACAGTGGCTGAGCAATCTGTTCATAATGGCATAATGACAAACTAAGTGGCTGAAGCTAGACATACCCTTAGTGCTTCAAAGGACTGTGCTGAACATCTGCATCAAACTCTGGCAGCTGCTATGTCCATAGATTGGCTATCCCAGAACCAAGTCCTCTCCCAGTCAGGGCTGGGAGATCAGGGGAGCAGGTGAATCAAACTGGACCCACTGCTGATCAGGGTAGTAAAGTAGTCTCAGTCTCTTTAAAAGGTATAGAGAAAAGATTAGAGAAGAAGGAGCCCTTGCATATACTGTTTGTGAGAATGTAAACCCATTATGGAAAATAGTCTGGAATTTCCTTAAAATACTAAAAATTGTTCTATTGTATTATCTGGCAGTCCCACTTCTGGGTATATAGCTTAAGGAAATTAAATCACTATTCAGAAAAAACATCTGCACTCCCATGCTCATTATGTCAATAACTATGTGTAAAAACAATCCAGGTGCCTGTGTAGACTGAAAATAATGACACACACACACACACACACACACACACACACACACACACACACACGAAACCCTCTCTGTTACAACAATGGGGTTGAATCTGGAGGACAATAGTTAAGTGAAATTCTGGATGCTCTCACAAAGTGGAGTCTTTAAGTCCAGCTCACAGACATAGGAGGATGGTGGCCATGAGGGATCTAGGATAGGGGAAGGAAAGGTTCTGAATAAGGATACTGACTTTCAGTTCTAGATGAAGTTCTGGAGACCTAATATATGACATGGTTCTAACATTTAACAATAATGCATTATACATTTGAAATTTGCTAAGAGTAAATCTTAAGAATTCTCACCATATACAATGGTTAGTGGAATGATGAATATGCTAACTAGTTTGACAATGGTGATCATTTCACAGTATATGAATATCAAACCATAACATGCATAATTTTAAGAATGGTATTTTTGTCAATTAATGTGTCTCAATAAAGCTGGAAGGAAATGCTATAGGCAGTGGGCAAGAATAATCAAAAATCTAGTACAGCCAGGACTTCAGTGTTTGGATTCTAGAACTATTCCAATATGAGTAACTTAAATTCATAAATGGATGTATACATTCATACATAAAACTTGTTTTTTTTTTTAAAAAAAATACATTAGAACAACTTGAAGAATTATAAGAGAAACAGGTGGTAGAGAAACAAAATGTAGAGAAATATAAAGAAACATATTTGAAATATATTTTCTCAAGGAACCAAAAAATTTCCATTTTCTGCTGAAGAGGAGAAAGACTAAGCCACCCCCATCCTTCCACATACATGTACACATGCACAGGCACGTGTGCACACAGACTCCTGCCTGGGCTCCCGGCATGTACATACAAACTCCTGCCTGGGCTCCTGGTGGCTCCCAGAAGATTTAGTTTTGGCCCAGAGCTAAATCAACATACAGACAAATCTAATTTCAAATACCAGCTGGGGACCTTGTTTCCCCACTCCAAAACCCACAATAATAACCCATTAGGAAAAACTCCTCTTTCTTGAAAGAATCTGAATTTTGTTAAAAAATAAGAAAAGAGGTAAGGACAAGGAGAAAAGGAGAAAGTAAAGAAAGAGAAAAGAGAAGAGAGGGGAGTTAATGAGAATAGGGAAGATGGACATGTCAAAAAATGTGCAAGAAATCATGCCCAAACCACTAAGGTAAATACTGTCTGTGGCAGTTCTGCTCAATGATCCACAAATTGGGGTTTCTAAAAACATTTTGCTTCTCTAATAAAGGCACCTGTTTTCCTTTTCCTCTTTTTCCCCTTCCTGTCTAGAGTGCAGATGAGCTGTTGGGTATGAGACAACTACCCCATGATCATGAGGTAAGTAGGAACACAAAAGTCACAAACCAAGAATAGCTTATGAGAGGGTACCGTAAGACAAGGACACTAATGACACTGTGTAGCTTGAGAACCAGCCCATCTGTCAAGCTCTGTTCTGATCATTTTGTGGGAAGAATAAGCCTCCATTTGGTTATGCTGCTGGTCCTACTTCTATTCCATAAATACCTAACACAATATTACTGAAACATAACTAGGAAGACTAGTAATAGTAACCTAGTTACCAGAGCCTGGGTGAGAAAGGAAGAGAAGGGACATGAAGCTGTAACTGTAAAGGCAACCTACTAGATGAGAGCATTTCAAACTAACTGCACATATTCAAATGATAAAAAAAGCACAAAGCAAAGAGCAAATTAAACAAATGTAAGATGATTTCAGAGGCAGCAAGATGAAAAAAATTCACATAAACTAAGACAGAACTAAAAGCAAATGTATCTGTTAAGTCAATAAACTATCATATAAAGCTATTAAAGGCACATCTACCTTTTAGTAGAGTAAAAATTATTCACCGGGTATAAGAGATTGATTTAGTACAAAGCAATTCTACAAGTTGACATTAATTTCCTCAAAAGTAGACTTAGAAATTTAAAGCAATTGTACTCAAAATACCAATGAACTTTCATTTCGGAACTTTAAAAGTTGTGTTTAAAGTTCAATTCTTGAAGACAAAAATAGATTTTGGGTGGGGACTTTTCTGGAAAGCAAGGCATTATAGGTCAACATATATAGTTGCATAACATAATGCTAACAGCTTACTATCTGCCAGGTAACTGCAGATGTTCCCTGGTATTCTGCACATGCACACTGCTCCAGTTGATTCTCATGGCCCTGTGAAGTCGTGCATCTGCTCCTTCCTACTCATGAGACCTGGGACTCAAAACTACATCACTGTCTGAAGCCACATATCTGGCAAGAGAAGGCTCAGGCTGGACCCAAGACCTCGCTTCAGAGCCAGCACCCTGGTCTAACTCAACACATTAAAGTGCTTCTTATCACACAAATTACAATGAAGCAAGGCAGGCAATCCAGACACTCACTCACCTGGGAAGCAAGGAATGAAGATCACACTTGCAAACAATGCCTAAAGTGTGGCCTGTTCTACTAAAATTAAATCTTTATCATCACAGGGTGCACAAAAAAAATCCCAAATGCATTATCAATTTAAAGTAACAAACAAGCCTATAGAAATAATAGAAGAAACATGTTTTTAGGTAAATATTTCCATAACCTTGAATATAGAAAGCTCTTTTATAATCATGATACCAAACCAAAAACCCATAAAGAGGGAATTGACAGACTTGCCTATTTAAAAGTTTTAAATTTATATTTGGCAAAAATCACTGCATATAAAATTGGAAGAGAAAAATGGAAAAAATCCTACTTATACAGTAGGGGTTGCTTATAAAAGGTGATTAGAAATCAACAAGAATATAACAAGTCCTCTAATAAAATGGTTAAGAAGAGGTAATCGCTAATGCATGTTGGTAAAGGGAACAACCCAGGAATGTACAATAAAATAATGGCATTGGATTATGCATTTGCCAGATTACAATTGCCTGCTCCAGGCTTGAGAGGATAAGTGTAAGTAACTGAGGTGGTAAGGCTATGCTTCTAAATAGTGACTAAGAGAGACTATCCAGTACAAGCCCCTCAGAGAGCAATTTGGTACTCAGTGTCAAAGATATGACAAGACTCCACTATCACACTGTAGGCAGCTATCCTACAGGAATAATGACCGCATACACAAAGACATACATGCAAGGCCAATATAGCATATAACAACAAATTATCATAGACATTAACAATATTAGTGACTAGGAGAACAATTACACTCAAACTGAAAAAACATAGAGCCACTGGAGAGATGAGGCAGAACTAGATATGCAGATAGGGGAGAGAGGGCTATATTGCATTAAATGGAAAGAGAAACCACACTACAGAATATTATTTGGCATGATCACTACCTCCTTTCCCTTTAGCTCTTTCCCTTACACCTTCTTTTCCTTCCTACATATACACGTGAACACTTGGTGGCCCATATGGTTGTGTGCTCTGGGAAGACAGACACCAAATTTTCAGTGCTTATTCTAGGGGAGGAAAGTTAGGGGATAAAAAGAGAAGGAACATAGTCCATCTTTTATATCACTTTTATTTGTTACTGGCATGTTTTTCTTTATAATTATGAAAAATAAAGGTAAGAAGGTACATCAAGATTAAAAGTAAAGGAAAATATTTTAACTAAAATGTTTTATCTAAAGAACAGGAGCTGGTGCACACCTTTAATCCCAGCCCTCTGAATTCCAGGCCAGCCTGGTCTATAGGGTGAGTTCCAGGACAGCCAGAGCTACACACAGAAACCCTATCTCAATAAATATGGGAGTTGTAGAGTTGAAGAGATAGTTCAATTTGGAGATCTTGCTGCTCTCCCAGAGGACCTGAGTTTGGTTCTGAGCACCCGCATCAGGTGATTCACAATCACTTGTAACTCCAGTCCCAAGAAATCTGACTTCCTTTTCTGGCCTCTGTAGGCACCTGTTTTCATATACACAAACCACACCCAGACTCAGACACACATACACACTCTGTCTCTCTCCCCTCTTCCCCATCTCCCTCACACCTCCCTCCCTCTCTCTCTCTCTCTCTCCCTCTCTCTCTCTCTCTCTCTCTCTCTCTCACACACACACACACACACACACACACACACACACACACACACACACGAAGAAAGAAAACTATGGTATCAAAAACAAGTAAACAAGTATGAAACTTGTTCACTTTTATATAGAAAAAACTCAGACCCAAATTAACTATGGTTCAAGAAAAAATATCCCCTAATATATTAATTACTCTCAGTATTTCTTGTGTCAGGATGAAACTTCTTAAATTAAAATCGCATGATCATGTGCACAGAGTTTTTAAACCACTGGTATTTTTAATTGCCTAGGCGTGATGAAAGGTAATTGCTGCTTACTTAATATAACACTCCCTTGCAGATGAGAGATGCTGTTCAAGAGCTATGGGCGTGCCTGTCATTATCTTACTCCTGGAGCTGGTTACTTAGAATTCTGAGGAACTTTAGATCCTCCTTTCTAGTGTTTCCTTCTTCCTTAGACACACTTTCTTTTCAGCAAAGCTGGATAGCTTGCCCCCTCCCATTTACTCCAAAGTCTCTGCCCTTGGGCTTCAACAGAACTTAGCCAGACTTATAAGACTTGCCTGTCTCACTTGTCTGCAGTCAGCATCCCCATCTCTGCTCTGCACAGAGCCAGGGCAGGAATCCAATAGAAATTTGTTGACACAAATGAATAAATGCTTTTAAGACATGTGGCAAAATGTAGAGAAATACATGACTTATAGCAGCAGCCAGCTACTACCTTAGGAAGAGCAGGAGCTTTGAGACTGAGTCTCAATTCAGCACCTCTTAGCTTGATAAATTCTACTGTTAAAAATGTGGATCCTTTCAGTAGTTTGTTATTTAGTAAAACTCAACACCAAGTAAACTACCCAGCACATACTAGATTGTCTATGTTTTCTTTTTTTTAATTTTTTAATTTTTAATTTTTAAATTTTTAAAATTTTTCCCAATTTGCTTTTATGCCATTTTAATTACATGCAAGTATTAAGGTCAGTTCTAGGTTGAGGAACTAGCAATACAATAAATGCAAATGGTCAAGGAACAAGCAAGACAACAAACACAGATAGTCAAAGAACAAGCAAGGCAATAAACAAAGTTCTGGGATCATTCCTGTAATCACTGTTTCTAAGAGCTTATCAGGATGACCACAATATCTGAGCCTACTTCTCTGTCCTAGCCCAAAGTCATTTTCATGTCTGAAGCCTTCTTCTTTGTTCTAGCCTAACGTCAGATTCTTGCCTGAAGCCCATTTCCTTGTCCTTGGCCAAAGTCAGATTCCTGCCAAACAGCCCCAAAAGCTCTCCAGAGCTCCCCTTTTTTTATTTCATAAATAAGACTGAGCCTGTCTTAGATCATTCTGACAAGAATGCCTTCCTTACTCATCATGGAATATGCATTATCAATAGCAATGAACTTCTGTCTTAGGTTGGTAAGGCTCTGTATAGAATCTTACCTGTCCTTGGCTTGCCAGCCTGTTAAATAATAACTCTGTATGGGGGTCCATTTTCAGTTTCAAGCCATGTACAGTTTCAAGTCAAATTCATAAGGACAGAAAGAAGGGTGATTACCAGGGGCTGGAGGCAAGCAGGCAGGGCATGGAGCATTGCAGACAGGCATGCAGCTTGTAATGATAAGCTTGGGAGATGGATATGGCTGCACAAAAGTGGGAAAGCACTAAGTACTGCTAAATACTAAGCTGTATTATACTTTGTGTCACATTTTGGCTGCCAACATGTTGATGTTGTTAAAGACAAGCTTTAACATGATGTGCAGGAATAAAAGTATTCCCAGGACAAAAAGGGCTAGCATGATCATTTTCATGACGATATAATTAGTTGGGGTTTTTTTCCCTTTTTGGGACAGGGTCTCACTGTGTAACCCTGGTTGGCCTTTAACTGGTAACTCCCCTGCCTCAGAGTGCTGAAGCTACAGAAGACTTCTATTTAAACAGAAGTCATTGAGTGAGTACTAATTGTAAACTAGACTGGCAAATATCAAATTATCTTGGGACAGCATGATAAAACACAGTGTTTCCTTGTGCATTTCTCATCCTACTTCATTTTTTTCTAAATTCTGATATAACCATATTTGAATAAGTACATACATTAAACTCCCCCCCCCCAACCCCTGCAAATTTTGTAGGAACCTTGGGGGTATAAGGTAGCATGGTCTGCTGTGGAAGATAGCATGGCAGTGCCTCAAAATTATAAATATAAAATTAGCATATGAGCCAGTAGGTGGTAATTGTAGCTACCTTCCCAAAAGAACTGAATGCAGGGATATGGACAGATATTTGCACCCAATATCCACAGCAGCATTACTTACAACATCCAAAGATGAGGACAACTCACATAGTCAAGAGAGATAAACAGAGAAACAGTGATATACACATATAATGATATATCACATAGCCATCATGCATATAATCCAGAAACAGGCTATAACATGAATGAGCTCTGAAAATATTATGCTAAGTGAAACAAGCCAGGCACAAAGCACATGAATTATATTATTCTGTTTATATGAATGGTCAAATTCATAAGGACAGAAAGAAGGGTGATTACCAGGGGCTGGAGGCAAGCAGGGAGGGCATGGAGCATTGCAGACTGGCATGCAGCTTGTAATGATAAGCTTGGGAGATGGATATGGCTGCACAAAAGTGGGAAAGCACTAAGTACTGCTAAATACTAAGCTGTATTATACTTTGTGTCACATTTTGTTATGTATAATTTACAACAATAGAAAAGCTCATAGGAAGCATTTCATTTTTTAAGAACAGACTCAGAAGACTCATATTTATATACATAATTAAGTATATATTTATGTTTTATATATGTATGTAACAATGACAACTAAAGGGAAAGGTGCCAGGAATTTGATAGGGAGTTGGGGGCCTGGGAGGAGTTGAAGTGAGTAAGGGGAAAGGGGAAATTATGTAATTATATTTTAATTTTTGAAATACTCCCCCAAGTGTCAAGTTTTTTTCTCTTAAAAGGGATTTATTTAATTAAAAAAAAAAACTCAACAATTATATCTTGAAGCTTTCAGCATAGGAAACAAAAGGGAGGGTAGAGATGAGGCTCAGTGCCTGCCTGGCACACATAAAGTCCTGATTCTTAGCACCACATAAATCCAGTATGATGATGGTGTATACATGTAACACTAGCATTCAGGATGTAGAGACAAGAGAATCAGAAATTCAAGGTCATGCTTGTCTACACAGTACATCTCAGGCTATCTTGGGCTATATGAGACCATGCAGGAAAGGAGAGAAACTTACTAAATTTAAAGACAAAGTTGAATGTTCTTAAGACAAATTATCTGTGACTTTGTAAAAAAGAAATAATCTTTTATGCCAAATTGATATGGAAAGGGAGTTTAAGAAAACTACTTTTGGGGCTAGAGAGCAGCCCTACAACTGTCTGTAACTCCAGACCTAGAGGATCCAATATTTGCTTCTTTCCTCTACACATATGGTGCACACGCATATATTGTACATAGACTTACATTTAGGGAAGCATTCATACACATAAAATAAAATCTCAAAAAGAAATTTAAAGGAAAAAAAACCCTTTTCTTCTACAACAAATCTCTTTGGAAAACTGACTTACATGTAAAATGTCTGTCCTTATAGCAATTGTATTTTTACTAAAGATAAAAGGATAACATTGTGATGCATCCAAGTTTCCAACAAGCGGCTCTAGTTCCTACAGTAGAGCCCAGAGCCATGGCCGGTAGAGACAACTGAGCCCAGTGCCCTTGGTTGGCAGCATCAACAATGACTGGACCATGACTGCTTTCCTTCTAGGTTGTGGCCAGTCTTACAGCAGTGTGCAGAGATGTGCCTTGTGCTTCTGTCTGGGTTTTCTTGTTCCCCAGTTCCACTTGCACGGTAGTACTTTCTGTGTTCTGATTTTTCCTTAACAGAAATGGACTGTATGTTGAGTAACAGGTGGAAGGTATTAACAGCATTGTGGTCTTTGTCTCCAATTTCTATGTGAAAATAAAAATGGCAATATCTGACCAAAGAGAAAGTAAATTTTTACTGAGTTGGAGCCACAGTGTGAGCAAAAGCATGGGGTCACAAAGCACTAACTACTGGGCAAAAAAGAAGCCAGAGTTTCAGAGTATCTCTAAGCAAGATGAAAACCACTTGATGTCTGTGTCAGTGTTAGCGTGGAAATCAGTAAAGTACAGCAGGCAACATTTTCCAGAAAGGTCCTGGGAGGGAGGTAGTTGTCTGAGTCCATTCATTAGATTCTCCCTTTTCTCTGAGCTAACAGGTGAGAACATACCCAGCAGTGAATGAGGGGGCACTCGGCAGCGCTGAGGCATGTGCCATTCTCTTTAGTTCCGTGTTCACATAAAGGATGGGGAAGATGACATGTGAGAGAGAACAGGGACAGCAGTTACAATCAATTTTATTTACTTGGAGGAGTCTAAGGAGTGGAAAAGCTAAGCTGCCCCGAGTCTCGCTTTGTGCTAGGAGGCAAGATGATGATGTGCATTTTCCCATTTACTCTGCTTTCTAGGTGAGTAAAACAATGAAGGAAAAGGAGGATGTGGCTATTCCTAAAGCATGGAGAGTTTTAGTGTGGATATAAAGGTGAATTAACCCTGCCTGAGAAAGCAGGCAGAGGAAAGAGTCTAGGCTAAGCATGGCTGGCAGACTAAACTGGGCCATGAGAGGAGATGGGGGAAAGAGAGAGCAAGAGAGCAACTGCCAACTGAGATGTGGCCTGGGCCAAGAGGCCAAGAGATCAGCATAGTTGAAATGGCTGAGTTATATAGGGATCAGGCTGGGGAAGAGAAGCAGAAGGCCAGCTCTGGAAGGAGAGGTTTAGGGAAGAGCATGGTGAGGTAAGAAGTGCTAGGAGGAGCCATAGGTACTGAGTGATTCTGGGAGAGCTGGCCTGTGTGACCATGTAGAAAATATGTTAATGGGCATTTCAGTTAGCCATCGGTCCTGGGTTTCTGAGACCTAATGTGTTTTGCTGGCTCTGTATTATTGTATTTCCATTTTGCTGCTATGGAAACTGAGGCACACACAAGTTGGACAAGTTTCCCTAAAACCACACTATTAGTAAATGATAGGCTGGAGGCAAAACTTGGGTCTGATTCCTACACTGAAGACTTAGTCACTGAGCTACACCACCACAAAAGCACACACACAGGAGATAAGTTGGGAACAAAAATGGAAATGATAGAAAGAAAATATGCTCCAGAGTGTGCCAAAACAAGCTACAAAACATTTACTTTTTCGATGAGATCTTGAAATAGTAGCAAAAAACCAGTGGCCTAACAGGGAGGGGCTGGGCAGGCATGGATCAGGGAACTAGACTGCAAAGGGCTGTCCAAGTTGCTGCTTTTACAACCCCTCCCCCACCCTCTTTCTGATAGACTTAGAACAACAGATACTCATCTGCAAATGGAAGTAAGAAACTGTGGGTTCAACTCAAAAGCCATTTCTTCCTCTTTGAGTTAAAATCACAGAGGTTTGTGAGACTCCTAGAAATGGGGGCTGTGCAGTCACAAGGCCGTGCCTTTGTGCTGCTGCCATCCAGCACATGGGATCAGAGTCCTCTGTTCTCTCAGCATAGGAGAAGTGAGGAGAGGCCCCCACAATGGATCACACACCTGGTGGAATGTCTCAAAACAACAAACAGCACTGATCAAATAATCTCAAAAATAAAAGAAGAGTTGATTCAACAAGTTTAGAGTTATTTTAATTAGTATATCACCAAAATAAGTTAGAAAACTTAAAGGTCCAAGGCAGTCTCCTATGAATAAAGAAAATTGTTAGTATCTACTTTAGCTTTTCTGAAACAAATTTCACTTTATTAAACACAACTATGCTCTGAATAATAGAGGTAAGTGGAGAGAGTAGTGGAATTAAACTAAGATATGCATCAGCCAGTGAGAATATGCAGGACGCAGGAAATAACTTTAATCAAACTGTGATTTAAGTATAAAAAAAAACACTTAAACCTTATGTGCATATGGTGCCCCAGCTGCAGACACTGGATTACCTGGAGGGTGGCTGTGAGCAGGATCAGCAGAACTCAGAGACACAGCAGGACATGAGGCTGACAAAAACTATGCTGAGACACAAGAAAGGTGTTAAAGACACAGTAAAAGCCAGGCCCAGTAGCCAGCTCTGCAGGCCCAGCTACTTGGGCAACTAAGGCAGAAAGATCAAAAAGCTCAAGACCTATCTGTCCTCAGAGCAAGTTTGAGATCAGCTGGGATGCTTACTGAGACTGTCACAAAATAAAAAGTAAGATGCAGGGGATATAGCTCAGTGATAGAGCACTTGCCTTGTATGACATGTGAGACCCAGGTTCAAATCCTAGCACTATAAAAAGGGGGGAAATGCATTTTTTAACAACACAGGTGTATCTATTTCAGCTATGAACTATTTTTTTAAGCATATGGGAATTTAACTAAGCCAAACATCTCTAGATTCTGGGTTTTAAAAAAGTCAGTTGGTCAGTCTGTTTGTCTGTCCATCTATCATTAAATGGAATCTTTCTTTCTTTCCTTCTTCCTTCCTCCTCCTCCATTTTTTTAAATACTAATTTTCTGGTTGTTTTTCCAGCAAGTCTTAAAAGCTACCCATATAATGTGGGTTGGAGAGAGTGATGGTTAATCTTGACGGGGATTTGATGGGATATAGAGTCATGATGGAGATAATCTCTGGGCTCTCTCTGGGGAATTATCTAGATTAGGTTAACTGAAGTAGGAAGATCCATCCTCAATATAGGCTGTATTTCATGGGCTAGAGTCCTGGACTGAAAAAAAAAAAAGCAGGGCCTTTGATTTCTGGCCTTAAAATCAGTACACATGCATGTACATTTGAGCATGCACACACACACACAAAACAAAAATGAAAAATAAAGGAGAAAGCAAGCTGAGCACAAGCATTCGTCACTCTTGGCTTCTTTTAAAAAATGTTTTCATTATTTTATGTGTATTATTTTGCCTGCTTGTATGCTTGTGTACCACATGTGTACCTGGTGCCTGCAGAAGCCAGAAGAAGGTATCAGGTCTCTAGAATTGGGAGTGACAGTTATGAGCTGCTATGTGGGTGCTGGGAGTTGAACCTGAGTCTTCTAGAAAAGCAGCCAGTGCTTAAACCATGGGTCATCTCTCCAGCCCACACTCTCTGCTTAACTGTAGACACATGTGACCAACCACCCCCATGGCACCTGCCCATCAAGATGAGCTGCACCTTGAACTAAGAGAAAAAATAAACCTTTCCTCCTTATGCTGCTTTTGTCAGCTATTCTGATATGACAACAAGATAACTCATACATTAAAGAAATATGATGTTTTTATAAATAGATTAGCAGCTTGTGGTCAGTTAATATATGAAAATGTGTCAAAAATTAAAAATAATATAGAACTCAGCACATCAGTAAGCAACAATCTGATGAGAGTACTAATCAGAAAATACTTTTTATATTCTGCTGAGGAAGAGAATAATATTTTGAAGCATATTATGTTTACTTGACAGAAACAGTCATTTCTTCTTCTGAGCTACAGCATGCTGAGTTCTTCCTGGAGAAAAGCTCTGAACAGTTCTCTCTCCTGCCACCTAGGTGGGGCCTTCAAGACAGCACTCACTCAGTTTGTTCTTAGCTACTAAACACTAGCACTGAAGCTGCTGGGGTAGTAGGTAGTAGGTAGCACCAGGGACTTTCTAATCCAATTCAAGTATCTGTTCAAAAAGGAATGTGATTGTGTAGTTGTCACTAATTTGCTTCTAGAATAATAGTGTGGGATTGTTAACAAGAGTAATATATGCTCATCTAAATAAATGAGGTTAAAAAAACGATGTAGTATGATGTGACATAAAATATCAGTAAGAATGATGTGTTTGTTAACCCTCATTTCCTCTGGGATTGAACTGCTTTTCTATATGCCTCATTGTCATTTACATGGGTTATTTGTACCTTGGCTTACATATTACTCTTAAACAAATATTCACAGTTCGCCGGTAACCTGCTGTTTTCTCTTCCCGGACTTTGAACCAGGATGCCATTGTTACTACACTACACGTAGGTGCCTTTCTTTCACCATGCAGATGAGGCGATGTGATGCACTGGCACAGGAATTACATCACCATGAAGGTGAGACGATGGGACGCACTGCACAGGAATTACACAGGCACGGCCCTCACCTAGGTCAGCCATGACTAGCTGCATTTCCACAATCTTCTCACTAGGCTTCTGCAGCCTTGAGTATGAAGTTGTACATGAGGTCATCTGTGCAGTGAAAAGATTCTCTTAAGGAACAGTCGGACATTCAGCTCAGCCTGGCAGGAACTGTTTCTGCCAATTCAACAACTACCCTAATGGTGCAGCCATGGTCAAATGCACTCCACAATACACACTGAGTAAATGGTAATAAAACATGTATGTGAGGATAAATACTAAAAGGACAAAAGACTTAGTAACTAGTAAACAAATCCTCAATGTATATCACTATAATCAAGAATGGGTGTTTTACTATCCTTTTTTGTTTTTAACCAAAATCAATAATATTCAGAGTTGGGGCTGGAAACATGGCTCAGTGGTTAAGAGCGCTGGTTGTTTAAGGACCTGGGTTCAATTCCCAGCACCCACATGGGAGCTCGCAACTGTCTGTAACTCCAGTTCTAAGGGATCTGACACCCTCAAACCAATGAACATAAAATAAAATAAATTATTTTTTAAATAGCCAAAGAAATTGGGAGATAGGCTGATGGCTGTGAAAGTATGAAATGCTATGTTTTTTTAAAAAATAACACTCAGAGTTTTCAAAGAAATAGTTTATTAAACAGAAGAACATCAGAAGCTGTGTGTTTTGAAGTATTTAGCAATAAAAAGTAACCAAACGACTTATGATTCCCAGTATTCTTATAATTATTAAGTCAAAATTGTCTGACATATTCTGCATTACTTGCTAACTGTATAGTTTGTATTTGTTAAAGCTCAAGTCTGTACTGTTTAATCTTGACTGTCACTTTATTGAACTGAGAGAAGCACAGTTGTGGGTGTGTCTATAAAGCATTTCTAGAGATGATAGGCATTGAAACCCAACTTAGTTAAAAAGATCTGTGTTAAGTATGTCTGGCACCATCCAGCATGGATAGAACAAAGCAGGAGAACACCCCAGCGCTGTGGACTCCTTACCCCTCCCTTCTTCCTGAACAGCTGAGCTCAACCACACCTCTACAGGCAAGCTCACGGAGCACTGAACCTCTGAAGCTGTGAGCCAAAGGCAGCTTTCCCTCAGTTATCTTATTTGCCATAGCAAATAAAATTCCAAACCTACAGTCTGAATACCCAGCAATATGGAGAAAACAAGCTGAGCAGAGAATGAATGGTAAGCTAAGCTGCATTAAAAAATGAAATTCACCATTTTTACTGAAGTGAGAAAGAAGTGCGCTTTATTCCTAAACTAAAAGTAAAACTCAAATGAAAAGAACTTATACTGTACACAATTTAAAATGCATGTAGCTCTTGCTTTCATGTTAGCAGCTTAATTTATACAATCTATAAAGTGTTTCTGTGCCTACAAAACACAACCTACAATTTTCCCCATGGGATCGTTACATGAGTGTAAAGTGGTGTATTTTATGACAGTCCCCTGAGTCTTGGGTGTTTAAGTCATAAACCATATAAAAGTAATGTGTTCACTCAAAATTAAGTTTGTATTTCCAGCATGGACTTTCATCTTGAACCTCATGGTCATAAATCCAACTACTTCCTTAGCATTCAAACTGAGTTACCAATCTTGCCCCAAAAGTATTCATTGGGTTTCTCTGTGTAGCCCTGGCTGTCCTGGAACTCTCTCTGTAGACCAGGGTGTAGAGATCTGTGTGCTACTGCCTCCAGAGTGCTGAAATTGAAGGCATGTACCACCACCATTGGCTTAACTATTTTTGACCTTTACTCTCCAGTTCTGATTCTGCCAACATAACTATCTTCACAATATTTCCAGAATCAGATTTCTCACCACCTCTTCTACCAACACCACATTTGGACTATTTAGTGTATGTGGTAAGCACATGTGCACATGTATGATATGCATGCATGTGGGTACATGTACCTATGTGTATAAGTATGTGCGGACGTCAGGTGTTACTGTTGGGTGTCTTTTCACAATCATTGATCTACTTCATGTTTTATGACAGTCTCTGACTAACCTGAACTCAGTGACTAACTAGGCTACATGGCCATGAACCCCAAGATCCTGTGGTTGCTGTCTCTCCAGTGCTGGGATTAAAGGACTAGGCCGCTGCACCCAGCTTCTTCTTATATGGGATCTGAACTCAGGTCCTCAAGCTTTCATGACAAGCACTTCATGAGCCATCTCCCCAGTCTTCACTCTGATGATGCTTAGCTTCCTACAGTTTTCCCACCTCCCCTTCAGTTTATTGTCAAACAGTAGCCAGAGGGATTCCATTCACACAGAAGCCACATCATGTTACTCCCATGGTCAAACTCCCCAGCATGGAGGACATCAAATTTTCCTTTCAGCTCTCTTGATACTATACATGTCCCTTTCCTCAGTCTGATGCTCCAGCCTGGCACAGGGGTGAAACCTGATAAATGTTTGCTGAATAAACAAATGAATGAATTTCTCAAAACTTTAACAATATTTGATATTATGCTGATTTTTTATCAATAGTATTCACAATAGACAGAAGGCCAAAAATTACTATTACATTAACAGGGAACTTGGTGAGATGGCAGACTGTCTCATTATATATTACTCCTGTCGTTAGGAAAATAGTTGTGGGCAGGTAGACACAGTACTTATCAAGTGAGGGTGTCCTACTTTCTGTCCCCACACCCCACCAAGATCACATGGTGGCCATAGGTAAGGCCAAGATCAGGAGAGCCAGTTCTTCAAGGCAGCATCCTGTAAATTATCACCAATTATCTTTCCTTAATCAAGCAACCAAGTTGATAGTATCTTGAGTCTAACTCTAACAGCAGCATCCTTCCAGTCTCCAGCCTTCATCAACTGCTACATAAGAAACACACTGTTCTCCTAACTACATCCTCTCACCAACTGGCTGTCCTTCTCCATTTCTCTTAGCACACGGAGACTGGAGTTACCTTCTCCAACGCAGATGCTATAACTTTCCTTTAACTTTGTCAACAGCATGGACAGCTCCCAAACATACTCTGACAGGTGCATCAAACACAGCTACATCCTCTCCTCATGCCACTCCCTGCCTGGCTGCTTGGAGAATACACATTAATCCATCTTCCAATACTCCACTAAAATGTTACCCCTTCTGTGGGGCTCTCCGATTCCCTGCAGAAGTGTAAATTTCCTCCTCTGTGCTCTGTTTCTATCACAGCGATGAGAACATTATATTACTGTTCACATAGACTCCTTTATCACTATATATCCTTTATCACTGGGCTTTCTTCTGGTAATAGATTATTTGCTTACTTTTGTTTCAGAGTGCTTGAATTTTTTTTTAATGTTGTGTTTGTTTAATAATGATTCTTTGTATGTTCTGGCTATCAGTCTTTTGTCCAAAACACACACATACACACACACACACACACACACACACACACACACACACGCACAGTTTTTTTCAGACCACAGTTCATAAATTAGGCATACTCATTCCACTGCTGTTTAGTCATTCTCCTATAATTATACATATAGACTTTTTTCTTTCTTTTTTTTTTCCTATAATTTAACATTTTGATGACCCAAATCTAAAGCTCTTCCTATCTTGTTTCTTTCATCTAGATTTACAGATGGGTAGTCACAAAAGTATGTGATTAGTTGATATTGATCCAGACCAAGCTAGGCTGCTGCATAAAGAATCTTGTCCATTGATATTAGTATCCAACAATGCCTGAGAAAGCATTTATCACCTGCTTGCCATGTCCTTACAACTCCAGCTTTAAAAATAATAAAAATAAAAAAAAAAAAAAAAAAAAAAAACCAAAACCCAAAAAAACTTCTTTGCCAGTCTAACTAATGAGAAGAAAAACAACGACCAAAAAACTCCTGGTACTTCACTACTTTAATATTTAGTTTTCTGGGTCTAGTAACAGTGAAATTAGCCACTTATATGTTTGCTATGATAAATATTCTGTTCATGTGCATATGTGCACTTATCACAGAGTTTTCACATTTAATCTTGACAGTGAGCTTTTTAATATAATATTTTACTATGTCTTATGTACTTTTATATTTACAGCAATTATTTCCTGAGGTCTAAGTTGCTTTTAAAAGTTTTATGCAGGCGAGCCTGTGTTCACACACAAGCTTAAGAGAGGCTCTTCCCTAGAATGTTCCCTATAAAGTATCTGCTATAAATATGAATATTTCTCTGTTCATACTCATTGACTTAGAGGGTTTTCTATTTAACCTTCCATTGCCTTAGCAACTTTTACTGGAGTACTATAGTAGATTCATGTCTAGGTTTTCTTCATTCAAATTAGTAACCAATGGTGGTAATAATACTTATTGAACACATATTCCTTTCTGCTTTAGGTTTATGGTGCATATTATATCATTTATTCAGCCTTCACAATTACTTTGGGACTACCTTTTAGTTCCATGAGTGCCTATTTTTACATCATCATCTTAATGCTTTTTTATATCACCATTGCTTCCTTTACTTCATTTGATTAGCATGTGTTAAGTAGCTGCATCATGTTAGTTCCGAGAGGTTATTGGTAAAGAGGCATTCCTGACTTCTGTTCTTACAGTGATGGCAGACTAGCGGTGAAAGTGTGGAGACAAGCAAACAGGCTAAAACACCACAGTATAACAGACATGTGGGAGACAAAGGCAGTACACAAAGGAACCCCCAATCGACTTGGCTAATGAGGAAAAAGTTTTCTGGGGATGTGATGCCTGGCCTACCAGAAGAAACGGCATGTTGAAAGATCTACAAGTGGAAGAGAAACAGGGTACCAGAGAGAACTGGCATCCCGGTGGCAGCAGGAGGACTGTGAAGCAGAGTGTGGCAAGGGCTCTGGCCCTGGAAGGGTGGGGCTGGGTAGAACATAGGGACCTTAAAAATGACTCTGTACTTTATCCTGAGGGCAGGGCAAGCCAGAACACCCTGTAATCAGAGAGCAAAGTGTTCAGATATGCATTTTAGAAGGACCAAAAGATGAAGAATGATTTACTAAAGCAAGTCAAGTATAGCCAAGGAGCCTGTCTAAAGACACGTGGGGAAGAGTAAGGCCCAACTGATGCTCTTCTGCACTTTCCTAGGAAGTTACTACAACTACCACCACTTGCTTTCACAGATTAGCTCTGGTACTATTTAGACAAGTTCCCTCCTGCATACCTAATATCACTCCAGTCTAATTTATTTGCATAACATTAAATATTTAACCTATAAACAGTTACAACTTGATCATATATTACTTCTCCTCAGGTTTTTGAAGTCTTAGTGCTAAGCTATTTCTAAATAAATGACACATCTTACATTGTATGTTTTTATAAAGATGATATTTAGTTACTAGTGGAACAACAACAAAACCAGAAGTGGGAGAGGAAGAATGGGAGTTTTGGTGGCCTGACTAACAGGTTAGAAAATGTCAGTAACTAAGAAAGACAAAAGCAAAAGGGAATAAATGTTAGCTAAGAAAGTAGGCTGAGCCCTTTCAGAGAGCCACCAGCAACTTTTCAAACTAATCATTAAAAGGAAGTCTACTGTCTGGGAATGGCAGAACATGCCTTTAATCCTAGCACTCCAGAGGCTGAGACAGGTAGATCTCCATGAGCCCAATCTGGTCTACAGATCAAGTTCCAGGACAGCCAGGTCACAGAGAAACTTTGTCTCAAAACAAAACAAAAACACAGTAACAAAGAAAGAAAGAAAGAAAGAAAGAAAGAAAGAAAGAAAGAAGGGAGGGAGGGAGGGAGGGAGGGAGGGAGGGAGGGAGGGAGGGAAGAGAAGAGAAGAGAAGAGAAGAGAAGGAAGAGAAGGAAGGAAGGAAGGAAAAAAAAAGGGAAGTCTACGTAGGTCCCAACAAAGAAAGCCTTTTTAAAAACATTTTGAGAAGCTAATTTAAAAAGCAAAACCAAACCACTTCAAGCAGAATTCTGAAAGGCACCAGTGTTAGATGACAACAACAAACCACAGTGGTGGGGCCTCAGAGTCAAGGAGCCAAAAGACACTGCAGAGATTTTAAGTACTTAAAACTGGGCCAGAGGAGTCAGGCTGCGCTGTGGCCTCACTAAGTCATAGCTTAAGCTTTTGTACCAGGGAGACCAGGCTCTGCAGCAGGAAAGCTATAATATGGGGGCAGCAGACCTCCAAAAGGAAGAGGCTATTCTACATTCCGTTAGAACAATACTGATCCTCAGGAATTTTAATGCATTTGTTCCCATAGGAAGTATGCTACTCTGGAAACGAGTTGAGTCTTATCTTCTAACAGGAATACTAAGCCATCTCCTTCAAGTCTGGAAGATTTGATGGTCTGACAACATCACAAGGTTGACGATGCCAAAAAGACAGAGTTCTGCACTTTCTTATCCAGGGCTCCTTTTCAAAGCTGTCTTCTTTAGAAAGAACAGGCACACAAGATCTTGTTTCAATTACAGTTTTCTTGTTACTCTTTTTATGTGGGTAGAGAAAGCATAATTCCTCTTTCAGGAGATGCTTATACCACTGGAGGCACCAGAGCTACAAAGATGAAAAGACAGATGTACTTTCTATCCTCCTGAGGCTTTCTCGTGCACCAGAGTGCACAGGCAGATAATTAGATAAATGCAGGATGGGGGCTGGAGATTAGGGGAGCACCCAGGAGCAGCAGCTGGTGAGTTCAGGAAAACAGCTGGAGGAGCTGACATCTACAGTGAAGTTATGATGGACATCCCGTGGGACCCACATTGGGGCCAGGTGAAAACCTGCAGCCAGGCATGTATTACAAATGTGTTCTCCCAGAGCACACCTGTGCTCAGGTTACAGATGCATCTACCAGCCAGAAGCATAGTTTCACTCTTTTCCCTCAGGGGAAAAATTTAAACCATTTTGTATGGGTCATGACTTGAAAGAGTGGAAATCACTACTTGCAATGAAATTAGGAAACATCACTGTGACCTTTCAGCAATAATTCATTTCTATAATTTCTCTCTTTCCCCACTCTTCTCTAATTACTTCCCCCTCTAAATTAATTCTTATTCAGAACTTGATTCCCAGCAATTACTAAATATATGTATTCTGAATTTTTGCCAACAAGAAAGATGATTTCATTTTAGATATCAAATTTTGATGAAGAACTTTGATTGAGTAGTCTTGCTTAGGTTGCCCACCTCTGGACCAATCAAAGCCAAAAGATAGGGTTATGTTGCATTTTAAATTCTGTGCCCTGTTATAGAAAGGAAGAAGAAGAAGAAAAGAGCCAGTAAGATATGGTCTAAACAAAACAAAACAGAGAGGGAGGACCAGACCAGTGAAACATAGAAGGACTACCTGGAAATTTTAAGTTCTGACTAAGGTTAGCAACTACACGTGTATTGAGAGTAGCATCATTTTTTGCCAGCGAATCCCAGAAGATCAAATATTGGAATCCTGAAGGAAGACTTCAAAGAGCAGCCTGATAGTTCCAGGGCTGACGTTGGTAAGACAAGCCTTGAAGAGCACTGGAGCAGTGCAGTGTAAGGATGAGGAAGGCTACAACGAGATGGAGCGACATACAGTCAGCTCAGAAGGACAGCACTGGAAGCAGTATGAGGACAGGATAGCTGGTGTCTGAGAGGAAACGTGAGGAGTGGGAAGTTCAGGGGAACAGCCGAAAGGTTTCTGTGACAGCTGATCCCAGCAACAGCCCAATGGACAAAGGTTCTCTTAGAAGATAACTGCATACTGGATTAATGGGGTTCCTGCTAGTTTTTCTTGATGAGAACTTTCTGTCACTCTTCACAGTCTTAAAGTACACACACACGCACACATATCCTCCCTAACCCCTCCACTTTCTTCCTCCTTCAGGAACTACCTGCCTGGGTAGCCTATGCCCACCGCACAAAGCTGCATGACATTTGTGAGACGCAGCTGAGACCCCAATTCCCACTCCTAGTGTCTTATATCCCTTCTCCCCACTTTCACTCCTAATGATCTTGCCTCTTCTCTGTACCCAGACTTCAGAAGCTCACTTCAAAATTACAGTAAGAATCTTGAAATCACTATTTTTTTTTTTTTAGCTACATAGATGTGCTGATGAGTTTTTGTCAATTTGACACAAACCTAGATCTATCTGGGAAGAAAGGAATCTCAACTGAGGAGCTGCCTCTACCAGCCAGTCCTGTGGCCAAGTCTTTGAGTCATTTTCTTAATTGCTAATTGATTTAGGAGAACACAGCCCACTATGGGTGGAGCCATCCCTAGGCAGGGGTGTCTGAGCTGTGTAAGAAAGATAGCCGAGACAGCCAGAGGAAGCAAGCTAATAAACATGTTCCTCCATGGCTTCTGGGTCAGTTTCCATCTTGGCTTCCTCAGTGATGTAATGGAACCTGTAACAGGAAATACACCATTTCATCTCCAAGTTGGTTTTGGTCAGTGTTTTATCACAGCAACAAAAAGGAAACTTCAACAATGGGTTTTTAAATCCCATGTCACTATACTGTTAAGCATTTCCTTTCTGTTTGTCTTTCAAGTTCTGTGGGATGGCTCACACCTACATCCTCAGCACTTAGATGGCTGAGGCAGAAAGACTGCCCCAGGTTCTAGGCCAGCTGGGCTCCAAAGCAAGATCCTTAATTAAAAAAAAAAAAAAAAAAAAAGTTGATAAATGCAACTTTTTGGCCAAAGTAAGCGTGTGTGTCTCTCTGTCTCTTTGTCTCTCTCTGTCTCTCTGTCTCTCTCTCTCTCTTTCTTTATGTGTGTGTGTGTGTGTGTGTGTGTGTGTGTGTATCTATCTTAGAAATACTCTTGACAAAATAGCCAGTCAAAGGGCTAACCATCTTAACCCTAAAATTCATAGGACATACTGCATGTCAACACAGAAGCCAACCCTATAGCTAATGAGCAAATGGAAAATCTATCTATACAGAGTGAATCTAAAAGCTATAAAGTAACACACACAATTAGTAACAGAATGCTGAATGCATCAAGTCGAGTGGTTAAGAACAATGACTGCTCTTCCAGGGTCTTGCTTTCAATTCCCATCAACCACATGGTGGCTCACAACCATCTGTAATGGGATCTAATGGCCTCTGGTAGCATGCTTACTTACATAAATAAATCTTTTTAAAAAAGAATATTTATTAGTTTATGTGTATGGGTATGCCTGAATACCACATGCATGCACGAGTCGGTGGAGGTCAGAAGAGAATACTGGGTCCTCTACTAGAATCATATGTGGTTTGTGAGCCACATTGTAGGGATGGGAAATGATCCCCAGTATTCTCTGAAACCAGTGAATGTTCCTAACCACTGAGCTACCTCTCTATCCCCAACTGCAAGCAAGCTTGACTGCTGAGCCATCTCTTCAGCCCCTCAAAATAATTTTATTAGTAAGATAACTATAATTAGCTGATCATCCAATTGACTAAATATTCTAGCATATGGACTATAATAAATAATATGTGATATAGGTATGCAAGATAAATAAAAACATACCAAATGAAAAATGCAAATTTAGAAACAGTATTTACAATATGATTTAGCTTATATAAAAATAAGCTTTAAATTACATATATATTACTTTATATTTATGTCTAAACTTTGTACAAATTTGTATTATATTTGTATCCTGGTTAGTTTTATGTCAGCTTGACACAACAAGAGTCATATAAGAAGAGAAAATCTCAGTTGACAAGCTGTCTCCATCAGATGGCCTGTTGGCAAATCTGAGGGACATATTTTGCCTTCAATGATTGATCTGAGAGGACTTAGCCCTCTCGGGGTGATGGTAACCTGGGCAGGTGGTCTTGAGGTGCACATAAAAACAAACTGTGCCATAAGAAGCAAGCCAGTAAACAGTGTTCCTCCACAGTCTCTGCTTCAGTTCCTGTTTCCAGGTTCCTGCCTTGAGTTCCAATGCTGGCTTCCTTCAATAAGGGACTATAATGTGTCAATATAATTAAATTTTAACCATGTAAGCAAAAGCTGCATATTTTTATATTTGTATGTATGTGAGGCTGCTTCAGGCAGAAATTTGTCTTGTTATAAATCCCAACTGGCCCCAGCCTCTCAATCCTGCTGTCTCTGCACTTGGATTACAGATGGGTGCTGCCATACCTGGCCTATATTTATATACAGACAAAAATGAAAAACAAAGAAACAAAGCAAAACAAACCCTGAAGGGCTGGACAGCAAGCACTCTGGGTAGGAAGATCTGGAGTGCTCCTTGTCACTTTCTGTCTTGTTCATTTTTTAAATGTCTTTCTTGAGGGGGGTGTTGAAATACGGTCTCATTGTGTAACTCAGGCTGGACTCTTGGCTCAGCCACCTCAGTGTTGACATTAATACTTATCCTACCACTCCCATCTTGACAGCATTTCCCCAAACCCACAAAATCCACCTATTATTTCATTACATTTTTATTTTAAAACTATATTTCAACTTCTACTTAGAAACTTTTTCTGAGAACATTATAAGATTGAACAATACCTCCATAATAATGATCAAGTTTGTTTCCTTTATCTGCTCAAAAACTCTGGGTTTATACCTGCCTCAAAAAACACTCAGCATTTGAACAAGAGAGATACCAGAGCCGACACTATCAGCAAAATATAAGTGTTTCCAGTTTCATTATGATAAAACACAAGTGTGTCATAATTTTGAAGATGTCATTTTATATTTCAACTTACGGTTTTAAGAAAGATTTTGCATGTATAACCAACTTTGGTTCTGAAAGCTATGAAGGTGAGGGGTAAGTGGAATCCTCATTTTAGAGAGATGTTGCCTGAATTAAAAGAGGAGGAAGGCATGCCTAGGGTCTCACACTGCTAAGTTATAGTACTAGCCTGCACAGTCCAATGTGGCAGCCACTAGCCCCCATGCAACTATTCAAATTTAAATTACTACGTCAATTGTGCTCTGTAATTGCACCAGTCCATTTCAAGGACTCAATAACCACATGTGGCCAACAGTGGATACTCTGGGTCATCCAGACAAGGAAAGTTTCCATCATAACAGAAGCAGTGTGATTCCCACTCACTAGCATTTTCCACTCATGTGGTGGCTTTCCACATCCTTGCTTTGCCTTCCTCAAAGCAAGGAAAATATCATATGGTCAATGCTTTCCACATAACATGACTTCTGAAGTACTCCAGGGGACACTAAAGGTGGCTAGAGTAGAAAATATGGAGCAATAGCGAGGGGCACATGAAGACCCTGGAGTATGACAGTGTGCTTGTCAGGCGGCCTGTCTAGAATGTGTTTACCCTATTCTTTCATCTAAACAAACAAGGATTTTTCCTCCAGTTCAGAAAGACCTACTCGGCAGTCTGGCCTTGATAAAACAAGAAGGAAAGTTAGCTTCTGGAGATGTGCAGTTATGTGGCTTTGGTCCTGGCCCCTGAAAGGGCAGATTGAAGACGACAGCACCTCCATGAGAATCATCATCCTGAGGATGCCCAAATAAATGTGAGGGCACATGGAGAGCTCATGCAAATCTATCAGCCACACAGAGACGCTTCATCAGCCCAACAGAGCACAAATGGCATAAACAGAGCAGATCATGAGATTTACAGTTAGAGTATCCACACCTGAGCACCTCATGTCTCCTGGGAGAAAAACAAACTTGGTGCTTTGTGTGTTAAAATTCAACCATGTGAAACAGAAGATAGTCTTTCAACAGTAAATAGTATTAGGAAAACTATGTATTTTATGTGTCACTCCTATCACAAACTTTCAAGTCATTAGATATTAAGGAGCACAGTAGCTAATTATATTTCCAATCAAGCATTCAAGAAAACAGTAAAGAATTTGGACAGAACAGAGAGATTAAGGAGAATGTAATTCTTATTTGTATAGAATTTGTAGTCTCGCAACATTGAACAATATAGCCTCTTAACTGTACTGAGCTCAGTTATTGGATGCCATTTAGGCCTCCAACTTTTAGAGTCAAGTCTATGTTTATTATTTCTTTCTGACTTGGGGATGACTCAGAAGTGTGATGGCAACTCTGCCAGACTGCTAGAAAGAAACATCAGTACCATGATCTGTTGTTGATTCTTCACCAGAACAAACAGTGAAAGTTAGGAGTGGTGCACTCACAAGCATTTCCTGCTCTATTGGCACACACCTGGGAGGGTAACTGCAGCCAGTGAGAGGAGACTGCAAGGCTAACTTTCAGCAGAAAGATGGTGGCCACTTTCCTTTTTCTTTTCTCTTTTTGAAAGTTTCATGTTTTGAAACTTTGGATCTGTTTCATCAAGAACTTAGAAGAACATCCAAATGGAATGAAAATGTAGCTATTATATATCCAAAATCTGGCTTACTACTGTGGTCAGCACAAAACAGCAAGACTTAGTAAGAACTAATGGTTGATCCCACAGAAAGTAACTCATCAGCAAAATTGTCCTAACTAATGGGTCAGGGCACAAGAATTTCCTACAAGATACCTGCTACAGAAAACTTCTGTCCGTGATGTTTCAGAGACGATGCTACTGCGGCTACATGTGCAATGCAAGCATGCAGTGCCTGCTCTGAAAACTAGGCCTTCTCCATTCCACTTAAGACTTGATGCACTTAAGATTTAAAAATTTAAGAGGTAGCAAATGAAGCTTAGAACAGAAAAGTGTAATATTCAAGTTAACATTATCAGGGGCAGTTGGCAAAATCTTGATGAAGACAGTGATATGATACTATCACACAATGCAGTGTAGAATGATCTGCTTTATCCAACTGGGCTGAGGGCACATTCAGATGATGCTTGCTCACTCAGATCCCATAATAAAGAGGCTCCTGGATGACCATGCCAACCCCACCTAACAGCCTTATGTACCATGCAAAGTCACATAAACACATGCTGTAAGAGAACACAAACTGCCAGAAATCAACATGTAGTAAGATATATAAAACTTGGAATAGAAGTCCCTTAAAAATTAAGCACACTCATCTGACAGCTGTGAAAATGTATCTGAAGCCTGGATTGCTGGGTTTCATGTGCTCCTACCATTTAAAACAAAACACAGAAGGAGACACACTTTGTGTCATGAGTTGTCATCCACAAATTATATGTCTAACCCTGGAGCTTATTTTAGAAACACTCCTCACTAATTTGCCTGTGTTTTTGAATAGCAAGTAATATGTTTTCAATCATGAAAGGTTACAGGGAAATTTTTGTGGTTTAAAAACTGGCCTTTTGCTGGAAAAAAAAGCATCAGTCTTTGAGCAGTCCTCTGGGAAATAATTCCCTTTTTTTTTTCATCATTGTTAAGAGGGCTTCAGATCAACCTAATAGTTACTGTTCTTGGGCATGTTGTTTATGTATGCTGAAACACTGACGTCACTTAAAGCCGTCAGGGACAAAATGAGAGGAAGCCTGATAAAGAAAATATGACTTCTTTACAACACAGTAAGAGAAGCAAGCCATGTGAACTTTTCTCTTAAAGTGAATCCACTGATGTAAGCTGAGCCAACTTCCTCCAGCCAACCCAGCCTACATCACCACAGAGCTTTTCCCAGTTACACATATCAAAGAATTCGGACAGTTTACTTTGATACAAAATTGTATTTTGCAGTGTGGTGGTGGTGCACTCAGGAGACAGAGACAGGTAGATCTCTGTGAGTTTGATGCCAGCCTGGTCTACAGAATGAGTTTCAGGGCAGCCAAGGCTACATAGTGAATCCCTGTCTCAAAAAAACAAAAGGAATTTTTTTCATATAATCTTTCTTAAGTACTCTTTACATAAAAATGAGATGACTTTCTGAGTGTACCGTTTGCCATCTCCTCCACTGGCTCTCCATCACTTCCCCTGACCAAACATTTATGCTTCTCACAACACATAGTCATTTTACAGAGAAATAACTATGAAATTTCTGAGGTTTGGTCTTTTGCTATGTATTGTAATGCTAAATACTGGCCCCTAAGGCCTGGTTGCTCCCAGGGACAAGAGAATCAGGAATGAGAGAATCAGCATGTAGAGCTAAGTGACCTATATAATCTTGTCCCCCTCCATATTCCCTCCCCCCACCAAGTTATACTTGATTGGTGAATAAAGCCTACAGCTGGGCAGAACTGAGATAGGCAGGATTTGGGGTTCCCAGGCTTAGGGTAGAAGGTGAACCACGAGGAGGGAGAGAGAGGGGTAGGTGAGTCATGAAAACATGGTCATGGGGGCTGGCCAATTGGAGTTAAGAGCTGCCCAGATGGAACTTAGCAAGTTATAACTTGGGGTTATTGATGGGGAAGCAGATTTTAATAGCTTAGAGGGTAGATATCTGCCCAGCTCTAGTGCTGACTAAGGATTATCATAATAATAAAAGTTGTGCGTCTTTTATCCAGGAACTGAATGATCAAAAGCAGGTCAGGAACCCCCAACTGAGATGAAATGTTTTCTACAACAAATACACTGCTTTTATTCCTCCTTATTTAACATTATACATATCCTGGTTTTTCCTTGTTAGGTTAAGCTCTGTGTAACAATACACAACCATTTCTAAAGCTTAACTACAGTAGAGTGGATTTGAGGGGAGGAGTCCTGGCAAGCCTTGGTTAGAGCTTGGTAACCAGCTTGCCCTGAGTGCTGCTTAAATGGCAGTCGATCTGACTGAATTAGGGATCACCTAGAAAAGGACTTCCGGTGGTTTTAGAGCAGTGAGGCCCATCCTGAATGCAGGCAGCAGCCACCCTGGGCTGGGGTCTCAGATGGGATAAAAAGAGTAAAGGGGGAAAGCGGACTAAGCATTAGCATTCGCCTCACTGCTTGCTGAGTGGGGACACAGTGTGACACTGCCTCTTGCTCCCCTCTACCCACCTAGTTGACTCCTTACCATTGTCCTGACACCTCCCATCATCAAACCCAATGAGTTCATCCACTTTTCCTTTAATGTGACCGCTGCAGCATCTGCCACTCCTCATGCTTCACTCCAGAGACCCTCACAGACCTGCTGCTTTCTTTTTGTATCATTATTTTCTGGTTCAACTATTTCATATATGGACTTTTCCTTCCATAAAACTATGGAATATTAGGGTTATCTATCACTAGTAGTACATATTGATACAACTACATGGAAAGATGATTGTATATTTCCCAATGACTCACACCTTTAACTAAATTATGTTACTTCTAGAACATAAGATTGTTGGGGCTGGAGAGACGGCTAAGTGGTTAAGAGCATAAGCTGTTCTTCCAGAGGATCCAGGCTCAATTCCCAGCACCTACATGGCAGTTCACAACTGTCTGTAACTCCAGTTCCAGAGGATCTGACACCTTCACACAGATATACATGCAGGCAAAACATCAATGTAAATGAATGAAAAAAAAAATGTTGTCCTGGATAGCTTTGTCAACTTGCTATACAAGGTACAGTCAACAGAGAAGCCTCAATTGAGAAAATACTTCCATAAGCAAGCCTGTGAGGTATTCGTTTGTTTTGTTTTTCCATGTAGCCCTGGGTGTCCTGGAATTCACTCTGCAGATCAAGCTGGCCTCATATTCAGAGATCCTCTTGCCTCTGCCTCCTGAGTGCTGGGATTGAAGGCGTGTACCACCACTGCCTGGCCTGAAATTTTCTTAATTAGTGATTGTTATGAGTGGCTCAACTCATTGTGGGTGGGGCCACCCTTGGGCAGGGGGTTCTGGGTTCTGTATAAAGGCAGGCTAAGCAAAGCCAGTAAGCAGCACCCTTTCAAAGCTTCTACATCAGCTCCTAGCTCTAGGGTCCTGCTCTATTTGAGTTCCTGTCCTGGCTTCCTTCAGTAACAGATAGACCCTTTTCTCCCCAACTTACTTTTGTTGTGATGGTGTTTCATCACAACAGAACCTTAACTAAGGCAATTGTGATCATCAATAATGGGATGATCCTTGCATAGAAACATTAACTGTTAGGTTATTTATGATAAAAGATGGTATTATGTTTGAACTTACAGTAATATTACATAGCAAAAATATGATGTTGTCTGGTTTTAGTTAAGTTGTATGGAAAATACAGAGATGAGGGGAAAGGTCTGGAAGAAAACATTCCAGGTACTAGAAATGATTTTCTTGTGGATTTCTAAGCTTTTAGTAAAATTCATATATATCATTTATCTATTATGAGGGGAAAACTCGGACATTTTTGAGAAGAAACCAGGGTCAAAGTCTTGTTGAAAAGGTAGTATCCACTTTCATTTCTCCCTCCATACATTTCCCAAGAGACCATCTCCCACGCTGCAGAAACCTCAGTGTCATATACAGAGGGCTCTCAAACCACACCACTGGCAGGCAGGCGCGCACGTGTGTGTGGGCACACACACACGCACACGCACACGCACACGCACATACCCCTCTGCTTCAGAACTCCACTGCCACCTGGCCACTGGACAGCTCCATGTGAGGAACCAACATGACAACTTCAATCTGCTACCCTGCCCTTTAACATTCCAAACCTCCATTCCCTTTACATTTGTGGCTCTTGTCAATAGCTCTACCTTCCTGGATTCCTACTTTAGGTAAGTAGGTGGGTCAAGGCCAATTCAGTCTATGTCAGGAATGAATACAAAACTATGCTTATTTTCTCTTTCCACTTCCTTGAAAGTCTCACCTCACCTTTTTTTGGTGGGGAGGGGATTAAAAGGTGGCACTGGGTATCAAACCCAGGGCTTAATATATGCTAACCAACCACTAAGCCACAAACAATATCCTCATACCTCACCTGAACCATTTAAATGGTAATTTCATAAATGGCACACAATTATCTTCTCGTTAACAACACAGCAATTTTTCTAATGTGCAGATTGGGTCAGGTTATTTCCCTGTTTAAAAATACCTCAATGGCAACCCTCACCTTGTAAGATAAAAAGTTCTTAGCATGGAACTTAATGAACTTATTTTTTTCAATGTCCAATGTGAACCTTCTACTCCTGTCTTAGTTCAAATATCTCCTCTGGGAAACTCCACTTTACCTTCCCAAAATACAAGCGTCCTCCTCTGAGTTCCTGCAGCATGCTGTCCTTACGCCTACCACAATATGGCTAAAATTACTTTTTTGTCTGTCTTTCCGCTATATAAGAGCCTGTTCATCTTTGTGCCTTTACCTTAGTATACAGCTGACAGACAAATACTTCCATAAATGATTTGGCTTACAGACACAAACTAAATCAGTGGTTCTCAACCTGTGGGTTGCGACCTCTTTTCACAGGGGTCCCCGAAGACCATCAGAAAACACGGATATTTACATTATGGTTCATCATGGTAGCAAAATTAGAGTTATGAAGTAACAAGCACAGTTTTATGCTTGGAGATCACCACAGCATGAGGACCTGTATTACAGGGCTGCAGCATTAGGAAGGGGAAGAACCACTGTGCTAATGGTATGCTAGTTTTTAAGTTTGATTCTTAAAATCCGCCCCACAAGGTTCTTTTCCTTCTTCTAAATCAAAAGCCTGAAAGCCACCTTTCATAGCTACTGGTCTCAAAAATAGGCAAAAATTAGCTTAGTTTTCTAAAAACAGAAAAATAACTATTCTCTTGACTGGCAAGTCAACAACTTCACCATACTGGAATTAGCACAAGGCAAAATAAATAAATAAAATCTTCTTTCATCTCAGGGAAAGTTACTTTTAATTTCAAACATGTGCTTTGGAGCCCGTATTAATTTGTTAATCAAAATTACCAGGAAACTCTAACTTCCAAGAGGTTTATAAAGGAATAAAATGCATCCTGGCAAAGTAGTGACCAGTTACAAGTTATGAAACACTGAAAAACAGTTCTCTTCCTTACTTAAACATTCAAAATTCCCCACAAGTGAGTCACCTCCAGCCAAGGAAAGCTAAGCCCCACCTGAAATAAATAAACCTGGATCTAAAATCTGTACATCTATGAAAATCAGCCACAGAATTTTCTGAGTGAAAAGAAGAATCACCAATTAAGCCAGTAGCAAATAATCCAAAATGATTCTTGCTTCACTTTGAGGTACCCTAAACACTTTATTCAGGATGGCAACTGACATTTGAGATTTCAAGCTATTAATAATGTCAGATAGGTTCTACTTCCTGTATACAGACCAATTGATTGAGCTCAACACAGCCCATGAAGAAGAACACTCTATAAGTGTGCAATTCTTGAAAGGTACCTAATTCAAAATGAAACTAGAAACTCGAGAAGTAATACAAGCAGGCTAAAGCTAACCAGGTTGTAACTAAGGCAATAGAACACACATCAACTGGAGGTTAAAGCAGAGACACTCCCTGGGATGAGTACACTACCTGAATTCACACTCTAATCCAGAGGGTGTGCTGGTATGGTTCCTATGGAAACACCAATATATGTTACACAGGATACAGGCATTTCTGGGTATGTGTGGACACACACCAACAACAACCACCACAATGAACAACAACAACCAATCACCACCACCACCACCACCATGACAGCTGCTCTTCCAGCCAATGCAGATCCACCAAAGCCATGACATACCATTAACATTATGGTATTAACAGAATACAGGCTAATCCCCATTGGCTCGAGGGCAACTTGTATAAGGTGACAGGCCTTCTACCAATTTTCAATCACTTCCTAAATGGCTCCTTGTTGTTGTCTTTCTTCTTTTAAAGCACACTTGAATTGAAGTATACTGTAACAAGCAAAGGCACAGATCCCAAGCGCACGACTTGATGAGCACACTCCACCTGCGTAGAGAATGGTAATTTGCGGCACCCTGGAAGCCTTCCCTTAGCTTCTGCCATTATTGCTTTCTCTCTTCTCTCAAAAAGAGCCATAATCATGACTCCAATACTACTTGTAAGTGCTGCTTGTTTCTGAACTTGACAATGCAGGTGTGGAGTAGGTGTTGCTTAGTGCTCAGCTTCCTTTGTTCAGTGTTCTGAAGTCATTCATGCTGCTGTGTGTAGCTATAAGCCATTCTCTGTTGCTGCTATGTAGTATTACTCTATCAGTATTCATGCTGCTGTGTGTAGCTATAAGCCATTTGCTGTTGCTTCTATGTAGTATTACTCTATCAGTACTAAAACTCACTTTCCTGTCCATGCCGATGGACACGTGTTCTTCCTAGAGAGCATCTAGACTATGGTCTGTGAGAACCCAGGCTCACACAACATGGTTTCTGCTGTATATATACAGTGGAGAAAATTGACAATTTAGGTGGAGAGCACAGAGGCTTCATTTCAACCCATCTTGTACACAACCCTCTTCTCTTTTAATCTCACTCTCTCGATTTCTCTCTTTTCCTCCCTCTTTGTTACACAATTATCTACTCACGCTCAACTTGTTAGGCTTAAAATATAACAAAACCAAAATCCCATTTTCAACCTCTTGTGGCAATGCCCTGCTCTCCCTGCACAGGGATCTAGATGGTCTTATCACCACTCACTGTTCAACCACTACAAACTACTTTTTACCTCCACCCTCCACTGAAACCAGTCTCTGGTTTCCAATGCTCTCCTTGCGGCTGTATTTAGTGGGTAGTCATTATGTATCTCTCCCTAGACATTTCTGGGGTGTCCACCTTTGACAACCACTCTGTTCTCTTAAATCCTATACCACCACACGTGCTGGCTTTCCTCCAGCCTCCCAGGGCACTCCTCTCAATCCACATTATTAAGAAACTTTAAAGAGAATATATCTTAGCTACCACCATTCAGAATATGCATACAGATACATGTCTTGTCAGAACGCAAACAAATACATGTTTCTCAAGGTTCATCCACTGCCATTTGCTCACACTTTATTGCTTTTTTCTTTGTCTCATATGTGAGTTCCATGATCACCTCCATGTCAACCGGAGTACTTGGAAACACTTCTGCAGTATCTTACAGACATTATCAGCTCTCTGCAGCCCTTATATGTTAGGAAGCCGTTAGGTCACAGGCTTTGAACTCACGCCAACTTGGTTTCAAATTCCAACTGCCTCTTAATTCACCATGGATTTCACATCTATATAAAGGCTATTGTGTAGAGCAGAGCAGGTTAGAAGAGATAAGGAATGAAAAACCTTTAAATATAGTTCCAGATACAGAGTAATTGTCCCAATAAATAATTATTTCTACTTTCTCTTTCATAGAAGCTGGTCCTGTTTCCCTAACTACAGAACCTTCCTCCTTATCTGCTGCTTCCTTTCCTGTGGTTGCAATTACCGGTGGTCAGTTTACAATCCAAAAATATTGAATGGAAAATTCCAGAAATAAACAATTTATAAATCTTAACTCACACCACTCTGAACGTAAGCACGGCAACAGCATCAGTCCCAGAACTAAGATGGCTGCTGTCCCCAAAAGCCTGCCTGCACAGAAGTGCTCCATACCAGATCCTCAGGCAATGACCCCTTCATTCAGCTTGGGCTCCAAACCCTAACCTAGGCCCCTTGTGGCTCCCCTACCCTTGACACAGACACTTACCTTGCTCTGCCCTGACCTAATGGCTTTAGGATGACACTCCAGGAAGAGAAGCCCTTTTACCCACTGGTACAGCTTCTGTCTTCTAGGATCTCCCAAAACAGGACAAGCAATTCCTACTCAATATTGTAGGTTTGTTTTATTTTTTCATTTGTTTTGGTTATGATCTAGATCTTATTTTCTCCAGTCACCCTTTTAAGTCATTTAATTTCAAGTATCTCTTCATAGGAAGCATTCTTTTCTGAATGAACTCTGTTCTATCTACATAGCTTATGAAAGTATACTGAGGAGGCACTCTTGGTCACCTCCCAACATTCTATCCCAGCCATACAATTCTTTCCTTTCTAAAAGAACCTGGCTGTTCAGATACAGATGCCCATCTATGTGGCCAGTTGTGGCCAGAAGTAAACTTTATTCTCAGTTCTTAAGAATTCCCTACTAAAGCTGATAATCATGCACCTATCACCACTGCTGGGTTTTATAATGGGCATGCAACAAAATACTAACAAATTACAAAAGAGGGAACACACAAGACAGCAGGCAGTACCTCCCCTTCCTTTGGAGGTGACTCCAGGTAGGATGCAAAGAATTACTGCAATGATTTGTAGCACAAGGAGAGGCCAAGGGCCCTCAGGGCATGGCCAGAGTCTAGTGTCCAGACTGCTTGGTTTGCTTATTATGTTTCCTACTGATTTAAGCCTCTGTGGTCAGGGCTTCTTTTCAGAGGCAGCCAACAGCATTCAACTTGACTCACAGAAAGAGTGGAAACTACTCATCCCTCCAGGAGAGGTGGGAGGAGATAAAGTGGAACTTACAAGCCGATTTCCAGGGACAAAGCTAGGATCAATGTTGATACATTGTATAGATTACATAGCCCCGCCTCTTGTCACCTCTACAATGTTACTTTGTTTGTATTAAGTTACTAGTCACTAGTGGTTACATTTTACTCATATTATTTCTTTCTTTCTTTCTTTCTTTTTTTTTTTTTTTTTTTTTTTTTTTTTGGTTTTTCGAGACAGGGTTTCTCTGTGTAGCCCTGGCTGTCCTGGAACTCACTCTGTAGACCAGGCTGGCCTCGAACTCAGAAATCCACCTGCCTCTGCCTCCCAAGTGCTGGGATTAAAGGCATGCGCCACCACTGCCCGGCACTCACATTATTTCTTTTGCACTGTTCCAGGTGCTCAGATCTTTAAAAGGAACATTTCTTTTAAATAGTAAAAAAGGAAGTTGAGGTACTAATTAATTACAAATTGAGATAGGAAAAGAGAACAGAAAAATGAATACAAAATTGTCACTGTTCTTGTGAGCCATGTCCTTTGTACAGGAGTAGTAAACTGGGGCTAAATTTTGGCTCACTATTTTCAGGGAATTCATGGCTCAAAAATCCTCTCTCATTTGAAGTAGAAAAATGTTTCCCAAGTCAGCTTATAGCCTATTATGTATAATTATAATTTACTTCAAGTCAATAAACAACTTTGTTGCCCTACAGAGCACACATTAGGCCTATGTTTGTATTTACTACCACACTAAAGGAAACATGGAGAGAGCAACTGCCAAATCTGTGCTCAATTCCTGAACTTGACAAAAACAAACATTTGGAACAGCTATCAGGTCTTGGGGTGTGGTGGGGGATTTGTTTAAGTAATAAAACTAAAGCCTGCCTGTGTAAAAGCACACTTTCACCTGATATTGCCATCTTGTTACAAGATGTCTCCCACCCCTCAACTGCTCCACTGTACTTAAAATCTGAGCTACCATTTCCCAAGGCCTTCACAAAGTGTGCTTTCTGACTTAGTGTGCCACTGTCACCTGCCCCCACTTTGCTTACCTCATCCCACCCAGATTCCAGTCTCACTGGACATTTCGATTTTGAAAACATGTGCAAGCTGGGCAGCGGTGGCTCACGCCTTTAATCCCAGCACTTGGGAGGCAGAGGCAAGTGGATTTCTGAGTTTGAGGCCAGCCTGGTCTACAGAGTGAGTTCCAGGACAGCCAGGACTACACAGAGAAATCCTGTTTTGAAAAACCAAAAACCAAAAACAAACAAACAAAAAAAATGTGCAGTTTGCTTGTCTAAAGAGATTTCTTTTTCTTTCTATCTACATGTGATTAATTCTGCCTGGCCTGGACCATTCCCCGTCTAATTCTTTGCCCCCTCCTACCCTACACTACACACAAACTCTTCATCCTTTTGAGCTCATTTAAAGTCAGCTTCCCCCAAAGTGCCTTTCCTGTGGCACACTCCTATACCTGCACATATGTTCCATCTCCCCAATGAGGCAACCCTGCATTTTCCCTTCAACCCTTCTCACTGTTTACCAATTTAGTATGTTCCCTTGCTGGTTGATCAGTGTCATAAGAACAGGTGCCATAGCTGCCTAAGTCACTCTTACAAAGAAAGACAGAAGAAGACATGGTGGCCATCATTCTTTCAAAGGCCCCTTGATGCTACAGAAAAGCACAGATGGTATTATGCTACATAAGAAAGCAGTTTACAGAACTATACAATAAGTAGAAAAAGTCCAAATTTTAAAATATTTTTATTAGTTCTTTGAGAATTTCATACATGTATACAATGTATTTTCATTATATTTACCTTCTACTTCTCCCCTAATACCGCCTATCCACCCCAACCCCTTCCCAATGATATATCTACCCTCTTTAAAAAAACATGCACCCACTGAGTGCATTTGTGCTGCTAAATACTTGTGGGTATGGGCCATCCACTAGAGCATGCTTGACCTGCCAGGGGCCATACTCCTAAAAAGATTCCAAATTCTGAGGTGAATACACTTGCATATGTATAAAAAATTACAAAGGAAATATATCAAAGTATTAACAAGAATGGTACAAATAGATATATATATATACACACACACACACGTGTGTGTGTGTGTGTGTGTACATACAAGTATGTGTGCTCATGAATGGGAAAACCAGAGGTCAATGTCAGATGTCTTCCTTTATAACATTCTGTTTTCTCTTTTAGATATTCTTGATGAACCCAAACTCACTCAGTTGACTAGACTATGCTAGCCAGTGAGTTCCAGGGGTCTGCCTGTCTCTGCATTCTTCTTTTCCCATCCCTCCAGTGTTAGATTTACAGACACACATCACTGGGGATCCACACAGGTCTTCATGCTTGTGAGGCAGGCATTTTACCCTGAGTCATTTCCCTCCTCCAAAGTAAGTGTGTGGTGTGTGTGTGTGTGTGTGTGTGTGTGAGTGTGTGTGTGTGTGTGTGTGTGTGTGTAATGTAATTTTTAAAATTAAGAACCTAGATGCAGGACTTGAGAGATGGCTCAATGGTTAAGAGCACTGACTGCTCTTCCAGAGGTCCTGAGTTCCATTCCCAGCAACATGGTAGCTCACAACCATCTGCAATGAGGTCTTTTGCCCTCTTCTGGTGTGTCTAAAGAAAGCAATGGTGTACTCAAATACATAAAATAAAGAAATAAATCATTAAAGAAGAAGGAGGAGGAGGAGGAGGAGGAGGAGGAGGAGGAGGAGGAGGAGGAGGAGGAGAAGGAGAAGGAGAAGGAGAAGGAGAAGGAGAAGGAGAAGGAGAAGGAGAAGGAGAAGGAGAAGGAGAAGGAGAAGGAGAAGGAGAAGGAGAAGAAGAAGAAGAAGAAGAAGAAGAAGAAGAAGAAGAAGAAGAAGAAGAAGAAGAAGAAGAAGAAGAAGAAGAAGAAGAAGAAGAAGAAGAAGAACCACCACCTGGATGCCTGGATGCAGTCTGGGTATGGTGGTACATGCCTTTAACCCTAGCACTCAAGAGGGATAGACAGGAATTTGAGGCCATCCTCGTCTACACAGTGAGTCCCAGGACAGCCAAGGACACAGAACACAGAAAGAACCTGGACACAGAAAGTAAAACAACATACAGTATGGCAAAAGTGATGGGAGAGGCCTACTCTTAGGATGAAAGAATAGAAAACACAATGCGAGGATGGAGAGTAGCACGATTATTAAACTAAACTGAAACGAAATGGCAAACAGTGATGATTTGCCTGTTGTATTAATATTCCAGTCAGCTCACATCACAGCCATGCCCCATTCTGCTTCATCAAAACACAACCCTGGGATGCAAGCACACTTGCTTGGATAGTGGTTGCTGACCTGACTGTACACAAGAATCACCTGGGCATCGTGAGACTTGTAAGTTGGTCTCTAGGAAATGGAGCTCAGAAGACTCTCTGAAGCCAGGCACTTCTGATACAATCCAGGCTCTGAGCAGCACCTGTCTAGGACAAACTGAGACAACTTTAAAGAAGTTCCTGTTCATCTAAGGTTTCAGATAAAACAGGAGCCTGGGAGGTAGGAGATGCAAATGGAAGCACGGCAGCTTGCCAAAAGTCAGCAAGTAATCAAAATGCTCATAGCATGGAAAATTCCACTCATAAGTTTGGTTTGTTCAGCCACACACATAATCCAAATGCCAAGGGCAATAATAAGTTTCAAGTGGCACTGCACCTACCTAGAACTCAGCCTCCTGAACCAGCATACCAAAGCAATAAAAAAGGATTCTCAGAGAAGACAAGACACAGGCTTCTTAAAACTCATGTCCCACAATTGACACGCAAGACCTATCTCATCAGAACACTCTCCTCTCTCTCTACTCCCTTCTAATGTGCCTGTCTGACTGCCCAGTCCAGGATAGATTAGATTTGTACATTAAGAGGGGAGAGAAGATTCATATGGGGACAGAATGAAACTTAACCATATATATCAATCTGGGAGGGAGAGAGAAATTACATAAAACAATGACTTGAAAACAACAGTTCAAAAGTATGGCCAGGATGATGATTTCACTAAGGAAAAAGTAAAATCATATCTTCATATTTTCCTCAAGGAAGCAAAACTTAGAGGGTGCTCACACCTGAGCACCCGAGAGGTGTCAAGAATAAACAATCTAGTTGGGCATGGTGGTGCACATCTTTGATCTCAGCACGAAGAAGGCAGAGGCAGGAGGATCTATCTAGGAATTCTAGGACATCAGTGCTACATAGGGAGACTCCACATCTCACTTGGAAACAGCCTTGTACTGTAGGAATCATTCACAGTTAAAGGCTAGGCCATGCAAGCTCTAGGAACCAAAGCACTGAGTGCTGCAGCCATGTTAGCCACGGAGCTCTCCAGTCTCCTTGGTTTGATGTTGTATATGCCCTGCAGCTGTGCATGTGCGTGTGCTTGTGCGTGTGTATCTCTAATTTCTGGGTACATGTATTTATAAGGGTAAAGCACCAAATCTGTAGCAGCAATCTATAAGCTGCTTTATTTGTTGATATGTTTTAAGGTTCTCTGATTGATCATAAGCATGTAGAGAAGGATGACAGCACTAGCTAACTCAGCCTAATAGTTAGGACTATTCCTACAATAAACTCAAAATAGCCCAGATGTCTGTGTAAGTCAGAACTGGAACAAGACCAGTGGCAGGGTCAATCAAAACAAGTCCAAGTGTTTTCAGTGGTGTTTGACCCTTTTTTAAATTGGCTATGACATTTTTCCTGATCAGAGCTGCAGACAAAGCAGCCATCTGAGATAAGCCAGAAGCCTCAGACAGCTCCAGATGAACCTCCATTGTCTAAGTGCTCAAAGCTAACTTTGTGGTCACAGAAAGAAAAATTGTTTGAGTTTCTCTTGGCGTTTGCTTCATTGTTTTAGGTAAAAACCATTTTTTTTTTTTTTTTTTTTTTTTTTTTTTACCAATTCAATTGCTTCTATTGCTTGTGCGAACCTTCTGTGTAAATGGTAAATTGTTTTTGTTTTTTATTTAGCTAAAATCAGTAATATAATCCTAGGAGAGATATGGAAAAGAGAAATTAAAAGAAAGCTAGTTTCCTCCATATGCCTTTCCACCATCCCAGAAGGACATATTACAACATATTACAGCTTTGTACCAGCCTGTGGCTCCTCTAGGAAAAATTTTGCTCAGCAGTAAGCTGTCTTTTTAGTAAAGTAAAATAATCATGCTAGAGTTAATGCTTGAATTCTACTTACGTAAGACCTATTGCTATGTTGTGAGTTGAGTAGACTGCATGGGAGATGAAAGGACGTCTAGTTAGTCAGAATGGCAACATCAGTGAAGCAGCTATGTGGGGACTGTAAGGTGAGATACCTTCACAGAAGAGCTAGGACATGGGGGAACTGGGAGGGAGCAAAGTATGGGCAAGGAACCAGCTGATGGCCTTCACTTACTTTTCCAACCATCCAAGCCCCTTACTGGGACTCTTTGCCTTAAAATGCACTGCTTTCCACAAGTAGACCATTCTATTTCATCAGGAAATGTTGAAAGCCATGATCTAACTCACAGGCTCTCACAAACACCTCCCGCCCACAGTGTCAGGATCACAGAACACAACTGTCTGGGTGCTGAGTTTCAGAAGTTCAGTAATTGAGTATAAGATAATTCCTGTTCCCTATCCTCTTCTAGACTCAAAGATGAGCAGAAATCATATTTATGCAAAGTTTTCCTTGATGACTCTCCCTTGTCCAAAGGAGTTGCCTTCTCAATAAACTGAACTACAATACCATGCACGCCCCTTCACAATGGCATTTAGTAATCCATCCCAGATCTGCCTCATCAGCACCACAAAGCAAACCCACTTCTCAGAAATGAAAACTCCAGTCCCTTATTCTAGTGGAGGGCCATAGGGAGGCATGAAATAGAGGGTACTTATTAGAGACTTAGGCCAATGTATACTAATGTGCCTCGGTAACCTCAGAAATATGTGATTCCAGAAGATGGGGAGAGGAGAGGCCTGCAACTACATGGCCCAGAGTTGCTTTTAACTCAGGGTCATCCTTCTGCCTCAGGTTCAAAGGGCTGGGATTATAAGTCCAAGTCACTGTGCCTGGCAGTATGTGACTTTAAGAGAATTTTTGTCAATCCAACTTAACCTCTAATTGGAAGACAGCATAAGATAAGGCTGAAAAGGAGCAGACATTATGAAGGAAAGCACTTTACTCAATGGAAGCTGGCTAGCAGCATGGCCAGCCTATCAACACTGAGAGTAGGCAAACGCAGAACCTCCCGTCTGAGGTTCAGGCAAGAAGGCAGCAGGGAAAAGCAGTTTCTGAATGTGAGACAGCTCTTCTCCTTCAAGGGTCTGCTTAGGTTGTGCCTCACCAGGATAATATGCCCAAGCCATTTCCAATCTCAATCCTCAGTCCTCTCTGGCCTGTAATCTATACATATACACAGCTCTTATGTTGTCAGCAGTTCTTTTTAAAAATATGGTGTTGAGTCCTTCTGTCTAGGGAGTACTTAAAGTGATAAATTATCTGCACTGTTTACTTGGGCTCCATATTTCCTTTCTCATTGACTCATTTATTAATGCACCCAATAGGCTCTCTCAGAGTGACTTCCAAAAGAAAGCTCCAGTAAAGTACTCAGCACAGCGCTCAGCAGGAGTCAAGTTGTCTCTAGCTTAAAGCTGCAGAGTATATGAAAATCAGATAGGATCCACAGTTAAATAAGGAAATTGGTTTCAGAGTTGTTTTATTTTTAAAGACTCTCTACTTAAAAATTTATCACATGGCTATCAGTGCCTAGATTTGAGGGTCAGCATTACCAACTCATATGAGAGCAGAGGACATAGTGTGCGGAATAAAATACAGAACAGGTTCTTCCTGTGAAGGTTCCGTGTGATCTTCAGGAAGTGAACAGGTACTCCTGTAGAATCGGTTATGTTTCAGGTGGCAGTTACACGATGAACTGAGCACGGCCAAGAAATGTTCAATTCAAGAGGGGTTAAACATTCACCAAGGACCTGCTATGGAGGTTTTCAGATGCTATCATTTAATTTCACAATAGTCGCCAGGCGGTGGTGGCGCACGCCTTTAATCCCAGCACTTGGGAGGCAGAGGCAGGTGGATTTCTGAGTTTGAGGCCAGCCTGGTCTACAGAGTGAGTTCCAGGACAGCCAGGGCTACACAGAGAAACCCTGTCTCGAAAAACCAAAAAAAAAAAAAAAAAAAAAAAAAAAAAAAATCACAATAGTCCATCATTCCCACCAGGGAGGCTCAGGGGAGCCAGGTAGAACGTGGAAAACACCTTGCTTTTCATAAAGTAACCAGAATTCCTTCCGGGACCTTTTTCATCCTTGCCTCCCAGATGAAACCAAAACAAATGACTCCTCTATTTCACTGGGGGAGGAAGAACACAACTACTCCAGCACTCACAGGGGCAGGGAGGGCAGGCAACATGGAAAGGAGCAGGAAAGAGTTTACAGGAATTAAGTGGGTAAACTGAGCCCTGACCAGACCTTCCCACACTGATGATGTTACGCCCGTAACCCTAGAAGTGATCACTGTCCATACAGAAGCACCGCAGCCTAGGGAACCGAAGTCACGATGCTATGAGGAGGTAAGGGGAAGCTGAGATCGGGAGCTGGATCAGGCAGGCCAGCCTCAAAGCCTGTGTGTTCGCTCTCTCCACTGTGGCAAACATACTTCCCCTTCTCCTGCTTCCACACAGATGCCCCTAAAATAAAGTATGGAAAACATAGGTCTCTTCAAGAGCTCTAACCAATCATTACAGAGCAGTTAGATGAAAGAAGCTTGTTTCCCCAGGAAACAAAACTGTCAAATCAATCAAGGCATTTAAAAGACAATTAGAAGGAGGCTTACCCTCTCACTCCAACCTATGAATAGAGTTGACATTCTGAGTGATGTCAGTGGGTTGCATGAATGGGAAAAGCTACGATAGGGGCTACGATAGCCACTGAGGACCACAGAAACTCCCCTCTCAGTGAACTCAGCAGTGGCTGGGCAACAACACAATGGCCCAATCCTGTCTTTGGGGAGGTACCAGAAAATGGGGGCTAGTCTTTGAGCAGGGTTGTTTGCTGGGCTGGCTCAGACATCAGTGAGAACTTCGGTGAGCAGCTAGCTCTCCACATAAGGCTAGCTCAGTGCAGAAATGCATACGGATCATTAAGTAAATGTGTCCATCCATACCAAATGCACCAGCCCCGTTCAAAGTCAAGCAAATCTAAGAATCAATCCCTTCAAAAGCCTGTAATGAAAGTAACCAGTAGTGACTTCTGAGTGCTTGATCCCATCCACATCTGGCTCTATTTGGGAGCTAAACTCAGCAGAAGTCTACAGGGTCAAGAAATGACCCTGGATAAAAATAGCCTTGGAAGTCTGTCACAGAGGAGAGGAAACAAGGCGGTGGGGTGATTCACTCCAAATGGCAGCTCCAAAACCCAAATTCCCATTTTTGTTCCAATTTGAAGCCAATGTGCAAAACAGGCACAGAGCAAACTGTCCGTTTCCAAAAGCAGTTGCCAAAGAATTTTATATGGAAGCCAAAAGGATTTAGTGCGCCATTCACCTCTCCTGCGTCTAAGAAGGAAGAGCTCGAACTGAAGCCCTGAACCTGTGGTGGGTTCCCGGCGTGTGAAGACCACCCAGACCACCTTCATCTGAGGGGAAAACTTTGTTCACCAAAGTTGCCAATGCCCAAATGGCTTGCTGGGTGTGCGTACAGGAGTTCTATGGGAACATGTGAGTCCCTGGCTGATCTGGCTGCTTTATTTGTTCCCTAACTTCTCCCTTCCCTAGCACATAATTAAGGATAGCACTGAGAAGGGTCTATGGTTTTTTTTTTTTTTTTTTTTTTTTTTTTTTGGTGTTTGCAGGTGAAGATGGTAATAAAGATTGAGCCCAGAGCCTCTGCCTGCTGGGCAAGCCTCCACTGAGCTACATCCCTAGCTTTCTCCTTTGCTTTGGGTGTTTGCTTCGGGGGGGGGGGGGGGAGGGGGTCAATCCCATGCAGCCCAGGCTGGCATCAAACTCACTAGCCAACACTGACTCTGAGCTCCTCTGATCCTCCTGCCTCCACATACCAAATTCTGGGATCACAGGCATATGTTACTATACTCAACCACAGCCTGCCCCCTTTTTCTTTGCAATTTGAGACATGACCTCCATAAATTTCAAGTCTGTCCTTGACCTCACTCTTGCTTACAATCGCCCTGCTTCAGTCTCCCATGCAGCTGGGATTATAGACCTGCAACACCAAGTTCTGAGACACTTAGAATCTAGAATTCTCCTGGCTGAAGACCGATTATCCAACACTTGACTACTTAAGCTGTGCTGAGCACACCAGGTGCCAAGTCTGTGGCATGACAGGAAACAAAAGGCCTGCTTCTTAGTCACCTACACCTTCTCCCCAAAGCCCTCTACCCAATCTTACATCCATAATTTCTATTCCTTTTTTTACAGATGGTGGATCTCCAAACAGCACTGAGTTTTAAAGTACCAGATAATCTGGGTCTACCTTTAGAAATGTTGTCTTTAACTATGCCACAGGTTAGCAAGGAAATAGGCATTAAGAAGGAGAGAGAATGACAATGTGGCAAAGGCTTTTAACTGTTATGAATAAGTGCCTGTAACCTAGGAGCAGCGAGTATAATTAACCCTGTCTTGTAGGATTGGGAAAGACTTCTCAGACTGCTCTCAAGATGAGTAAGAAAGAGTGTGACAAGCAGGGAGGGAATGAGGGCAGCAATGAGGGAGGAACATTCCAGAGAGTAAGAACAGCCTGGCCAGAGGCTCCCTACTGAAGGCAATTTTACTGAGATACAATTCTTGCATCTAGTAGGTAGATGTTGTTAAATAACCCCTCAGGGCATAGAAGAACCCTCACAACAAAGCCTTAGCCACCCAAAATGTCAACAGCCTCATTGAAAAACTCTGCTCTAAGCAAAGGTTAAAAGGAAGAGAACTGGGGTGTAGCTCAGTGGTAAAGCACTTGCTTGGTATGCATGAGACTATGGCTTCAACCCCTTGCACTGCAAAATAACTGAGGCTGAACAGATGCTTTATCCTCAAGATAGGAGCAGCAGATGACGGTAGGAAGCCTAGCACACCACACTCTCTCGGGGATAGTGTCCTCAGCTCAAGTCCACTCCTGAACAGCACCCCGAATCTTGCATTTCAACAGATGTTGTGTGAAAGATGACAAGAAGAGCGAGGACCAGCTAGGTGTTCCTGGCCAGCTGTTCACCTCCCAGGACTCACATTCATAGAGGGTTTGAAGCTGGTGAAGCTGGTGGAAAGACTCAGGAGCAGGGAAAGGTCAGGGTAGAAGAAGCAGCAGCAGCAAGGGCCCCTGGCCCCAAACAAATGGCTGTAAGGGAAGCAGTATGCAGTCTGAGTGCTGAGGTCTTGAGTGGGCACTGAAGATGCAGGCAGGAATCATGTCTGATCATAAAACAAGGAAGTACTCGAACAGGACTCTTATTCCTGGGCACGGATCATTTAAAAACAGAATAAGGACTTTCCCATTACCACCTCCACTGAAAAATTAAAGAGAAATTATAGAACAAGCCTCCTCCTCTCACAGGAGACTTCTGGAAGAGAAGAGCGCCTCAAGACACTGGTAGATTTTGTTACAAGAGAAAGAAATACAAACTGAATCTTCTCAGATATGCTTCTTCACACTAACCTGCACCGTCTCTCTAACATTACCCTGTCCAGATACACACGCTCACCTACACTTACTCTTAGAGGTGGGGCAGAGGAGATAACTCAGTCAATCAGTGTTTGCCTTCCTATTATGAAGCCCTGAGTTGGACCCTAAACACAAGTAAAAATCCCAGGTGTGGTGGTACTTGTAACCCCAGGGCTGGAAAGGCAATCACAGGAGATCCCTGGGCCTCACTAGTTAGCCACTGTAGGCTACTTAGAGAGTTCCAGGCCATTGAGAGCCCCAGACCTGAAGCTGCCCCTCACAATGCACATGCACACAGGAATGCATGTACACAGAGGTAGTGTGAGTAGAGCGACATTACACTGATTGAAGTAAATGTTTCATAATCTAGCTCTAGTTCCAATGGAGGAAAAGCAGAAAACCATAATCCAATTCTTTTGTTCTTGCTTCTCTTAGTGCCAGGGATTAAACCCAGGGCCTTGCACATGCTAGGTGGCACATCCTCTGAATTACAGCACAGGCCTACAACACTAACTCTAAAAAGACAATTCCAAACCTAAAATGATATAAAAGGTTTTAAATTGTTCATTTATTTGATTGATACCTTATTATAGTTCAGTCTTACACCCACAATCCTCCTGACGTGGCCTCCTAGCTGCAGGGATTGACAAGTGTGCACCGCCACACCCAATGCCATAAAAGTTTTATTAAAAATCCCTTTCTTCTCTATCTATAATACAGAAACTGTTGCCACAAAGAAATGTATTGTGTGCCCAGCACAGTGGCAGAAATTCTCCACTGTTGAGAAAATTAAGATCAAGTTTTGATGGCACTGACCCCTGAGGTAAAGGCAACCTTGGGTTCTTCATTGTTGGTTACAGACCCTAAAGGAAGGACGCAATCCATGCAGAATAGCCAGGCAGAAATCAGAAGACCAGACACTCCAGACTGGAGCCAGCATGGGGAGGGGCAGGAGTAACAGGAATGCCTTCAGGAATTTCATTTGTATACCTGTATCATCCCTCAACCAGACACCTCCCATTTCACCTGCAAACTGCCAAAGTATATGCCTAGTGCAGCCTGTGCCACTGATTGAAAATGTCTCATCTTAGCACATGGTCTGCAACGCTGATTCCTGGTCACTTGTAAATAAAGTGAAATGGACGGCCAAAGGACACAGCAAATGTCCAGAAACTCACAGCTAAATACGCTCAGGGATGGGGGAATGTTGAGGTGACAGGAAGTTTACACTCCAGAGAGGGCTATTTTAAATCTAGGTTGAGATTTATAGCTAGAAAAGAAGGTATGGTGTCACCACTTGCTGGCACTTTAAGGCTCTAGGGAATTAACAACCGAGTAACTGATGAGCTGTGTAATGAGACCACAGCCAACTCTCAGAGTCACACACCTGTAATCCAGTACATGGAAGCAGAGGCAGGAGGATTATGAATTTGAGGTCAGCTTTGGCTATGTAGTGAGATGACTCCCCCTCCCCCCAAAAGTGACAATATCAGCAAACACAGGTATCAGACAGTCCAGGATTCTAATTGGCAGGGAAAGGCAAGCTGAAAATCTGAGCATTAGACAGGGCTCCTGCTAATGAGAACTCATGATTCCTCCCACAGATCCCCAACCCCAACTCCTCTGCAAACAGCACAGCTCACTGACTATCTCCCAAACACAGTCAGCTTTCAAGCTACCTTCCCTAGTCACACCACTGTATCCGCCTGGAATGTTCTCCACCCACAGGTTCACCCAGACTAGCTACTCATCCTCTGAGACTTAGCTCAACTCCTCTTCAGGGTGTTTCTGACTCAACCCTCGGCATTCCCCCCACCCCCTTTTGAACTTCCAGAGGAATTAAGTTTGTAGAATTACTTGGCACATAGCCATCTTAGCTCAATAAAGCTTATCTAGTTTTCTGTTTTCTAAATGAATGGCAATTGTCACCTTTCTCCCTGTGCTTCACTGACTTGCCACCTCTGAGATAAGGAACAGAGCTTACTCATAATTCTTTGCATCCTCCAATCTCATCCTCTAGAGTGCCTTAAACAAAGTTGGATTACACCATTCTCTTCTGTGCACATAGGAGCGAGGTTCTCCCTAAAGATTTAATCATTCAAACCTTTCAAAGTTTTCAGCTAATGAATGTGAAATCCTTAAAAAATAATAATAATAATTCTAACTGTTGTCCTTCAATTTACTTAAAAAGAAAAAAGCCACAGGGCAAATTCAGTGCTAGAGCACTTGCCACTGACAATAATCATGATAGTTTTAATTTTTAAAAGCCACAACCAATTAATTCTATTGCAGAGATGAGGGGTGTTATTTTTTGCTTTACCCTTTCTTTTCTGTTGGGGATGGGGTGGGTTTGTAAGACAGTATCTCAATATGCTAGAATTGAATTTGCAAGCTTCCAGACTTAACCTCCTAAGTACTGGGATTATAGGAATAAACACCATATCTGGGGAAAAGAAAGTTTAAAAAATTAATTTAACTCTGACTCTAAGCCTTCAATTTTAAACTCAGAAAATTCCTCAAAGTTCTAGCTAATGTCATATCATATGTGTAGTACATATGATTAATACATATGTAGTACATATGATTAGTACCATGATACATTACATATGTGTAGTACATATGGGAGTTAAAATAAGACACTATATTCAAGTGTTACCATTGTGTCTTGTAAGCAGTATATATTTGGCAAATGGACTTGATGTCTGATAATCTGAAATGATTAGTAATTGACAGCAGCTTAATTGTAAAGAGGCTTCTCAAAGCACATAGCTCCATCACAGGGGAAGTATGGTAGAATCTCAAGTAATTTAGAACAAGTTTAATTTGTGAAATTGTTAATTTACATACTCTTTCTCTGCTTAATGTGCACTTGAGAAAACTTTGAACAGCATTGCTAATAAGTATTTGCCAGGAAGTAGTCTTTGGAATTCTATTTATTAACTAATTTAACCTCAAGACAACCCTAATTCTATTAAAAAAAAAAAAAAACAATAAAGATACAGAAATATTTAAGTATACTACCCATAGGCCACAGCAGGAAAGTGGTAAAATGAAAATCTGAATCTCAGCCACTGACTTGGAACCCATGTAGTAATGACTACAGCTGTAACGTCTTCATTTTGATTAGGATGGTATTTGAAGTCATTTATATAAATGTTGGGCATCTAAACTTGGGTTTAAAATTAACATATAAGCCATGGTGTCATATGTTAGTAATCACAGCACTCAGGAATCTGAAGAGGACTGCCTTATTTTTGAGGCTATACATGGGAAGACTAACAAAAAATAAATACATAAATAAAATCAACAACCAACTAGCAATGAAATAAAAAAGTGTAACATGCTATTACAATGCTGTGGATACGATCTGTAGCTGGCTCTCTGTAACAGTGGTTCCACATTCTCAGAGGCAATCAAATTCAATCAACTGGGAACTGAAAAGATTGAGAAACATTTTATCACTGTAACAGTGCTGACCATGTTCAGACTTTTTCCTGTCATTATCCCTTAATAATAATAGCAACACGTTACATAGTATTACATTGTATTGGGTATTATAAGTAACACAATACAATGATTTAAAGTACACAAGAGGGGCTAGAGATGTAGTCAGTGATCGAGCACTTGCCTAGAGCACACAAGGAGATTGAACAAGAGTTCAGTCTCCAAGACTGAGAAGAATATATATATATATATATATATATATAATTTATGATGGTATGTGTATATAGGCTATATGCAAATAAAACTCCCTTATCCAAAACTTCATTCTCTGCAATTTTATGTATATTGTATCAATGAAGGTGAAGAGTACAAACCATCTTTTGAAGGAGAAACTGCAAGAAGTCCCATCTAACTTTTCTTACTGTTATAAAATAGTTCTGTTTTATACCAGTCACTTTTTATCTCTTACTGTGTTGAATTTATTAAGTTTATCACAGGTATGTAGTTATAGGGAAAACCATAGCATATACAGTTTATCCACTAGGGGGTTTCTTGGAATCTATGCCCCACATATATGAAGGTGCTATTACTCTGCTATGTCAATTTATACAACTCAGGAATCCTCTGATCGTAAATTTTTAAAAGAGAGTCTTGAAAAACTGCCCAGACTGGCCTCAAACTCATTTCCCGGTATCACTCCCTGAAGTTGGTGGGATTATAGGTGAGCACCCTCAGATTCTAGAATCCACGGGGACTCTTGGAATAGACTGGGAACACTGGGAACACTGGGGGACTGCATATTACTCTGCAACACTCTATTTAGGAATATGCTGTGTACCTTTGAGGCTACGACCTTAGGAAACCCAGGAAGTTTAGTCAGTGATAGAGCACTTGCTTAGAGGACACAAGGAGATTGAACAAGAGTTCAGTCTCCAAGACTGAGAAGAAAATATATATATTATATGTATAATATATACATATATTATATATATAATAGAATATAAGCACTAGAATATAAGCACTGAAAACTCCTGGAAATGGGGGCCCACAGACAAGGCCAGTTTATGGCAGGCATGTGTAGCATGCAGTGCTCCTCTCCACACTCTTGCTCCAGACACAAGAAAGCCTGATGCAGAACAGATGAGGGCTGATGATGCAGCCCTATTTGTTAGTTGATAGCATGATTGCCATCAAGTGTGGCAGTGCATACCTGTACTCCCAGCATACAGAAAGTGGAGGCAGGAGGATCAAAAGTTCAAGGTCACCTGAGACATATAGCAGAACAGAACATATGAAACTATTTGTTGTTAACTTAAAAATTAAATCAGGTTTTTTTTAAATTATGGAGTTACCGTTGACAGTAAAATTGAGGTAAGTATCCAAACCTAATTATGAGTTTCAGGTTTAAATTTAAAAAGTGATAGTTGGCTATAAGGCTTACAAGTAATAAACAGAGCAAAGCTTCTGGGAGAACAAACACACACACACACTTCAAGCTGAAACTCGGTTTCAGTTTTTTTTTTTTTAAAGTCAAACCACTTTAATACTCGGATTATATATATATATTACTGTTTGAAAATGAAATAATCACGTATAGAAGACTTTCTAAAATAAGTTTCCTCTTGGGGGCCCATTTGGGGGCACTGAGTTGTAACTAACTCTAGGATGTCAGTAACACAAGGGCTCCATCCATAAACTCCTTGAAAAAACTGAAACCATGGACGCCTTGTCAAATTCAGACAGTTTATCTTGGCACTGGAAAGTACAGCAGTCTCTTCGATGTCTGGAAACGTGTCTAATTACGTCGAATGAGTAACTAAAAAATAGCCTGTGTCCCGGAACAGACAGCTTAGGGTTCACTCCATAGCATCTTGAATGGTAGGATGGAACTACGCCAGAAAAAAAAAGAAGAAGAAAGAAGAAGAAAAGAAAAGAGAAAAGGAAATCAAACGTGAAAGCAGGAGATGTCAGCTTCTTTTAAAAACAACCTTCCAGTTTTCCTGGGGCTGCCGAGGCCATCATGCCGCTCCTAAGTTTTTCTTTTCCCTTACTTTTGTTCCATTAAGTCACCCGGTCCCGCCCACATCACTTACCTGGCGCAGGGCGGTTTGGTGCACCCCCAAGCGACCTCAAGCTCAGCATGCCCCTATCGCCCCTAATCCGGACGCCACACAGGGACGACCCCAGACCCCTAAAAGTGCAGTCCTAGACCTCATCACACACCCTGAAGTCCCAAGGCCGCACCAAGGAAGAGTCCTCTCTCTGGGAGGCGTGACCACCCAAGCGCCGCGGACCCCCTGTCACCCAGCCGCACGCATTCGTGGGAGCTGCTCGCCCCTGTCACCCCGAATCCTCAGCAGCGCCCCCTCTCGGGAAATCCCAGCATGGCTGCCGAGAAGCGCTCACCTGAGCCTAAGGTTGGCCATGAACTCGGGCATGGAGACGGTGTCCATCAGCACGAAGTCCGCCTTGCCGAACTCAAGGCTCTCCTGCTCCGCCATGGCGCCGGCTCAGGTGGGAGCGCTCCGTCTGGAGCGGGGCTGCTCAGCACCTTCGGGTGGGGTCAGACCGGAGAGAGACAGCCGTCACTCCTCAGAGCTCCGGCCGGCGCGGCTCTGAACGGGCGAGGCCGGCGGCTTCCGCTCCTCCCGCGGTGACTGCGGGGTGTGTGGGGGCCGTGGTGGCGAGACGGAGACGGCGGCGGCTGGTCCCGCCTCTAGCCTGGGTCCCCCTGAGCCCCGCCCCGCCCGGGCCGCTGGGGCTCCGCCCCTCCGATGAGCCCGCCCAGCCGCGGCCCAGCCACCTCCTCACCTGGGCGGCGCGCACGCGCGGGGCGGGGACGCGCTCCGGGCCAGCTGCGGCGGCTGAGCGGCAGCGCCCCCTAGAGACAGGCACGGGCATCTAGCGTGGTGGGGTGCCCGTGTGGTCCTGTGAAATAGGCCTTGTTGCCTAGTGGATGCCAACAAACTTACAAACATAACTTGAACAGCCTTGGCGTGAATTATCCATTATGACTCCGTTACATTCTCCTGTGCTCATGAGCTATCCATCCTTAAAGTGGTGGCCAAATAGAGATGTCAATGGTAGCAAACACTTCCAGGTCACCGAAATGTTCGGAGCTGTTCTAAGTGCTTTAGTAACATGTCACACTGCTAGGAAGTAAAGGAGCTGCGACCTCGTGGAAGTAATTTGATTTATGAACCCCAGCATTCAGCTACATGGCTTACTCTTCATTTCCAGTGGTTCATTTTTTTTTCCTCTCATGTGAGCATGCCATCAGACATTACCTTGTACTAGTCATTTTTAAAAATATGTATGAATCATCTCCTCAGGATGCTTGCAGGCTTCTAGCATAGAGGACCATGTCCTAAGCCTTTTTATGTCCCCGGCCTCCACTCTCCACACATTTCAAGAAGCTATTGTAGTGGGTTGCATTGCAAATAAGAATTCTATGAAATTAGTTCCATAGATTGCAATGAGTTGTGATTTCCAACTTTAAGACATACTGGATGCTCTTAAAATGGTTTTTGTTGGAGGGAGGGGTGTTGCTGGAGAGATGGCTCAGCGGCTAAGAGCACTTACTGTTCTTACAGAGGACCAGAGTTCAGTTCCCAGCACACACAATGATAGCTTTGCCTGAACTCTGGTTCAAGAAGATGAGACACCCTCTTCATACCTCTGAGGACACCAGGCAGAAACATGGTGAGCATACATATATGCAGGCACTCACAATTCACATAATATACAAGTATATATAAATAAATATTTCTTTTTAAAAAACATTTTTTTCCAAACATAGACTATATTTTCTTGATGGATATACATTGTAAAGGACATTGTCCAGTACCTGCATCTCTTCGGGCCTGTGTCTCTGTTAGGACCATATTTTGTGCAGAATCTATTAGGAAATCTAGAGGCATCCAAGCCCTGGCTGGGCTTCAGCTCTGTGGCTGAACTTGAGATGAGTAAACTAAGCTGAAGGACCTTGGCATGTTTCAGCTGCCAACAACCCACACTTGCCAAGAGAGGGGACGGAACCTTGATCATTTTCATGGAGCACCTCTGCCGACAGAAAGCCACTGATCCCTGGCACAGCACAGCTAGCTGGGCTGCAGTTTGGCTCCCATGTGTAGCTTTCTTTCTGCGGAGGATTCTTGGATTTCATCGTGCTTGTTTGTAGAAGAAGAACTCTGGAATAGATACTTGCAAGGTAGGACTGTCCTATGCTTGTCTCGTTTCTTGGATTTCATTGTGCTTGTTTGTAGAAGAATCTCTGGAATAGATACTTGCAAGGTAGGACTGTCCTATGCTTGTGTCGTTTGTGAGAGTGGACCGGTGGCTAAGAAGACGCTTATATAGAGTGATTCTGCATTCCTACACTGTTCAGATCAGTGGACTTCAATGCAGGTAGAACTGAATTTGTAAAGGGAAAGCAGTAGGTCTCACAGTCTGTGCCCTAAGAAGCAGACCCCAAGTCCTATAGGTAAGTGGATATGTAATGTGGGTATACCCAGTACGTGTGTGTGTGTGTGTTTCCTGAATCCTAGGGTTATTGAAGATCAGAGCAGAATTCTAGGCTCTAGGAAAAGAGACATGAAAACCTATAGAGCACAAACACATCAGGGAATAGGAGACACAGCAGGGTGACATGTGGTTTCCAAATGGCTAAATTAGGAGAATTTTATTGTAGTCATTGTCGTGTATAGGAGCCTCAAGTCTGAAATGCATGTACAATCTGTGCAAAGATATTCTGTAAATTCTTGTATACATTCAGATTAGAATAAAGTCAGGCACTGAGACCAGTGAGTTTCTTCTGATGAACTCGGAGCTACCCAGCAATGTCCACTGTTAACATAAGTCAGCCTTTAGATTCCGATGTATTTTTTTTTTATGTCATTGGGTTGTACAAAATAAAGAGAATTCTGATTCATGTGTTCCAGAGGTAATGTATTACTTGTACAGTTTTATATCCAGCCTTGTAGTACCAAGCTGCAATCTTATAAATCAATGATCACACAAAGCCTTTTTTTTTTTTAGAGATGGCATTGGCAACTAAGTGTTAAGAACTATACTCATGCAGGCTAAACTACAGCAGTTTAGCTGTTTCATTATGGCTTAAGATGTACTAACAAATAAAACGAGTTTACATTACTAACAGTGAGATGGGCTGACGTTATGAACTTTCTGATTTAATTTGATAAATACCACTTACCTGCAAGAAATAAGCTGCAAGTGTTTGTGAAGAAACATGGAGCAAACCCAGAGCAAGGAGCAGCCTACAAAAGAGTTGATCAGTACCCATCAAAAACACCAACGGTATGAGACACAAAGATGCCAAGACACTGGTCCAGATTACAGGTGACCAAAGAGAGATCACAGCTGAAGGCAATGAGTGATCATCAAGCCAGGCAAAGGTAAAGGATGCTGTTGGGAAAACGGATGCAAAGGACCACATATTAGACAGTAGTGTATAGTGTCAACGTTAGTATTCCTAAATTCAGCTATTGTGCTGAGGCTTCCTAAAAGAGTATCTATCTCATCATGAGCAGGCATATATTAAAGTCTTTAGTAATAAAAGACATGGTATTTCAAACTGTTTGATAAGAACGGGTTGAGAACATCAGTGTTTGGTCCTCGTGAACACACAGTGTGCAGTCCTGGTGGGACTTTCTGTAATGACTAGCCACAACACGGGGGCTGCTGGGGTTATCAGTGAAAATCAACCCTGCTCGATCTGCTTCGAGTGTTTGCTCACTTTCAGTTCCTCTAGCATGTTTCATGTCCCGCCCTCCTTTTATCTCCCTTTACCAGGGGTTCTGCATCCCAGAAAAACAGTTTGTTTGTTTTTTTTCCCCCCAGCATGAATCTAACAAGACAGAAACAGAAAAGGGGAGAAAAAAAAAAAAAGACAGCTGTGAAGAATATTTAAAGGACATTTTATAGTTATTTTATGAGCTTGAGTTGTTATAGAGCCGAAACAGTAAGGAACAGCAAGGCAAACTTACACTGTGAAGTAATTTCACGATATATTTGTCGACATGCAGAAATCATGTGGGTTCTGTTGCAGAAAGTATTTCAAACATACTGCCTGCCTTTTAATGGATCAGTCTCAATTTGATCTAAAAATGATTCATCAAAAGTAGCAGGTATATTCTAGGTAGTTTTGCTTGTTTTTTTTTTCTTTTGTTTGTTTTGTTTTGTTTTGAAACAGAGTCTCATTATGTAGCTTATGCTAACCCTGTACTAAAGCTTGTGGCATTTCTCCCAAGGGCTGAGATTATAGGCCTCCTCTATTGTGCTGGTTAGGTTTTTGCCAACCTGACACAAAGTAGGGTCATCTGGGAAAAGAAACCTCAGTTGAGAAAAATGCCTCATCAGACTGGTCTGTTGGCAAGCATGTGAGCATTTTCTTGACTAATGATTACCATGGGAGGGTCCAACTCACTGTGGGCGGTGCCACTCCTGGGCTGGTAGTCCTGGGTTGTATAAGAAAGCAAGCTGAACAGGCCACCAGGAACAAACCATATATGGCACTTCTCTGTGTAAGTTCCTGCTTCTACATTTCTTCCTCGAATTCCTGTCCTGCCTTATCTTTAGGGTGAATTGTAAATTGGAAGGTGAAATAAACGCTTTTCTTCCCCAGTTGCTTTATGACCATGGTGTTTTATCACAGCAATAGAAAGCAAACTAAGACAGCTATCACACCCAGCTTTATCTCTGGTTTCTGAAGTCTACATTTTTAAAGTAAAACACACCCTGTACTAGCTAGCTTTATGTCAACTTGACACAAGCTTGAGTTAATGGAAAGAAGGGACCCTCAATTGAGGGAAAAAAAAAATGCCTCTATAAGATCCAGCTGTAGGGCATTTTCTTGTGGAAAGATATTGTGTAAATTTGGTTTTGTCATGGAATATCTTGGTTTCTCCATCTATGGTAATTGAGAGTTTTGCTGGGTATAGTATTTGTGTTCTCTTAGGGTCTGTATGACATCTGTCCAGGATCTTCTTGCTTTTCTAGTCTCTGGTGAGAAGTCTGGTGTAATTTTGATAAGTCTGCCTTTATATGTTACTTGGCCTTTTTCCCTTACTGCATTTAATATTCTTTCTTTGTTTTGTGCATTTGTTGTTTTGATTATTATGTGATGGGAGGTATTTCTTTTCTGGTCTAGTCTATTTGGCGTTCTATAGGCTTCTTGTATGCTTATGGGCATCTTGTTCTTTAGATTAGGGAAGTTTTCTTCTATAATTTTGTTGAAGATATTTATTTGCCCTTTAAGTTGGGAATCTTCACTTTCATCTATACCTATTATCCTTAGGTTTGGTCTTCTCATTGTGTCCTGGATTTCCTGGATGTTTTGTATTAAGAACTTTTTGCATTTTGCGTTTTCTTTGGCAGTTGTGTTGGTATTTTCAGTGGTATCTTCTGCACCTGAGATTCTCTCTTCTATGTCTTTTATTCTGTTGGTGATGCTTGCATCTATGACTCCTGATCTTTTTCCTAGGTTTATTATCTCCAGGGTACTCTCCCTTAGAGATTTCTTTATTGTTTTTACTTCCATTTTTATGTCCTGAATGGTTTTATTCAATTCCTTCACCTGTTTGGTTGTGTTCTCTTGTAATTCCTTAAGGGATTTTTGTGTTTCCTCTTTAAGGGCTTCTACTTGTTTACCTGTATTCTCCTCAAATTCTTTGAGAGTGTTACTGATGTTCTTCTTAAAGTCCTCTATCATCATCATTAGAAGTGATTTTAAATCTAAATCTTGCTTTCTTAGTACTATGGGGAACTCAGGACTTTCTGGTGTGGGAGAACTAGGTTCTAATGATGCCAAGTACCGTGGGTTGCTGATGCTTATGTTCTTGCACTTGCCTTTTGCCATCTGGATCTCCTTAGTGCTACCTGAACTCACTGTCTCTGACTGGAGCCTGTCTTTCCTATTATCTTGATTATTTCAGAACTGTGTGGGGTGGATGTTACTACTGGGGTTAGAGCTGGGGCCCAAGATCTGCTCTGTGCTCAGGGGCAGACAGAAAGGAACCAGTACTCTAGGCCAGGAGTGAATTCCTGGGTCCCAGTGGGTCTCAGTTACTCCTGTTTGGGGCAGACGTTGCTGTCTCCTTACCTAAGATACTGCCCGGGTTAGAGCTCCTGGGAGGCCTGCTTCCTCTGGGTTCTGTGAGATTGGGGGCAGAGCTGCCTCCTAGGATCTGCTCAGTGCTCAGGCTGGGTATTTTTCTTAATTAGTGATTGATTTGGGAGGGGGTGGGGACAGGCCATTGTGGGCAATGCCATTCCTGGGCTGGTGGGCCTGGGTTCTATAAGAAAGCAGGCTGAACAAGCCATGATGAGCAAGTCAGTAAGCAACACCCCTCCATTGCCTCTGCGTCAGCTCCTGCCTCCAGGTTCCTGTTCTGCTTGAGTTCTTGCCCTCACTACTTTTGATGATGAACTGTTATATGGAACTGTGAATGAAATAAGCCCGTTCCTCCTGAGTTGCTTTTGGTTATGGTGTTTCATCACGGCAACAGTAAACCTAATTAAGACGCACCCTCTCTGATGCCATTGATGACGTTTGTCTATCCCTAGACTATCCCCCTGCAATCCTACATCCTGATTCTCTCTATGGGATCAAAGAAAAACGAACAGTGTATGTGTAGGGAGTCACTGCTGTAAGCCCCTCCCCCACAAAGTAAAAAAAAAAACCAAAAGGACTTTAAAATGAAGCGGGGCATAGTGGTACTTACCTTTACGTGTGGTGCTTTGAATGAAAATTGCCTTCATAGGCCCACAGGGAGTGGCACTATTAAGAGGTGTGGCCTTTTGGAGTAGGTGTGGCCTTGTTGGAGAAAGTGTGTTCCTACGGGAGGACTTTGAGGTCTCAGAAGCTCAAGCCAGGCTCAGTATTGCTCTCTCTTCTTGCTGTCTGCTGATCCTGATGTAGAACTCCTGGCTGCCTCTTCAGCACCATGTCTCTGCCTGCTTGCCTTCATGATTCCCACCATGATGATAATGCCTATACCTCTGAACTGTAAGCCAGCCCCAATGAAATGTTTCCCTCTATAGGAGTTGCTGTGATCATGGTGTCTCTTCACAGCAATAGAAACCCTAAGATATCACGCTTTACTAAAAATGTGTGAACTTTGTCTCCTGGGGTATATTAAACTCATACAGAGGATTTTGCATAGACTGCCTCCTCTCTTCCACCCCTAGAGGTGATCTCTTTGTGGACTCCAAATTAGGAAGCTGTGAGCTAAGAGGAAGCTCACTCAACAAGTCTTTATCACTGGTTATCACTGGAGAAGTAGCAAAATTATCTTCAGGATCTTGTGAGTCACCAAACAGGGACTGTCCCAACAACTTACCCACAGAGGAACCATAGATATCAGGCCCCAGGCAAGACAGAATCTCAGAGAGGATGTGGACATAACCTAGAATTGCCTCTAGAGTTGTTTCTGCTTGTGATGCTTCTGAAGACAAACATCTCAATTCCAGAGGAACATATCCTCCCCAACCCTGACCTGTAGTACCCAACCCTGGCAGGGGCCAGATCTCCGGCCTTGCATATGCTGAGAGAGTACTGTACCACTGAGCCACACTCTCTTAGCTCCACACTCTCTCCAGTCCACACCTTTCTTAACTGCCAAGGTCTTTATCACACAGAGTTGGAATAGACTATCTAAATATGTCCCTTAAGCTCCCTGGGAGGGGACATGCTCCTCAAATCTTCTCTGGTGCTCAGTAGGTACATTAATTATCAAGTCAACTAATTAGCAAATAGATTTGTGTGCATGGATTCTATTGTAACGGCTTTTCTCTAAGCCTCCAGCCAGGCAATCACTAAGCTCTTCTGGCCTTTGGAACTATTCCTAGAACCCAGCAGATTTGACAGTATGGGAGGAAAAAGAATTTTACAATCTATTCAAGAGTTGACAGTGTCTTCTGGTAAGATGTCTCCAGCATCTTACCAGAATCTTACATGCATCTTAAAGCATGTAAGAGCTGTCTTGGGACGTGGCCAAAATACACATTGTGATTGGGCAATCTAAAACCAATGGATTTCTTTCTTGTTTTCAATCACACTGTCACTTTCCTACCCTGGTTGGCCTGGGGCACATGGTAATCATTTGGCCTCCACCTCCTGAGTACTGGAATTCCATGTATGATCTACATAGGTAGTTTCTTCTACAGACACAACATAGATATCCCATTAAGAGGTTATTGTTGATGAGGGAAAAAAATGAGAGAGAAAAGGTAAAGGCCTTCAAGGACAAGCACCATGTTAGGGCTTCTCTTCTCTCTGTTCCAGCCCCACTCTGAAACTGTTGTCTTCCTTTTCTCCCTTCTTCAGAGTGTAGGTCAGAGGGGAGAGATTTGTTGTGGTTGTTGTTGGTTGGTTGGTTTGTATGTTTTTTTCTTTTTGGAAGGAAGAAAACCATTTCAATTCCTTTCTTCCTTTTTGACAAAATGGCAAGTGGCAATTATCTGGTCACATGTATATTTTGTGATGTCCATGTTTCCTGACTCCTAACTCCCTTTCTGAGGCATAGAAAATAAGATTTCTATTTCCCCGAGGTAAATCAGAGAACCTTTTATCTTCCACTTGTCTGTCTTGGAGCAAAGACTACTTCTTCCGATTTGCTATCTGATAGTCTACGCTAAGACATATACCCTCTTAGAAGGGTCTTATCCTGAAGGGTGGTGCATGGAAAAGCCAAGAAGAATGTGGACACTCAGGCCATGCTGGGTTTCTCTATCAATCTCTTAGCAATAGGTCATGTTCCTTCTGTGTGTTCATATTTCTATGAGATTGTCCATGCTTTAATCATTTCTGTGCAACCAACTCTCTATGAAAACCCAGGGACCACATGGCAGGTACTAGGGCTCTCTGTTTTCCCATATGCTTAGCCCTTTGGTCTCTGCATTCACACACTTTTAAAGCTCTCTCTCTGTCTCTCTGTCTCTCTGTCTCTGTCTCTCTCTCTCTGTCTCTCTGTCTCTCTCTCTCTCTCTGTCTCTCTCTCTCTCTCTCTCTTTCTCTCTCTCTCTCCCTCTGTCTCTCTCTTATGTATATATCTAGCAAGTGTGTTTTCATGAGTTCTGTAAGATAATCTAGCAAATCAAATCCAAGAAGGGCATTGAGGTGACCCTGGTTGATAGCACTCACGTGGAAGCCTGGGCTTTCTGATTGGCATCTCAGTGGAGACAATCTTGTGGGTAAGTCTATCTTATTTACTGACAAGTAGGTAAATGTTAAAATTGGACTAGGAAAATGCCCATTTAGTGCCCATTTGCTGAAGAATTGCCTGTGGTAGTGGAGAGGCACCTTCTATCATCAGAAGTAGTCTGTGGTGTGAACGTATAATAAGAAAAACTGAATCTGGATTCTTTTATCATCATCAGAAGAGCTTCAAAATTGATGTTTCAGGAAGACTGTGACACATAGTCTCTGCTAAATTCTTTTCTTGCTCATTTTTCATCTAGAATCCCTGTTTTTTCAACTAGGAAGCTGAAGTGGTACCTAGAATTAAGATCATGAAATGAGGCTGGGGAAGTGGTTAATTTGGTAAAGTGCTCGAATGCAAGCAAGAAGATCTGAGTTCAGTCCCCTCCATCCATGTAGAAAGTCAGTGGAATAGCACACACCTGCAATCCCTGCTCAGGGGAGGTATAGACAGGAGGATCTCTCGGCTTGTTGGCCAGCTATTCTAGCTGAGCCTTAGATTCAAGGAGAGATTCTTCCTCAAAAAAATGGCAGAGGATGATTGAGGAAGACCCCTGACATCCACATCTGTCCTTAACACACACATGCACACAGATATATGTGCACTTGCATGAACACATGCATGGGCGGGCGCGCACGCGCGCGCACGCACACACACACACACACACAGATCATGAAAGGAGATATTACATGAATTGTGGATCTATGGCATTTTTCAGTTCCAATTATTCACATTATCTGGAGGTAGAAACAATACAAACCATAGTTGTATCTGAATTCTGATAACAGAACCCTAAAGAAATGAGACAAGGGAAAAGTTTCAATTATTTAAAAGCTGGATCAGTAAAACCCAGGAAACCTCAGAGATCATGTAACCCAATATCCCCTCCAGGACCTGAATCCCTTATATAATCCACTACTCTGTCTAGACCTACCTGTGTCTTTAAGGCTGCTCCTGAGCCCAGCAGGTGTCTCCACAGGAAAACACTCGATTAGTATCCTTACTCCATATGCTCACTCCTGCCCTGATGCCAACCAGCCCTCAACTGTACAATCTTCTGATCTTGTTACTCGATGGTCTATATTTATGAGCTGGACTTGTTCTTAGGGTCTGATATGTCATCAAGATAAGACCAGGTGGCAATGAGGAACAATCTAGTGAAGGAGTCAAGGTCAGAGCCAAAAGAACCTGCTTCTCTCAAGGGGACATCCCTCTTGGAGCTTCCATCCAAAGAATTCTGGCTCCATCTTCACTGACTCCCTCCCCCAACCCCCATTCATTTGTTCTTTGAGACAGGGTCTAAAGTAGCCCAGGCTGGCCTTGACCTTGCTCTATGGCTTCGTATAACTTTGAACTCTTGCTCTTCTTGCTTCCACGTTTCAAGTGCTGGGTTTACAGGTTTAGCGTCGTCATCTGTTTCTTTTCCCTAAGCCAGGGTCTCAGTGTTTCTGTCTGATCTTGCTTGTCTCATCACTAATGTCACAGACACTGTCTCCTACTTTCCATCCTTTCTAATTCTCTAGGATTGAGTATTTCTAGTATATTTAGCGTTTCTAATCCTCTGTATTGATTGGGATTCAGCCCAAAATAGCACTCTGGTTATCCTTATGAAGGTGGTACTCAAGCATGAGGCACCTGTACCAGAAGTTTAGGGTGAGACTTAAAGCTCTGAACTTTAATAGCAGCATCCCAGAGATTCCACTGGAGGTGACCAGAGACACACCATAAAGCAATGTTCATTTGGGGTTTCAAGTTCGAACTTTGCCACCTACTACTTATAAGACCTTGGGCTTATTAGCTCATTTCTCTAATCTCTAATGCTTTCATTATGAAAAAACAGATGATACAATCTGTCTCAATGTGTTAGAACCACAAAACAAAGTGCCATCTATAAGACACTTTGTATGATTCCAGGCGGGTGGCAAATGTTAGTTTAACATAAGCTAGCATTGCCACTGGTGTACTCACCCCTTTCTCTTCAGAACAGGGTCATTCTTAGATGACAGTAATTTATTGCACATAATAGTTTATTGCAGGGTCATTCTTAGATGACAATAATTTCTTTCTTTCTTTCTTTCTTTTTTTTATTTTGTTTGTTTTTTTTTGTTTGTTTTTTTTTTTTTTTTTTTTTTTTGTTTTTCGAGACAGGGTTTCTCTGTATAGCCTTAGCTGACCTGGAACTCACTCTGTAGACCAGGCTGGCCTCAAACTCAGAAATCCGCCTGCCTCTGCTTCCCAAGTGCTGGGATTAAAGGCGCCACTACCGCCGGCAATAATTTATTTCAAACTAAAAAAAAAGTCTTATTTTATATGTATGGGTGTTTTGCCTACATGTATGTATGTGTGAGCACTGTGTGTATGCCTGATACCCATGGAGGCAGAAGAGGACACTGGGGATCCAGTTTGTGCTCTTAACTGCTGCACCATCTTCTCCAGCCCCTGCATGTCCTTTGAACTTTCTGCTGCTTGTGAGTCTTCTTATCATCCTGTGATTTTTTTTTCTTCCCTCTGTGTGATTCTTGGTTCCTAGAGGTAGTTAATTCCCATTTCCATGCAAAGCCATGGACTTTGATATTAGTAGGTAATAAAAATCTACTAAATATTTTTATGGCTTCTGGCCATCTGGCTGGGTCCTCTATGTTACCCACCGCACATCCCTGGAACACCAAATTGGCCTTTCTTCCCATCCCACATGTTCTTCAGGACCCTCTGACATGGAGTAGCACTCATTCAGTTCCCTATCCACCAACGCTTCCCGTTTTCCAGGTCAATGTGAAGACAGCCATCCCACAGAGTCTTTTTTTTTGGGGGGGGGGGGTTCGAGACAGGGTTTCTCTGTGTAGTCCTGTCTATCCTGGAACTCACTTTGTAGACCAGGCTGGCCTCAAACTCAGAAATCTGCCTGCCTCTGCCTCCCAAGTGCTGGGATTAAAGGCGTGCACCACCACCGCCCAGCCATCCCACAGAGTCTTAAAGCTTTAGTTTAGTCTTATGCTTAGCTTAGAGTCAATGCCTCATAGGCAGAGGAGGTGGTCCTTTTGGTAAAGTGCTTATCATTCTCATGCAAAGTAAAGTGCGTGTTATACAAGCAGGAGGACCTGAGTTCAGATCACCAGCATCCATGTAAAAAGCTAGGCACAATATATGGTAACAAAGACTGGCAGATGCCACACACTTACTGACCAGCCAGTTCAGCTGAAACAGCAGGCTCCAGGTTTAGTGAGACACTGTGTTTAAAACAGGGTGAGAAGCCATAGAAGAAAATGCCCAACACCAACCTTTGGCCTCCATATATACACACACACATGCAAACACATACTCACGACACACACAAATACATGCTCCATAGTATTTTAAAAGAGATAATGAGAAATGAGGCTGGTGACATGAGATAAGGACTGGGCAGTAGGTGGGAGCTATCGCTTTGTCAACCAGGCACCAGGGAGTCATTTGATGCCATTTGCATAAAAATGCTGAGTTTTTGTTGCTGTTGTTAATTTAGGTGTCCTTTAGGATTTTTATTTATTCTAATTTGGGACTTTTCAAAGAATGTCAAAGCAGTAATTCAAAAGAACTGAACCTATTCTGTGGACAAGTTACATTTACCACTCTCATCAATGAGTAAATACAAGTAGTAACTATGTAGCACAGCCATGGGTGGCGACTACAATTCTCTCTCTCTCTCTCTCTCTCTCTCTCTCTCTCTCTCTCTCTCTCTCTCTCTCTCTCTCTCTCTCGGATTTCTCTATGTAGTCCCAGCTGTCCTAGAACTCATTCTGAAGATCAGGCTGTCCTCCAACTCAGAGATCTGCCTGCCTCTGCATCCCGAGTGCTAGGACTAAAAGTATACGCCACCACCCTGTTGTCTCTCTTATGAAAGATCTCAGGTATCTCAGGTTGGCCCTGAACTCTCTAGGCAGCTGAGGAACTTCCTGAGTGTTGAGATTACAACACCAAGCTGGGAATCTGTATCCCAGGGTTCTGTATGTGCTAAGCAAGCACATACCAGATGCTAGATACCCAGCCCTACAGCTGTCTCTTGGCATCTGTGTGTGTGAGGATTTGTATAGATAATAACTCTGTGGACACTCAAATCCCTTGTGTAACATGGTTTTCTGCTTGTGTATAATCTAACACATCCTCCTGCCTGCTTTAACATTTTAAAAAGTTTTTGTTTAATTTTAAGTGTGTGGGCTTCAGTGTATAAATGCATGACATGTATGCAGGAGTCCATGGAGGTAAGAAAAAAACAAAGGCATTGGATCCTCTGGAATTGGAGTTATGGATAGTTTTGAGCCTCTATGTGGATGCTGAGAACTGAACCCAGGTCTTTTGAAAGATTAGTCAGCCCCCTAAATGCTGAACCATCTCTTTAGCTCCTCATTTGTGCTTTAAAGTATCTCAAGATTATTTCTAGTACCTGACACAGTATTAACGGTACAAAAGTAGTTGCTATATTGTGTTATCTAGAGACTAATAACAGGAAGCCTATGTTTTCAGCATAGATACAATCCTTTTTTTCAATGCTCGATTAGCTAAATCCATAGATGCAGAAGCCACAGAGAATGAGGATCTAGTGTACTAGGGGTGTGGGCTGTGGCATTCAGAGTCTAAAGCCAGTAGAGCTAGAAGCAAAATCTCAAAACCTGTGGGCTGTCTCTGTCACTGTCTCTGCGCTCTATGTGACCTTGGGCAAATCCTTTCAGCTCATTTCCTCCTCTGTAAATCGAGAATACTGCTGATTCCTCACTTCCAATGGTTGCTGTGATAAACTAGATAAAGTATATTAAGCACTTAGCACATAGCCTGGGACACAGGGTTTATAAACCCCAAGAATAGTGCTGTGTGTCCTATTATTATTTGTCAGTCCCTCCATTGTGGCTTTGACGGGGAGCATAGGTAGAGAAAAGAACATTCAAGTCTTGTTGATCTTTTCTTTCGACACTTCCTGTCTTTAATATTCTCTTACTTTGTTGGTCTGTGTTACACTAGTTACTTCCTTGTATCGGGGGTGTTAAACTAATTGCAGGGAATTCACTGCCACTCTATCTACAGTTTCTCAATGTCTCAGTCTTAAAGGCACACTGACTTCCTGCTTTCCTAGTAGAGCTCTGTCACCTGAGTTGCTAATGCTATTGCATAACCAGGCACTCTTGCCTCCCGTGAGATAGATTTTTCTCCCAGGCAAATGTGAACGCCCAGGGTGTGTGTGCAGCACCTGAGAATGTCCACCCTTCCCACACCATCCTTGGATTTATAAAGCTGCTCTAGGTAGGTTTCACAGGTGAGTGGATCCCAAATCTGGCTGGTGATCAGATTCACTTTAACGAATTACAGCTTCCAACCCTTTTGAATTGAGACCTTGGTGGCTAAGAACTACTAGAATGAAAAACACATGAAGCCAGGGACATGAAAAGAACAACTTCCAGAGGAGCTTTGCCTCATAAATTGATGGGCATTATACTAATAAACTTGGTTGCTAGAGTGATATCTGTTAGCTGGCATAAAGCCTGGGTTCAATCCCCAGCACCATAGAACAGGGCGTGACAGTGCACAACTATAATCCCATCACTTGGGAGATATGGACAGTAGAATTGGAAATTCCAGGTCATTCTTGGCTACATAGCGAGTTTAAGGCTAGCCTGGAATAAAAGAAACAAGAGAGAGCAGGAGGACGAGGGTAAGAGGAAGGGAGAGGGAGAGGGAGAGAGGGAGAGAGGGAGAGAGGGAGAGAGGGAGAGAGGGAGAGAGGGAGAGAGGGAGAGAGGGAGAGAGGGAGAGACTTTCAGCATGTATTCATGCATTTTAAATGATACAAAATTTCCTGAGAAAAAAATTAGAGTTTATGTCCCAGTCAGAAAGAGGTAGGAGTGAGTGGGCTCACTCAACCACTGGGAAAAGGAGAAAAACAAGAGGAGGAAGCTTGTTCTAATTAGTTTAAGAAATCCCATAATCTGTGAGCTGGCCTCTCTGTGGAAGCTTAGAATGGCCAAGAGAGGTATCATGTTAGAGGCCCTGGAGGAATGACTTTGGCTCACTGTGTATGGGACTTCTTCACACATTGTACTCCTCAGAAGTTGTTAGCAGACAGCTTCTGTGAACTGGATCCACCGATGGCTGTGATCTTTTCCCACTTGGCTGGCTTTCTGTTGGCAGCAGCCGCAAACACCTGAGTCCCTAGCATCTCTCTCTCTCTCTCTTCCATCCAACGACAAGCAATCTGTAAGCTGATTCTTAAATGCCGCCTCCTTTTCCTGCAGCCCAGTGTGGGATAAAACTTTGAAGAGACCAGACCTTCATCAAATGATGCTGTCTATTTAGAATGTTCCTTAGTTGGGTGAGCGTTTCCATTTCTCCCTCTTTCCCATCCAACCTCACCTTGGGGCATACCCATCATGAAAAACAAAACAGGGCAGGCCTGGTAGCAGCAGTTCACAACTGGGGGTAATTTTGCCCACCAAGGGTTACTTAGCTATGCCCAGGGACACTTTTGGTTGTTATTCTGGGAGGGGTGATGCTATTGGCATCCACTGTGTATAAAGAATGGATGTTGCCCAACATTCCACAGTGCTCTGAATTATCTTCCACAGCAAAGAGTTACCTTGGGCATTCCTTCCTTCCCCTTCTGGCAATGGGGAGTTTCCAAAGGAAGGGTCTATGAAAAATGAGGCATAGCTTAATTTTTGAATTTTACTTCTTCATGGTCAGTAAAATTGGCCATGTCATTCCTACTGTCATTGTATCATGGTCCTGTGTTGAAGGATTGGAAATGTAGCTCAGTAGTACATACAATACTTGCCTGTACTTCCTTAGCGCGCACGTACGCGCGCTTGCACACACACACACACACACACACACACCCCTCTAAATATTTTGTGTAATGAACAGTCCAGTAATGTCATTTGAAGTATGTTGCTTATCAAAAAAAAAAAAAAAAAAAAAAAAAAAAAAAAAAAAAAAAAAAGAATAAAGTGGAGGCTGGGAGGAGAGAAGGAAGGCATATGATGGACAGAGCAGGGTTTGTCCACCACAGTGCTGTGGACATGTGGGGACAAGGAACCATTTTGCTGTGTGGGATGGTTTTGTACATTGTAGGGTATTAGTTGCATCTGTACCCTCTACCCACTAGTTGCCAGTAGTATCTTCTATCCCAGAATGACAACCAAAAATGGCTACAGACATTGACAACTGTCTCTCAGAGGGCAAAATGCACCCCAACCAAGTGTGACTCACTGCTTGAAGGCCTGCACAAGGCTGAAAAGGCTGGCTGTGTGAGGAATCAAATTAAGAGTCTCCTGGGCATTTCCATCACTTTCCCATATGATAAGGCGTCTTGGCCTGCTAGTAACTGTGTGGTCCTGGCACACTTCCTATCTCTAAAGGCTTGAGTCTGAGCCTGGGGCTAGCCTCTTGAGGTGGTGTGAGGATTAAAAAAAATATTGGGTGGATCAATGTGAACTCAGATGTAAAATATATCAGGAGGGCTTATTTTGGCTCACAGTTTGAAGGGTAAATGTTGTCATGTCCAGGAAGAGCATGGTGATAATAGGGTGGCTCTAATTGTGGTGGCCAGAGCTTGAGGCAGCTGACCACATTGAGTCCAGAGTCACAAACTAGAGAAAGATGCTTCTGCATGGCTCTTCTCCTTCTCATTCAGGCCAGACCCCATGAATAGTCAGGACTGGCCTTCCCTCAGCTAAGTATTTCTAGAAACACCTTTCAGAGGTATGTTTCCATGGTGACTCTAAATGCAGTCAGTCAAGTTGAAAATAAGAAACTGGGAGGGTAGGATGGCTCAGTGGGTAAAGGTGCTTCCTGCCAAGATATGACCTGAGTTCAAATCCTAGGACATATGTGGTAGGAGAGAACTGGTAGATGAAGGTTGTTCTTGGATCTCCCACAAATAAATAAATGAACATAATTTTAAAAACATTTTTAAGGGGTTGGAGGCATGGCTCAGAGGTTAAGAGAACTTACAGCTCATGCAGAAGACCTGAAGGTTCCAGCACTTACATGATGGCTCATAATCACCTGTAATGATAGTTCTTGGGTTCTGATGACCTCTTCTGGCCCCCGGGGGTTCCTGAATGCATGTGGTACATATAAAATTACAAAGGTGTTGGCAGGCAGGCACGCACACGCGCGCACACAAACACACACACACACACACACACACACACACACACACGTGCATACACACTCCATACATCTTTTTAAAAAATTAAAAAATTAGCCGGGCAGTGGTGGTGCATGCCTTTAATCCCAGCACTTGGGAGGCAGAGACAGGTGGATTTCTGAGTTTGAGGCCAGCCTGGTCTACAGAGTGAGTTCCAGGACAGCCAGGGCTTTACAGAGAAACCCTGTCTCAAAAAACCAAAAAAAAAAAAAAAAAAAAAAAAAAAAAAAAAAAAAAAAAAAAAAAAAATTAAATTAAATTAAGAGTAAAAGATCTATACAATTAGTATAAAAAAGAAAACAAGAAACCATAAGGTCTCTTTTGCATATGGGGTTCCATCTGTCAGAAGGAAGGTTGAGAAATGTTTTTAAATTATTAGTATGAGGGAACACTCTGAATCCTATCTCCAGCTTTTTTTTTTTTCAAAGAAAAGAAAAGAGGGAGGAAGGAAGGAAGGAAGAAAGAAAGAAAGGACAAACCGAGAGGGAGAAATGTGTAAGTCACGCTTACAATGCAAGTCATACAGGCTCCAGGAACAGAGTTCCATGGCCCTCAGTGGACATAGGGACACCATAAGGTTGGGTGGGACACAAATAACCCAGAGGTGGCACTTGAGGGGGAAGTGCTAAAAGACTGGCAGGATTGAAAGGTGGAGTTGGTGAGGGGGGGGGGACAACGCACAGGAGGAAGAACAGGTCCCCACTTGGCTGCAGACCAAGGCCGTGAGACTTACAAGGAAGTAGCGGAAGGAAAGTAATTGAGAAATGTTAAAGTAAAATTTCCACAAACATAAAACATAAAGTGCAAAGTGCTTTCTAAACAAACAAACAAACAAAAAAGTAGCCTCCATCTTCGGGGGTATCAGATGCTTAACTCTGCTTCTCTTTGGAAAAACTCAGGTGTGAAAGTTGAAGGGACCAGAGTTGTGTCTGTATCTTCAAAACAGGGGTTATTTTTCTCCTCGGTGGCACACTCTTTCTCTCCCCACCTCTTCCTTTTTTTGGGAGGCTGATAAGTGCTAGAGATAGTCAGAGCCTCTCAACAGAACTTTTGAGAAAATGTGGTTGCCCTGAATGGCCCTGTAGTTGAAGTGACCACAGTTGTCAAAAGCAAAACAACAACAAAACCTTGGCTATGTCAGAGGGCTGGGCTGGAGGATAAATATCTGAAAAAACACCTGTAGTATTAGGAATTTATGTGCTGCTCACTTGTCCTCGGGTGCCTGTGCCAGCCTTTAATGTCTATTGTAAGATCATCTAAACATCCCCACGCAGCGTGGCTCATCTGTGGCCTTTTAACTTCCTTGTTTCTCTCCGGCTTTGAGGTAGCCCACTCTTTCTTTTCTTTTTCCTTTTTTTTTTTTTTTTTTTTTTAACAGTTCAATGGAAAATATGGAGTCCCACTACCTTGCTCTAGACTTGGGGGTGAAAACTAGTTCCTGGGCCAGTGGCAATCACTAGTGGGATGTGGGGAGAAGCCCTTTACTGGGTTGGATCCAGGGATTGGGATCACTAGACTGGAGTCTCCCCAGGGCTTGAGGTGTGGTGTAATGAAAATTGCTGCTGTCTCTGCTTGTGGCCTAGTGTCCTAGAGCCCCTCCCCCAAACTCTGTCTTTGGCCACAATCTTTCCTTTTACTATACTTCAGTAGATACACTGCTAGAGACCCACGGAGTGTCTAAAGGACGCTATTTAGATTCCTGGGAAAGGGGAAGGATGGGCATTTAAGTATCTCTACCATGATATATAGGAGTTTTAGAAAGGTCAGGGCATTTTGCTCATAGATTGGTGGCATTGGTCGTCTAAGGTGGCACTTACACATAAGAGCAATGTATGGGAAGGTAAAAGCTGGTCCCAACTGTGGAGAAAGCAAAACAAATTATGACAGTATGCCAATGCATACACAAAGAATAAATTGGGGTCACATGGGATGCTAGGTCATAGAAAGGAGAAGGTGCTAGGACCGGAAGGGATGAAGGAAACCTCTTGAGCAAAGACTCTCAGGCAGGGAGGCAGGATGGCTTTTGGCCTTTTAAAATAACCAAGTGAAGCCAGAGCAGCTGCTCCAGCGAGCAAGGAGGAAGTGTGACGGGAGGCAGGCTGGAGGAAAAGGCCAGGGCAGAGCCTCCAGGGTGTGCTTTTTTCCCTAAATACAGAGAGGAGCTGCTGAGGAATTTTACCTAGAAAACTGACATCTTTGGCTTTCTGGTTTGGTTTCGTATTTTAATTGAATCTCAACCTTCGGTAAAGCGTATAACTATCCAGCACACCTCAGAGTTTTGTGCGTGTGTACTCAGTCTAACAGACAGAATGTGCTCACCACGGACTTAGTTTCTCACAGACCATTGTGGCTGGAGTGTTGAGAGTGGATGAAGAGTGTGAGGGAACAGGAAGATGAGTTTGAATTGTTTCTTATTTCTTTGATTGAGCAGTGGACCTGTGTGGGATTGCACTGAGGTCAGAGATGGGGGAGGAAGGGGAACGGATGCTGGAGATAAAAAACAAGTGTCCTTGCTCTCAGTGTGCATGGGGGCAGTGAAGAATGAGGCACTAAATTCTGTGTGTGGTGTGTGAGTGAGCAGTTTGGCTGATTGTGGTCCCCTCTTGAGAGATAGAGCTGGCTACATGAAGAACAGGCTTTCCAGGAGAGTGAGGAATGGAACATTCCATTCTGGACCTATTAATGTTTAAATACCTGTGAAAGATGCAGGTGGAGACGTTGAATAGATAGAAATGGGCCAAAGATACACAGCTGAGAAGCGTTGCTTGGACATCGGGACCAGTGTTGTAGATGGAGTTGTTTAGGAAAAGGGGGTAATGTGGAAACAGAGAAACAAGCCAGGATAGGAACACAAAGCTATAAAAATTTAGAATCAGAGTGGAAGAGCCAACAAAAGGAGTCTTAACATTGCTGTGACCAAAATACCTGTCAGAAATAAAAGAGAAATGATTTATTCGGTCCACAGTTCCAGAAAATAGAGCTCATCAGTGTGGGAAGGCACAGTTCAAACCTGTGGGAGGCAGGAAGTGGAAAGCCTGCCCAGACCTGGGGACCAGATAGACTTCCTGCCCCTAGGGATCTACTTCTGCCAGCTGGGCTCCAACTGCCTGATGTTTCTATAGCTTCTCCAAACACCGCTCCCAGCTGGGGAGCAAGCATTTAAACCATGAGCCAGTGGGGAACACTTTAGATTCAAACATAACCAAGGTGGAAAGAAAAATCCAAGAGTACAAGGGCTTTAAAAAAAGAGGATTCCATCTGCTGTGCACCAAGAATAGGAAGGCATATAAGAAGAATGCGTTCCTGTCTGGTGCATACAATCAAGGTGGTATGTGGAGAAGGTTGAAAGAAGATATTTGTATCTGTTGAATCCAGTGATACAGAGGTCACTGTGACCTGGAAAAGTCACCACAGTGGGGTGAGGTAAGTAGAGTTAGTGTCAATCAGATGAACAAGTTGAAGAGAATAGGTGTTAGTAAAGACGTGAGCTTTGACTGTATGGAGATAAAAGGAGAGGCCAGTGAGATGGCTCAGTAGGTAAAGAAGCTTCCTACCCATCTGATGACATGATCTCTGTCTCCAGAACCCATGGGGTGGAAGGAGAGAACTGACTCCCACAAGGTGTCCTCTTGTCCTCACACACATCTTTGCATACACATACTGCTGGTGTGTGTGTGTGTGTGTGTGTGTGTGTGAGAGAGAGAGAGAGAGAGAGAGAGAGAGAGAGAGAGAGAGAGAACACAGAGACATATACACTCACACAATAAATAAGTATATGTCAAATATATTTTAAGATGAAAGGAGACAGGCACTTAGTACTGAAAGGAACCAAAGACACAGGCTGGTCACTGGAGAGCCATTTGGCATAAAAAGAAAAAAGTTTAAGGGGATTTCATGTATTCCAGGCTGGCCTCAAACTTACTAGGTGGCAAAGGATGACCTTGGTCATCAACTCCTGGTCTTCCTGCCTTTACTTCCCAAGTACTGGAGTTACAGGTATGTGTCACAGCACATGGCTTGAATTTTTAAAAAGAGGAATATTAGAGCTTGTTTGTCCATGGCTGGTAATTCTCAAGAATGGAAGAGGCTATGAAGTTAGAAGAAAGTATGAAAGCCTGAGGATCCAGGGCTAGAAAAGAGGAGAATGAATCCAGGAGGAGGAAAAGATAGGTAGGTAGATCGGTAAACAGACAGACAGACAGACAGACAGACAGACAGACACGCTGGTAGGAGGAAGTTTGGTGGTGAAATGATGAGAAAGTTATGTATAGGTTTTGTTTGTTTGTTTGTTTTGGTTCTGAGACAAGGTTTTGAGACAGGTTGGCCTCATACTTACCATGTATCCCAGAATGACCTTAGACTTTGGGTCCTTCTGCCTCTGCCTCCCGAATTCTAGGACAACAGATATAGTTTGGTTTATGCAGTACTAGGAATTAAGCCCAGGGCCCCACGCACAGTTGTTAGGCAAGTACTCTACCAACTGAGCTACAGTACATCCTTAGCCCTGACTTTTCTCTCGATGGAAACCAGTGAAGCCAGCACAGCACGGAGCTTTGAGGATTGGATGTGGCATTGTTTAAAGGAGTTGGAGAGTGAGGGCTGACCAGGTGGCCCACTGGGCAGAAGCCGTTGCCATGCAGCCCTGACAGTCTGAACTCAAGCCCCAGAACCACAAAATGTTGGCCATGTGCTTCTCCTCTACAACCTCAGCACTCCGATGGTGACATGGGAGCAGAGACGGCGGAATCACCTGGAAGCTTAAAGACAACTAGCCTGTAGTACTCAGGGCAGCAGAGACATAAGATAGAAGAAGAGAACCCGTTCCTGAAAGTTGTCCTTTGACCTCCGTATACATGCTGAGATACCTCTGTCTATCACTGTTGGCATCACCACTACCACCACCATCACCACCACCATCACCACCACCATCAAATTAAACTGAAATGTTAGACAGTGATACCTAGACATCCCTGGACAGATGGATAGTCAGTAATGGGTACCCGGCTGATATTTGTGATCATACATTGAAATTGAAGCCATATCTGTGAGAATTTCTCTTACTGCATGCTGCAGTGCCAATTGGAAGAGACAGATTCGAGGCTCTGCCAAGTAAAGGGCAAAGGAGCAACTCCCTGTTGGACCATTTGACCCAGGCCTTCCAGAAGACCCAGGGTGTGAGGACAGTAGGGATGTCAAGGAGTTCACGGGGGCCAACAAGCCTTTCAGCTGGGTCTCCATGGAGAGCTTTTCCCTCTGCAGCATGCTTTGGCATTCGCTAACAGCTGAGGCAGGGCACATACCTGAGAAGCAGTGCTGACACCCAGTGACCACTCCTCATAGTGCACCTTATTGGATTTGGGCTGGGAACAGATTTCCAGGAGGCCTTTCTCTTAAAGGTCTGGAGCTCTCCCAGGAATCTCTTGCCTAATTAATCCTGTGCCTATATCCTAGCATTCTCTGGGATGGTGGGGGTGCTGCGTGGTTGGATAGCTTGGAGTGGAGTACAAAGTCATTCAAGGTAATCTGGGGCTATTAGCACCAGAGCCCAGACCTTTACTTCTCTGCTGGGTCCCTGCTAGCTTGGGAGAGTCTTGCTTCCTGGATGCTATGCTATTTGAAAGCCCTGTCCAGGCTCAGACAAATGCCAAGCAGTGACATAATACACTCTTCTATTTCACAGCAGTCCTGGGGGAATTTCTCTCTTGACTGGCTTAAGAGTGGAATGAAGAATGTCCCCTTGTCTATTACCTCCTAAGAGTGGTCTTTCCCCTGGGTTCTAAGACATGATTCTGTTACTGGGTCTGTTTGTCTCCAGTATTAAAAATTTGGTTTTCTCTAAAGAATTACAGGTTCCTCTACAAGTCTGTTGCCCATTTGTTACCTGTCACTAGTCCTGGGCTGAACTTGCAGGCTAAGGAGGTGGATATCCCTTAGTTATAAGTTATAATTTTTTTAAAAAAGGAAGGAAAAGAAAAAGAAAGAAATATGGATGGATGGATAGATAGATAGATAGATAGATAGATAGATAGATTTAGGAGAGATGGCACAGCAGTTAAAAGCACTTGTTGCTCATTCAGAGGTTCTAGGTTCAGTTCTCAGAACACTCCTGGTGGCTGGCAACCATCTGTAATGGTTCAGGAGGACATGATACACTCTTCTGATGCCTGTGGGCACCAGGCAGGAATGTGGTGCACTTACATACATGCAGGCAAAACACATGAAATAAAATGCAATTTTTAGGAACATTTATTTACTATTTTTAAGTATGCATATGTGTCTATCTGTGTGCATGTACTTGAGTATAAGTGCCTGGCTCTGGAGCTGGCAGGCAGCTGACTCATGTGGGCACAGGGAGCTGAACTGGGGGAGCTGAACTGGGGCCTCTGCAAGAGCAGGACAAGTGCTTATTTTTTATTTTATTTTTGCTTAGGTGTATTTTTTCTAGCCTATATGTCTATGTATCATGTGCATCCTGAGACTGGAGTTATGGGTGGTTGTGAACTGCCACATGGGTGCTGGGATTTGAACCCAGGTCCTCTGCAAGAACAAATGCTCTTAGTCACTGAGCTATCTCTCCAGCCCCAGTTTGAACCCCTACTACCCACGGAGGATCAACATAGGGGAGCGCTCTTTGCAACACTTGTTTGACATCACACCTTTTGCTTTCTTATCAGATATTTACACAACACAAGTGTCATAAGGTTAAAGGAGAAAGAGAAAACTCCACCATAGTGTGATTGTAGAGGTAAGGTGATTGTAGAATCTGGTGTTTTTTCGAAGTCTTTGAGAACATGGAAAAATGGATGTAGAAGAAACACAACATGCTTGAAGCAGGCTGAATTGGCTTTACTTCCCAGCCTTCCCAGTTACTAGCTGTGTGTCCTCCAGCAAGCCCTTGGCCCTCAGACACTCAGAGTCTCCAGGGGATTAACCCCTCCCTCCCAGAACGATTTCAGGATACATGAAGCACCTGGAACAGAATAGGCACTCAGTAAATGCTACCCTGAAAATTCAGATTTGAGTCATGCAAAATTTAACATATTAGGGAAATTTCTTATGGGCCAGGCAGGTACTGTGATAGGGACTTTGTAGAAATTGCATGATCATTATAATTACCCCTTCAAATAGACCATGATTCTTCCTGACTTGACATAGGAAATGAGGACTTGATGAAGTTATTTTACAGCTAGTAAGTAGTTACACCAGGACTTGAACTATGACATTATCCAGCACTTAGTTTGAAATTCACATACATCCCCAGGGCTGGTTCATTTAGTAGTTTTGCTTAACCTATATGAAGTCCTGGCTTTGATCCCAGCACTACATTAACTGGGCGTGATGACTCCCGCCTATAATCTCAGTGGCTGGTGAACAGAGATGGAAGGGTCAGAAATTGGAGGTCTTCTTTGGGTACATAGGGAGTTTAAGGCCAGGCTGAGGTAGAGACTCTGAACACATACAAAGCTACAAACCACCTCAAAAATAAAGCAGTTACTGTTAACATGCTGTTGGTGAGTCAAAAAGAATCAGAGATACAAATGACTTAGTTACAGCCTTTGGCCCATCCTTAAATCATGTGTATGAAATAAAATATTGGATGTTATTGCCCCTTATACACATCCAGCTGTCACTCCTTAAATATTTAAAGCAAGAGAGGCTTCCATTTGCTCTGAAGTGGAATGTGGCACAAAGCTAGAACAAGAGAGGAAGGCCGGGCAATCTGTCTGTAGAGAGTTCCCAGCAGTCATTTGAAAAGTTTTAAGAATCTCTGCCAAGAGGATATCTCCTCACTCTCCCAGTTGTTGTGGTATGAATGACCTAATGACTCTCAGGGGAAACCCCTGAAGAGGGTCTCTATGCCCTTTACTTCAGCTAAGTGAACTGAGAGGAAAAGCAAACTTGACCAGTAGCTCAACGGGTACCCTGGCTAGCCTGCCCTGCTAGCTCTGAACCTTCCTACCGGCTTTTCCTGTCTCTCTTGTTGCCTGGTCCTAGCTGCTGTACTCCAGCCAGCTCTAGCAGTTGTTTGCTTGAGAGGTCATGCTTGCTGGCTTTGCTCCTGCAAGGGCTCAGAGACCTGATCTCTGTGTGTATACACAACCCCTCCCTGACTGGTGTGGCTTTCCTTGGAAAGCCATTTGCAAGTCCATAAAAGGGCCCAGACATTGAAAACAGACAGACTCAGAGTCCAAACAGGGATTTAAAATTGTGCCCCTTTATTTCAGGTCAGCCTTCCTGCTCTGTCCAGTCCTAGTGCCTCAGTGTGCCCAACAGTCTTCTGGGTGCTTAGCTCTCCTATCCTCCCCCCCCCCCCCATGGGTGAACTGTTCGTTAATTTTTGCACAAGGGCTTATTCAGTACCAACTAAGTGCCAGGCTCTACTGTAGATACCAGGGGTCAGCAGAGAACAAGACAGTGAAATTCCAGCCTCCATAGACATTATATTCTGAAATTGGGAACCACAGAATCAGTGATATGCTCCATTAAAAACACACATTAAGGCCTAGGAAACAGAAGTGATGGGAGGTACCCCAGGGGGATTTCTCAGTGGAGGCATGTGCAGACACTGGAGCAGAGGGAGAGAGAAGCCATTGGGATAATGGAGTGGGTGCTCCAGACAGAGAGCATACCAGTGCCTGACATTGGGTAAACAATATGTTCGGCCCATTTTTTCTGTTCTATCCTATGATGAGCACTTATTTAATTTTGAAAAAGTATACAAAAGTTTACCACTTAAACCATTTTAAATATACAGCTCACCAGCCTTAGGGCACTTGCATTTTGTACAGACACCACCACAATCCATCCCCAACACTTTTTTCTTTTCCATTTTCTTCCACCAAACATCTGGACCGATCAACAAGAAGACTTCCTAAGGCAAAATAGGAAGACAGGGAAAATTATGAGCATGGTAGGGAAAAGAAGCCCTCCAGAGTCTGGCTGAAGCCTCTAACCAGCTGAAAATTGAGAATTCTAACATAATTAACACTTGCTTAAGACTTTCCCCCCACTTTTAGCTGCAAACCTGCAGTTTTCTAGGAATCTCAGCAGAAACCCCTTTAACCGTGAGAGGACATATCCTAAGCCCCTTGTATAACCCCAGTGGCTCCTGGTTTTATCATATCACATTGTAACACTACTCAAGGCAACCCTGGAGTCATTTTGCAAACTCATTTATCAAAGACGATTGAAAAACGTTTCTGGGGTATTGTGATGTCTGAGAGGGCAGCCATGCTTGCCACCGTTCTTGACAACCTGAGTCTGATGCTCAGAGGAGAGAAATGACTCTAGCAAGCTGTTCCCTCCTCACCCACACGTATATGCCATGGCACATGTGTGCTAACGGCCAACACACACACACACACACATGCAATGCGCATGAGCGCTAAATGAATGTAAAAGTACATTTTTTTCCTTAGCAACCATTTGAGATATAACTAGAGAGACACTACTGCTGAAATACTTAAGTGTGACTTTGTCTTTGAGAAGTTCACATTCATGCTCCCAGGCTTGACTTCTTTCCTGCGTGTGTGTATGTGCATATCTGTCCCTTTATTGCTGTCCACCTTATTTTTTCCTTTATTTTATATATTTTTTTATGTCTATGAGTGTTTTGCCCATATGAAGGGATGTATGTGCAACATATATGTGCCTGTTGTCTAAGGAAGCCACAAGAGGGTGTTGGATCCCATAGGACTGGAGTTACAGACAGTTGTCAGCCACTGTCTGGGTGCTGATAATTGAACCCTGGTCTTCTAGAAGAGCTGTCAGGACTCTTAACCACTGGACCATCTCTCCAGTCCCTGTGCACCTTATTTAAAAGACAAGGTCTCTCACTGAGCTTAGTGTTCCTCAGTTTAACTAGGCTGGCTGGTCAGTGAGCATCAGGGATCCTTCTGTCTTTGCATCCCCAGAAATGGGCTTTTGGTCACTATGCCTAGCTTTTATGTGGATGCTAGGAATCTAAACTCAGACCCTCATGCTTTCACAGCAGACACATATTGACTGAACTATCTCCCCAGCCGTTTCTATTTTTAATAAACCTCAACTCTGTTTCATACTGACTTGTCCAATGTTGTTTCCCTGTACTAAAGTCAAGAATTCTGTTTCTCTGAAGTGAAGTTCCTAGAAGATTCAGGTCAACCTCAGGCTACTGAGAGCAGTAGTGTGGAGTCATGACTCTGTTCCTAACACCACTAACACCCTTTCCCTCTCTCCAATCTTTGGCTACCATTCTTTTACTTTAACATTGTTATGCTTTGAATTTTGTTTTAGCAAGATTTCCCTAGAAGGACAGAACCAAGAAGATTTTATATATATATATATATATATATATATATATATATATATATAATTTTTATATATAAATATATTATATTTATATATGATATTATATAACACATATTATATTATATATAATATATGCAATATATTATATATAATTGTTATATATTTATATATTTAATATATTTATATATATTATTTAATATATAATATTTTATATATTATTTAATATATAATATATATTATTTAATATATAATATTTATATATTATTTAATATATAATATTTTATATATTATAATATATTATTTTTAGTATATAATAAATATAATATATTATATATATCAGAACATATTAAGTCAGTTTAAAATAACAACAAGAGCCAAATCATACCCGAGAAGCTGAGAATCATGTAGTTACGTGGTCCTTGAGGCCGAGTGCTTCAACAGTCAGGGTAATCCTACCATATCTTTCTCATTGGGTTTGACAACTGGAAATTTTTTAGTCTACAAGGTAGGGGACCTTGGTAGTTCCAGTCTGGCATTGGAGGTCCAGAAGTTTCCTAGAGAGCTAATAGCTACTTGTCCCTAGTCCATGAGGAAAGTTCATAAACAGTTCTGCTATTAGTGAAGGAATTATCACCATCAGCATCATTTCCATTATCATCATCATCAGCAGCAGCAGCAGCAGCAGCATCAACAGCAGCAGCAGCAGCAGCAGCAGCAGCAGCAGCAGCAGCAGGACAAATCAAGTCTGAGACAAGAGGGAAGGCCAAGAGAGTAAAAAGCAAGATGATCTTCCTTCTGACATACCCTTTTTACAAATTAAAAAATTATTAGTTTGTATTCATTTTATTTTATGCATATGCCCATGTTTGCCCATCTATCTATATCTATCTCTATCTCTATCTCTATCTCTATCTCTATCTCTATCTCTATCTATCTATCTATCTATCTATCTATCTATCTATCTATCTATCTATCTATCTGCATCACATGCATGCCTGGCATGGGAAAGGGGTGAGAAGAAGGCATCAGATCCCTGTGACTAGAGTCATGGATGACTGTGAGCCACGAAGTGGCTGGTGGGAACTGAACCCCCTTCTCTGGAAGAGCACCAAGTGATTTTCCTTAGATATGCTGAGCATATCTCCAGCTCCATGTCCCTTTAAAATAAATCTGAGCTGCTACCGGAAGGTACCACCCACAGTTGAGGCGGGTCTTCTCATGTCAATCAAACCAATCAGGACAGTTCTTCAGTTGAGGATTCCCTAGTAGGCTGATTCTAATTTGTGGCAAATTGATATTAAAACCAACCATGATAGATAAGAAATGTCCCTCCAAAGCCCAGACACTAAAGATTTGGTCCCTAGTACAGACAGTAGTGTTCAGAGGAGAGGCATTTGGGAGGGGATTGGATCATGAAGACTCTGACATCATCAGTGGACCAATCCGTTCATCGGTAGATTGATAGCTTAGTGGTCTACTGAGGAGAGATGGAAGCATTAGGATGTGGAGCCCAGTCAAAGAAGTAGGTCACTTGGGCATGTCCTTGAATGGTACTATGTCCCTTGCTCTGTCTTCTCCTGACCCACCCCTTCTCTTTCTGCTTCCTAGGCCTTAAAGGTTGGGCAGCTTTGCTCCCCTGCAAGATCCCTGCTCTACCATTGTCTCAACACAGGCTCAAGACCAAAAGCATGAAATGACCACAGACCCAAACTTCTAAGTGCATGGACCAAAGGAACCCTTTCTCCTCCTCAATTGACTGACTCTTCAAGGTTTCAGACATAGCAATGGAGAGCTAACACAAATGCCACACCAGCTATCTCATCCCATATTTCAAACACAGATTGGCTGTAAGTGTCATTATTATCCCCATTGCACAGATGAGAAGACTGAGAAGTATCCCAAATTGTACAGCTACTCCAGCCACAGGGGCAGAAAGGGCTTAGGTGGTGTTTTCTCTGATTTCAGCTTCTGTTCTTACCCAGCTCTCTGGTGGAGATGAAGGATGTTGTTCTGCTTAGGGCTTCGTGTGGGTGACAGATGTTGCTAGGAGCATTTGCACAGGGACAGGAAGGGCTTTGCTGCATCTGGTTCTGTGCACAGCCACTGCTTATATGGAGTAAATAGAACAGCATTGGGTGTTAGGAAGAGTCACTCAGGAGGCAAACATGACCCAGAAGCAGCGCTGCAGCTGCTAACAGAAAGGGAAGGCCGAGATGTGTTAGGAAGGAACCAGACAGAGCAAAGCTTGGTGTGCACCCAGGACCAGGGTAAGTGTGTTTTTGATAAGGAGGTATATATGAAGTTGACATTAAATGGCTTCATTTGTTGTAGTTGAGACCAGGACAGATGCTGTATTCCAGCACTCAGGTAACTGGAAGAGCTGTTAGCTTCCTGGTTTGGTGGTCTGCCTCTGGTGTCAGCAAGTGCGGAGTTCCTCTTCCTGTTCTTGTGTCACTGACAGACCAGTGAATTGTCTTATCCATTCACGGATCCCTCCTTTACAAATGTAATCGGTCGGAGAGAGGATCAACAGGTCTATGCCGTGCCAGGTGCTCAATATAGATGCTCGGTAAGTGTTCATTTTTTTATGTGGGCAGAGCATGAGCTTGCATCTACCAGGGCTAAGAACCACGCCTACCTTTTCCTTCCTCACCATCGTCAGCATCTAACCTGCTTCTCTTCTGTAGTTATGGACCTCAGCTCTAGATTTGAGGATGCTCACTACATGGCTTGATGTTCCTTCTTGATGAAGCATGGCCAAATTTTGGGGGTATTTGAATTTTGGTGAAACTTCCAGGATACTGCCTGTACTTCAACTCCCAATGTGGAGGCTGAATGTTCAGGGCCTACACAGTACTTAGGGTCAGAGAACAAGGTCGGAGGGGATGGTTAGAATCTTCCAGGTCTATGGTGTGCAGAGAAGCCTGCTCACTTCCTGACATGGATTTTTACTTTCCTGATGATTGTGTAGGCACTGATGTCTTCCATAGGTTCTGTTTCCACGTGGGACACTGCACTGGGTTCTGTTACTTGCAAGGGTGAATACTGAATGCCAGGCAGTCTTCTCTGATGGCTCTGGAGATACTTCAATAGGGCTGGAGTGGCAGAAGTTCTAGAAGGTGGGTGACAGTGGGCTGGGAAAGCTGTGAAGTGTCTAGAACCCTCTTCTCTGCCTAATGGATGGGCAGCGGGTGGCTCATTGCGGGAGTTCACATCAGCTCTGGGTGGCCGCTTGTACGTTTGATTTCTTTTCTGGAAAAATGTTCATTTGTGTTACATCTCTTGTGTAGTCATAAAATCTCAGAGCTGGCCACGAAGATCATATAGTTTAACTGCCTAGCTTAAGTCCCATCTGTCATCCAACCACCAAGACAAATAGAAACAGTTCATCTAGGAGACACTCCAGGAAATGAAGACACTGCCCCTAGTGCCTCTTTCTGATACTTGCTGCTGTGCTGTGACCTTTCCCTCACTGGCAGGCACAGGGCTCCAAAGGTCTGCATGAAAGCACTTCAAAGGGTGATAAAACCACACCCCAGCCTTCTCTTCCAGAGAGGATGACAAGAATCTCTTGCTCCCCTTCCTCCCTCATGCTGGGGATCAAACATGGCTTGTGCATGTAGGGTTCACTCTACCACTAGGCGGTACGGTGCATATGGAGGCTGGATGTTGACATTCAGTGCCCTCTTACATGAGTTAGGTTTCCATTGCTGTGAATACCATGACCAAAAGCAACTTTAACAAATAAAATAAAAAAAGGGTTTATTTCACTTTACAGGCTGTAGTCGTCATGAAAGGAAGTTAGGGAAGGTACTCAGAGCAGGAACCGGGCGGCAGGAACTGAAGCACAGACCTCAGAGGAGTGCTGCTGGCCGGCTTGCTCCTCGTGGGATGCTCAGCCTGCTGTCTTACACAACCCAAGACTGCTTGTCTGGAGGTGGCATCTACCCCTTGCAGTGGGTAGAACATTTGTATCACATGCAGGAACTCCTGCATCCAACCTTGAGCAGGGCAAAACAGGACCACAAACAAACACATCAAATTAAACAAAAAGACTGGGGTCTGGATGAGCCTATAGGCTCTGGTTTGTAGATACTGCATCATGTTGATGGAGAAATCATCTGCATCCTTTGGTTCTTGTCATCTTAGGTCCTTTCGAGTAGGGTTGTTTTAGATCTGGACAGGCTACCCACATTTTACTTGGCCTACTCAGGCTCTGCCTTTTCCTCAGGACAGATCAGGATATGACCATCCAGAGCCCATTCATTTCCCATTGTAAAACATGGTCTTTATAGATTTTGGGATCCCTACCCAAATAGTCCAAAGACTGCTTCCTAGGCCTTTGGGGATCTCTGAAAACCTAAACTGCTGCTTTCAGCTGGCATCTTTAGGCCTGAAAGCAGCCTACTGGTGACTGGTAGCAGCCTGGACTGTGTCCTGACCAGGGAGGTGTGTTCTCTTTGCAGTAGAATTTCTAGGATGGGATTATGGGCATGCCTGTCAGGATCCCAGCTAGGCAGTGTTTAGCAAGACTCTTATGTTAGGCTACTGGTTCACTGTTAGCCCTGGGCCAGGCTCTTCCCCTAAAATGTGTGCCATGTGACACTGACCCTGATACCAGTTTCCAGGATCATTACAGAGAGAGGCACAGAGATGTGATGTCAAATCGCTCACAGCTATTGAGTCGCTACAATCAATGTGCATACAGAGCTGGAGCAGCAACCCAGCACTGTGCAAACTGTGGGAGCTCCTACCCCCACCCCTGGATGGCCAGCTGGAGGGCAGTGGGTGTGGGCGTATGGCCCCGCACCACCCTCCTGCCCTGGCTTTCGTGGGTGCACGTGGAGGGGGTCCTCCGATCGCCAGTGACTGTCTCCCAGCTGCTCTGGCCTCCCGCGACGCCAATCCCCAGGCGGCCAGGGGCCTGGCGGGGACGGCGGCGCCTGGCAGCGGGGGATTTGGGTGCGCTGGCTGGGCCGCCCCGCCGGGGGGTGGATCTGGGTCGTCGGCCCGCCCGCCCGCCCTCCCGGCATGCCCCGCTGCTGGCCACTACGGGCAGCCCTCGGACTTGGCCTTGGGGGACCGCAGGGAGCTGGTGTACCCCGGAGCTACAATTGAGGTGGGTGAGCACGTGTGGCGGGTGGCAGGAAGGCTCTCTGTGGGCTGTCGGGACACTGCTTTGTTCCGCCCGGCGGAAACGGAGCAGCGAGCAAGTTGGGAACCAAACTTGAGAGCCCGTTGCCTACCTTCCCTGGGGGCAGCAGGAGGGCCAAGGAAGGGAGAGAGGGTTAGATCCTGGTGGATTTAGAATCAAATGGACGAGAAAGGGCAAGAGGGAGATGGAGCGAGAAAGAGAGATCCAGTGAGAGAGAGAGAGAGAGAGAGAGAGAGAGAGAGAGAGAGAGAGAGAGAGAGAGAGAGAGAGAGAAGAAAAGTCACTGAGATACAGAGAACACACAAAGAAAGAAAAGTGCACAAAGGAAGGCCCACACAGAGGGATCGCAGAAGGCGACTGAGGGAAAGTTCAAGAAAGCACAGACCTCAGAGAAACACTCCGAAACTACTGGAAAAGAGAGAGAGGAGGAAGGCGGCACTCGCGTGGGGTGGTGGTGCTTGGAGAACTGGGGGCATGGAAGAGAGGATGTGGGGAGCTTGGAGAAGGGGATATAGTGGAGGAAAACGGCTAGAGAGAGAGAGACATGAATAAGGAAGAAAGCAAAGGTCTAACATGGCTGAGTTCAGGAAGGATGGCACCGAGTGTGTCTAGAGAAACTGAGACAAATCTGTTCCCTCATCTTCCTGCTTTCCCAACAGAGGTATAAGATGAAAAAAAAATTCTCTGAGAGAACAGCTTTTGCAGACCTCTGAGGAGGCTTCCTTGGTATTTAAAGCCAGTAAAGTCCCCACCCTGTTTACCCATCCCTCAAAATTCAGCCCACGCATCCCCAGGTCTGCGAAGGAGGCTTTTCTAGAAAGTGCCATGTAAATGCAATCTCTTTATTACCCAACTCTGCACATAGCCCATCAACACAGCTGAATCCTTCCCTACCAGTCCATTGACACGGGGAGGAGGGATCTGTGTCTTCTCATCTCTAGTCTTAAGAATCTAGTGTTTGTTGCCATGTGGATGGTCAATATATGCTCCCTGAGTGACCATCAAGAGAGTTTGAATTCCCAGAGATGTGCACATAAACGTCTCACATAGACTAAGTACGAATGGAAGTGGGGGACCAGCCTGGGGTCATACGGACTGCTGAGACAGAGAACTCCTTTTTGTAGGTGAAGAAACTAAAGCCAGGGAGGGGAGGAGACTATTTCTAAGGGGTGCCTATGGGAGGCCTGCCCTGAAAGGATGCTGTGAAGACCACTTCTCTGAGATGCTCTGGCCTGAGTTTAACATACCCTGATAGGCTGCGTCACACTGCAGTAAGTAATGGCTCACGTTCAGGATGGCGGTCCCATAGGATTGTATTATGTAATGACATCATAGCAGGTCTTCGTTTGTATAAGTTAGGTCTGGGCATTTGACAATGAACACAATATCTGGCAATGCATCTCTCAGAGCAGAAGCATGTTGTTAAGCCATACCTGGCTGTTGGTGTGAAAGAACCTGCCAGATGGCGCTAGGCAAGGAACACTCCACTCTGCGTGTAAGTTTCTATCTCTGAAAGTAGGAGTCAGAACCTAGCACAGAGTTTTCATTCTCCCTTAGAAAGGAAAAGGAAGGTGACTATTGATTTCATTTTGAACGGGCGGCTTTCTGCTGGCCAGCTTTGTAGACTTGGACAAATTCCTTAACCTCCTGGAATCTCAGTTTCTTCACTGTATTGTGGAGATGCCCCACATGATTGTTGCTAGGCTCCCTCCATCTGGAGTGTCTGACACAGAGGAGTTCCTCACTTAGAACAACCTTCTTCCATCCTGGCATTATTTCACTTACATGTTTTGTAACCTGAAATCATCAAGGCTGGTGCAAATGTGTCCCAGGCTTCAAAAATTAGCTCATTCTAACCAGAAAAATAACTGCTTACCATAAAAGAAAAGGGAAACTCAGGCGTGGTCTAGGATGCCCATTGGCCATTTCCAGCAGGTCAGACCCTGCTGTCCCTCCCCCCCACTTGCCGTGTCTTTACCAGGTCTGCTTGGCTTTGTGTTCTCTCCAGCTTCCACCTGCTTGGAGGATGTGAGTGGACTGTAGCTGGGTGCCCCTGGAAGCATGGAGACTGTGGTAATCGTTGCCATAGGTGTGCTGGCCACCATTTTCCTGGCCTCCTTTGCTGCTTTGGTGGTGGTCTGTAGGCAGCGCTACTGCCGGCCTCGAGACCTACTACAGCGCTATGATTCCAAGTGAGTAGGTTGTGATGTGTGTGGGGGGGTAGTGGTGGTGGTGGGGCTGACAACAAGAAGCCAGAGGGACAGAGGAATTTGGAGCTGACCACTTCTGCCCAACCTAGTCTTCTCTTAAATAGTTCCTGCAGGCCACACTCCATACTCTAAAGACTCCAGAGCGTAAGAACATTCCTTAAGCACACCAGCATCCTGAGTCACCTCTTTCTCTGTTTATTCAGCCATGGAGAAGTCACTGAACATGTTCACCTGACACGAAAGCCCTGTCTTTGCGATGCTAGCTGCCTCATTTGGCATGGGGGTGAGCCAAAGCCCTTTCCAGCCAAAACCCTAGAAACAGACATCTGATGCCCACATTTAAGCATACACCCAAGCAACAGGTGTTCCAGATCCTGCAGTCCCAGCACAAGGGTGCCTGTCTTCTTGCACAGCAGATTTCTTCTTCATCATGCATTGTTGTGTGAAAATGATTTTGTAAGTAAGGCCAGTTTAGGGATTTTGAGCAGAGAGATCCATAAGGGGTGTTAGCAACCAAACTTAGGTTTCTGGTGTTTCCCTTAACGGTCAGCATCTCTTTCGAATGCCCATTTATATATCCTCGGAAGGCTCTGCTTTGCAAAGAATGTTTCTGTAGCTTGGGTTCTACAGAACCCTGTTGTGAAGGTGGAGGTAGTTTTACTCAGAGAGATGGCTCCCAAAAGTGACTCTGTACACACGTTATAGAGCATAGGTAGGCCTGGGTGAAGAGAATGTGAGTCTTTCCATACTCACATAGGTTTGAAGGGAAAAGAAAAGACCATTTGTTCTGATTGTTCTTTCTAAGACTGGGTCTTTTTGTATAGCCTTGGCTGTCCTAGAACTTGCTCTATAGACCAGGCTGGCCTCGAATTCACAGAGATCTTTCTGGCTCTGCCTCCCAGGGGCTGGGATTGAATGCATGTGCCACTCCCACCCCCTATTCTGACTTAAGACATCTTTGGAATCATGCTAACTCTGCCCTTTCTCCAGCAGCTCAGCTCGTTCTGCTTCATTAGCATTTTGGTCTGCCTTCTTGAGCCATTGTTTAGCTATGTGCCTTGTCTTGTGCTGTGGGCACATTACAGTTAGATCTGTATCCAGGGCAAGCATCCTCTCCTCTACCTCTGTCACTGTAACAGAATCCATAAGATAATTTACTGTAAAGAGAAAAGGTTTCTTTTGGTTCATGGGCTTAGAGATTCTGGGCCATGATCAGGTAGATTCATTGCATTTAGACATCTGATGGTGCTGCCAGATAGGAGGAGTTCATGGAGAAACAAACTGTCCATCTCATGGTCAGCATGCAGAAAAAGAGGCAAAGAAGGGAGCAAGTATCTCACAGTCCCCTTTAGGGTCAGGTCTCAAAGACTTAAAGCCCCTGCACCCCAACTAGGCTCTACCTCTTAAAGGACCTATCTCCTAATAGTGCCATCCAAGAGAACAAGCCTTTAACATACAGGCCTTTGGGGGACACTCCAGATCTAAAGTATAGCAGTGGCTGCAATGAGAAGAGGTTCAGTCAGAGTCACTTGTCATGAAACTCTAACAATGGCTATTCCTTCCAGGCCCATTGTGGACCTCATTGGTGCTATGGAGACCCAGTCTGAACCCTCCGAGTTAGAGTTGGATGATGTTGTCATCACCAATCCCCACATCGAGGCCATTCTGGAGAATGAAGACTGGATCGAAGATGCCTCGTAAGGCCCCAGGGAGCTTTCATTTTCTAGTCCTTTGGGATGGCAAAGGGACTTCTGGGTTCTTTCACAGAACACTCTACTGGACACCCAGAGTTCTTCCCCTGTCCTCATCATGAGGGATGTCAGCGCAGGGCATGACAGTGTTTGTTCTTGTCCTGTTCCCCTCACTTTGTAGACTTGAAGAGCCAGGCAGTGAGATGTGTGGCAGACAACATTATAAAGTCCTCCAGTGTGGTTGGGTCATTCTTGAACTGCCCAGGGATTTTGAGTCAGTTCCAGGCAGTCTTTGCTTTCAGTGTCCCAAGGAGGGCTGTCGTTTAACAGGACAGTTCTTTGAGAAGTGTGTTCCACTTCTTTTCATTATCCTTTTGTCTTCTGTTTACTGAAACACACTTATGGGGCGCTATATACAGGGTGTGCACAGGGAGCTAGCAGGGTTCAGGTCTGCCCGGAGTAAGAAGATCAGGTCATTTTGAGGAAACATGTCCCAGAAGGGTGCATTTAAAGAAAAATGTTTAAAATTGTACTTGTGTAGCCAGGTGGTGGTGGCACACGCCTTTAATCCCAGCACTTGGGAGGCAGAGGCAGGCGGATTTCTGAGTTCGAGGCCAGCCTGGTCTACAGAGTGAGTTCCAGGATAGCCAGGACTACACAGAGAAACCCTGTCTTGAAAAAAAAAAATTGTGCTTGTGCTTCATGTTGACATTTTCATACATGTATATCATGTATTTTAATCACACTCCCTCCACATTACCGTCTCCCATCCCCCTCCTACTTCTATGATACCCTTTTCTTCCTAAGCAGTCTATTTATATATCTCCTCCTTTCATGTCTTGTGTATGTAGGTGTGTGTGAGAGAGACAGAGACAGAGGCAAAGAGACAGAGAGACAGAGAGACAGAGAGACAGGCCCGTTTAGTTTAACTGTGGTTGTTTGTAGGAGCATGGCCATCTCAATAATGGCCACACAACTAAGTAAGAAAATGTCTCTCCTTTTCCTTTAACAAGCATTAACTGCTTATAAACCCTTTTGGACCGTGGGGCCTCGTAAGCCCCTCCCCTGAGTGGGTGCCTTTTGACTTGGGTTTGTTTGCAAAGGGGAACTCACTAGGCTGAGTCTGAAGGAAAGGACATGTTGGACACACAGAGATATAAAACTTCAAACTTGGCAAGTTGAAGGAGTGGTGATGGAGCTGGCTGGAGGAGTGGGTCAGATGTGTATGCTATAGCACTGGGGAATTCTGTGTGGAGGTGGTGCTTGCTGTGCCCATCTGGTGCCAGCTGAAGAACAGAGGGGGGAGCTGGAAGGAGTTGGGCTCTTTAGAGCAGTACTGATAACTTTCCTCTTGTCTCCTCAGGGGCCTCATGTCCCACTGCATCGCCATCTTGAAGGTAATACTCGGATTTCCCTGTGAGGTCAAGGGCAGTTGTGGGAGCACCTTGGGTGTACATGGAGCACCTTGGGTGTACATGGAGCTCTGCAGGTGTGCATGGAGTTGACCTTGCAACGGTCCCTTGTCAGCCCCATGCTGTATTTCCTGTCTGCTGCCATCTCTCCCTATTGGGTCTGTTTTACATTAGCATTCTAAATGTCCTCTTTAGGCTTTTTTCCCAATCTGGTCCTCTTAACACAGTTACTTATGGAAAGGACAGCTTGGGAGTCTCCAGTAATAATTTTTCCAACCATGGGGAAGGCTGGGTGCCTGAGGTCATGGAGCTGCAGCAGCAAGGGCCTCCCTGGGATCCTTTATTAATTCTGAGCTCAGTCTAAGGAATGCATCCTGTATTTGGGTTTCCCCTGGCTTTTTTGGTAACAATAGTCAGACAAATGGGACAGAGTTACAAAAAACAAAAATCCAAATTACAAGTTCTTCCACTTGGAGGCAGACTTTGGTCTTTGAAGGCCGGAAACCTTCGGAAGATTACATCCAAGTTACACTGTAGCCATCCGCATAGTCCCAGCATTTGTTTCTCAACTCTCGACTGATATTATCTTTCCCAATAGAATAATAACAACAGGCAAATATTTAACAAAATGCAAATATGAGTTTCTGCACATCAGCAACCTTATCTCTTTGTCTACTAATTATTCAGTATTTCAAAAGAGCCAACTCGCTCTCTTCTCTAGGGTCACTCAGTACAGGATATTAAAAAGCCCTTTATTTGCCTCTTCTTTGTCTATCTCTGTAGGAAACTGTTACCTCAGAATCAGGACACTCCTTGGATGTATAAATATGGCTGCACATACAGATGTGGTTGTAGGCAAAGGTAGCTATGTTCACAGACTGGAGCAATAAACGATATTACATTTCCCTTTGCCCAGACATGATATGTCGATATGTCCTGGGCCTTGGTTTTCTCCTGTCCTTTTCCATCAAAGGGGGAGGGCCCATCTTCTTGGATTGGGGAGCTCAGATAAAGAAAAGGGCTCCCGAGAGCTTCCTCTTGAGACCCCAGGATGCCTTTGCACCATCATCTTTCCTGTAGTGGGAGTGTGGAGAGTGTGGGGCTTCCTCCCCAGTATCCTCTTGACCACTCTTCTAGCTGCTTCCTAGCCCTGAGGACCAGCAGGTAATGGGGCTTCTTTGCAGGGATAGAGGCATGCTTGGTTTTAGCATAAGAGAATACAGAAAGGGGCCACAGCCTTGGAGCTGGCCAATGGTGCAGGAGGAAGAGAAAGAAGCCCACGTGTTTTCATTTTGCCTTTGCCCTACTTTTTCCAGGGCCTTTTTTTTTTTTTTTTAAATCATCACCTGGACAAACATACTAATTACCCACAACTCTCAAAAACTGTCAACATAGGTGCCATTATTGGAGAATGTGTCTAAAGGAAACAGTTGCCCTTTGTCCAGCCCCATTTCCGTGAGCACCCCACTGGAGATATTATCCATTTAGAAGTCTAAACCATGAGGAATAGTATCTCCCCCCCCCCCATCAAGGTGGTAAAATTGGAGCGTGTGATTTTTCTTAGATGGATTATTCCAGCTTAGTCCTCATTGAGCTGAAGCTCTGCCCTTGATCTCAGTGCACCCGCCACACACAGGCATAGCTACCACCCAGGCTATTGGCTTTTGCCTCTTTCCACCCCATTTCCTCTCAGCGATAAGGTAGGAGCCAGCTTAGTGGCAGTGCCCAGGGTGGGGGCCGTGTTTATCTTTGTCAAGGTGCCAGAGCCCTTGGTGTGGGGTTGGGGAGCCAGGTCACCCCCATCACCTCTTGTCTCCTTGTTATATTAGATTTGTCACACTCTGACAGAAAAACTTGTTGCCATGACAATGGGTTCTGGGGCCAAGATGAAGACGTCAGCAAGTGTCAGCGACATCATTGTGGTGGCCAAACGGATTAGCCCCAGGTGAGTGGTCAGTGGATGGGTGGTCCCACACTCCACAGGGGAAGCTGAGGTAGCCAGCAAGGCTAAGCACTGCTTTAAACGGTAGGTCGGCAAGTCTCAATTATCCGAACCCCCAGTGTATACAGAACTGCCTACCATAGGCATTCATTCCTAAGCTGAGGTGGTCACTCATCATTTTCCTTGCCGGAATAGGTCCTTTTAACAGTTCAGTATAAGTGGGATGACAGTCTAGCTAGACAGTGACAGCCCCTGCTCTTACTTAGCCTCCCTTACCTTGCTACACTGTGGCAGTCTGCAAGCACATTTCCCACTGGCACCTATGCTACTATCTCCAGTGACTTTGCAGCCATCCCCTTAGGTCCAACCCGATAGGCATACTGAGGACTGGTTGGGGGATACCGTTCTTCCATGGTGGCTCTCATTTGCTGCTTGATTCTCCGCCTAGCACTGGGTGGGAAGGGAAGCCACAGAGCATTCAGACCTCCTGAATTCCTGGCTGTCTGCAAAATCCCCTGTGGGAGGTGCCCGGCAAGGCCTCAGTCAACAACTACACCCCCTCAGTTGGACTGGATTTTGCAAAGAAAAATAAGGTCCTTTTCTTAGAGCAAAGAGACGAGCTAAATGTGTGCTGCCACCTGGTGGCTGGTATGTGGCTTGGCTATCAAATGACGGATTCCAGGAAAGTGTTCTTATCAGTCACCTGACCCCTCTGCCTTGAAAGGCCTCCACTCTGCATTCCTGGTGCCTGGGTTAAGTCACAGGCAACCAGGCTTTTCTGTCTCAAGAGTAACCTAGTAAGGCTCAGGAGGAGCCATGTGGAAGATCCTCTGCGAAATACAAGACTTGGTGTACTTGAACGCTGTCTAGGTAGTCTGTGAGCTGAGAAGCTGAGAGGGAGGATGCAGGCCAGAATAGCTCCTGGCTCTGGAGTTGCCTCTTGGGTGTAAATACCTGGTTAGCATCAGTGGCTGCACAAGACACCCCACCCTCCCAGACTCCAGCTTGTGCCAGGCGTTGCTGCTGCTCTCCCACCATTTTTAGACAGCGTGGTGCTCATTTCTGCTGGGCCCTTCTTTGTGCTTCTTGTTACTTCTGAGATTCATTCATGGGGCTTGTGCAGGCCCTGAGGTGCAGATTATAAATAGGGTGTTAGGATGCTGATTTCTGAGAGGGGACAGGGTTAACTGTGTGCGGAGGTGACAGTGTGGCATTGCCAGGAGGACAGAGCTCTCTGCAGAATGCCCTGGACAACCCCCCTGATGTTTCTAGCCAAGATCCTCTTGTTTTCTTCATTTGGCCTCATGAGTTTTCCCTCTGGCTGATATCTGTCCCCATGTCCTTCCCGTTTAATTTTTTTCCATCTGTCATGATGATGATTTATTATTTCAAGGAGAGCAGTTTCTGCCTTGGGCTTTGCAGAGCGGGAAGGGGCTAGCTGGGACACATGCTGAAGACCGGCATGCTTCTGTTCCTGCTCGCCAGCTCCTCGGGCCTGGGAGTGAAGGCTGTGTATTTTTCTTAGTGCTTTTAGAAATCAAATCACACAGTTTTTTTTTTTTTTTTTCCTTCTGTACCAAGCGATCATGGGAGCAAAATCTTGCACCCAACAAATCAGAACAAGAATGAACTTAACTTAAAATATTAGCCACGGACTAACACAGTGGAGAAGTTTGAACTCAAATTAAGCCGTGACTTTTTTCACCATGTTCTATGTCGCTGTATTTGCATCCTTAAAAAAAAAAACCACAAAAGTAGTAAGTATTTATAAAAGTTAAACTACTTCAGGAATAGATTATCGGAAAAGTGAGGTGCTCTCTAATTCCATCCCCTCCCAATCTGGGGAGATTAGCCACCATTAAAGGGCGAGCATTCCCTTAGGCCTCCCCTCTTGCATTTCACAGCTTCCGTTTATTGTTTATATATGTAAGAGGATATAGCATGCTCATGTTTGGTAATTACCTTTTCAATGTAGCAGTTATCCTGAGCATTGCTTCCTGTGTGTAACCTCACATATTTTAACCACTGGAAGGAAAGCAAAAACAGAGAGCAGGGATATTTTCCAAGCAGAATCTGAAGTCTTTCTGTTAGACTCTGTCTGAGTATGCAGAAGCAGGTAGAGAAAGGACCCCCCCCCCCAAAGAGTATGTGTGTAATGCCACCAGAGAAGTCTGGAGTGAGGATGGCAAGGAAGGAGGGAGGAAAGGAGACTAGTAAGTAAAATGTTGACAATAGTTCCCATTGCCTTCCCTTAGAGTGGACGACGTCGTGAAGTCAATGTACCCTCCGCTGGACCCCAAGCTCCTGGATGCAAGGTACAGGGAGGATGTGTGACTCATCTTGTCACACTTCAGGGTTGCTATTATGTCAGGTTAGCTGCTTGGGTTATTTAGAGGACGTTTTTCCAGATTTCCAACCACCCCTGGCTCTGGGTGAGCCATCCAGTGAGCTGAGCCTGGCAGGTGATGGAGCCCAGTCTTCTTCCTGAATCCCTGAGACAAAGGTGCAAGCCATGCATCAGCCTTGGATCTGCATACTTAACTATGCTAACTGTGCCTCCCTGCCCTCCACTCTCCATTCCTCCCTCTGAGCTTTGGACTTACCCAGGTGCCACACCTTGCTGGGAACACTGCCCAGTGGGGCTGTGGTGAGATGAGCCCAGCAAGAACAGGTTAACACGTCAGCCACAGTGGAAGTCACTCTCCATCAGGCGTCTCAGGAACCCCTCCTCCCCACCCTCCTCCACTCCCCAGAATGTACTTAGCCCTACGGAATGTAAACCCATAAAATACCTACCTGCTCTCTCCATTTGATTTGTGAGGCTCTCACTGACATGTTGTGTAATGGTTGCCGGGTGGCCAGTAAGTCATGACATGTCTTGGGTATCTCTGCCCACTCCTTGTTCTGCTCAGCATTCTCCAGGGGTTACTAATAATGAAACACATCTGGCACACTCACCACATAAAAATTATTTCTTTTTATTTTCTTTTTATTATTTATTTATTTATTTATTTATTTTTATTTTTTTGGTTTTTCGAGACAGGGTTTTTTTCTGTAGTCCTGGCTGTCCTGGAACTCACTCTGTAGACCAGGCTGGCCTCAAACTCAGAAATCCACCTGCCTCTGCCTCCCAAGTGCTGGGATTAAAGGCGTGCGCCACCACCGCCCGGCTAAAAATTATTTCATAGTGAATCTTTCAACCAAAAAGAAAAAAAAAAAAAAAACACCTAGAGAAACAAGAACAACAAAACAAAGCCCTCCTCCTCAATTTGATTTTCAATTACATTTTCTTTAGCGTTGAATAAGCCAGCCCTGGGCTTATTGATTTGTGATCAATAAGGGATGCTCACTGAAGAGGGATATATATAGCCCATCTTTAAGTGGGCAGCAGTTAGAGATCTGCTCATCCAATTGACCACAGCCAAACTGTTTCATAAAACACGCTTCTGGGAGCTGTTAATGGGTGTGTTGCGGAAAGCCTCTTCTACCATCTGAAATACCTTTGCCAGCTCTCCTGTCTCCCCATGGAGCTTTGTTAATCTCATCAAAGATTAAGCCAGCCATCCCCTATGTACGTTAGTGTGGAGCCACTGCATTAAGTAACTGTCCAACTTCCAGGGAAGGGTCTCCTGTTTGGGGAACACAAACTTTGAGTGTGCGCTCATTTGGGCTTCTGGGCAAAGTTCCCCCCTTTTACAGAGGCTGATCTTTTTTTTTTTTTTCCCCTAGGACAACTGCCCTGCTCCTGTCCGTTAGTCACTTGGTGCTAGTGACCAGAAATGCCTGCCACCTAACCGGGGGCCTAGACTGGATTGACCAGTCACTGTCTGCTGCTGAGGAACACCTGGAAGTCCTTCGAGAGGCAGCTCTGGCTTCTGAGCCAGATAAAAGCCTCCCCAACCCCGAGGGCTTCCTGCAGGAACAGTCGGCCATTTAATCATCTTCGAGGCCCCTGTTTCTGCCCCTGGGAGAACCTTCTACTTCCTGTAGATTTAGTTGCTCTCTAGAGCTCTGGCGGCCAGTCCTGGGTGCAGGGTAAAGCCGAGAGCCTTGCACTGGATGCCTCTGCTGCAATGGCAAATAGTGGCTGGAGAGTGGCAGTGTAATACCACGGTTAGGGGAGGCGCCTTGTACCTCTACAGCAGAGCGCAGAAAGCCGCAGAGCTCGCTGCTGCTACATTTAGTTCATTTAATGTTTCCAAGAAAATCGAGTTGTCCTCTAAGAATCGAGAGACTTCACATTAAATTAGACTTTCTGGCTTCTGAAAATCAAGGTGTAGCAACATGGACAATCAGAACTAAGTGGCTAGGATGAGATTGTCTCTTTGGGTGAAGACCCTTGCTCTCCCCTTGCTGTTTTGTTTGTGTTCGGTGCTTGGTCCCTGAAGCATTGGCGCCCCCCACCCCACCCCGCTTTTCTTGTACCTTCCTCTTTCCCATTTGTGTTAGAAGCTGAGGAATGCAAAGTCTCCTTTGTATCACTATGCCTGCAATTTCACTTTACAACCACTAGGCGAATAGTAAACTTATACTTCTGTTTTCCTCAACTGTGTAGTTACTGAGTCAAGTGTATTGGTGGGGTATATGGTGGAATGTGTGAGAACTGAGAACAGATGGAAAGGTCCCGAGAATCTTGAAGGTGCTCTGAGTATGTGTGCATGTGCACGTGTGTGCATGTGTGTGTATGTGTGTGTGCATGAGTGTGTGTGCACGTGCATGTGTGCAAGTGCACGCGTGTGCCCTTTATTTCTGGAATATGTCTTGCAAATACTGAAAAAGGAAAAGGCACTTTTTTTTATTGCTTGGTTTTTGTTTTTTAAATTGTTGCCTTGAATTTGAGATTCCCCTGCCTCAGCTTCCACAGTGCTGGGAAAACTGGCATCTAATACCACCTCCACTGATAATGGGCACTTCTCTGACCTGAGAACTCAGTGGGACCCAGCTTGAGGCTGCATACTCCAGATTGGGTGATTCCCATCCCACTCACGTAGGGGAGCCTGAAGAATTTTCTTTTCACATTTACAGAAGCAGCCTTGCCCCTGGATGCTGGGACTGGCTCGATGTTGCCCAGGTCCTATCTCTGACATTAAGCATGGTTGTAGCTACCTCTGACCTCATTTCAGTTTTCTCTGATATAACTCAAGTCAGCAAGCACTTTAGCTTGATATTAGGGTATTAAGAACTCAGTCCTTAGTCCAGGATCTTGTTTGTCTGTGATTGGTTTATTTCATCCTCTCCTGGCAAGAAGGCAGCTCTGACCAGCACAGTATGTACAGATGAGGAGTAACCAGAATCACCCTTTTAGACTGCAGGGTGGATTCCAGGGGAAGCTTGTTGTTAGATGTCTCCTTCCATCAATCCTAAAAGTGTGTTATGCAGTTAGCTCCTGCCCTGCCAGAAGCTGTGACTGGGAAGGGCCGAAAAAGCAAAAGCAAATCCAAACCAACCAAACAAAAACCCATTCTGCCTTTTTGATTTAAGGCCTCCACAGACAGTTCTCACATCCTGACTTTTGTGTTCTTTCTTCCCCTCTGGGCTCTACAGTTTACATGCACGCACACATACTTACACACATGCACGACCTAAACTCACTATAGTATAGGGAGAATAGTTTACTCTTAATCCTGCCCCACCCTAAGTATGTTTAGGCCACCAAGACCTTCGTGTTAATGGCTCCACAGTGGTCTCTTAATGTTCAATGGACTGGCTTTGTAAAAACCTATATTCCTCCCAGAAAACCTCCCCCAGCTATGAAGTCTATGGGATAGTTCTCTTGGCTTACAGCTTGTCCTGGTGCTCTCCGAACCCCTTTATTCTGGGGCTTCCTTATCTCCTGAGACTGTTGCCACTGGGACCTGGTATTTAGGAAATGGCTCCAAATTTTAAGGCCCTGAGTTACCTTCTGACCTTGGAAATTTGGAGATTTATCAGATGAAGAATTTTTACCCAGTGTCTACCTCCATCTTTTTTTTTAAAAGATTTATCTGTTTATTATTAAATATGTGTGTACACTGTTGCTGTCTTCAGACACACCAGAAGAAGGCACCAGAGCCCATTACAGATGGTTGTGAGCCACCATGTGGGTCCTAGGACTTGAACACAGGACCTATGGAAGTGCAATCAGTGCTCTTAACTGCTGAGCCATCTCTCCAGCCCCCACTCCCCATGTTTCTATTGTGCCACCTCTGAGGGAGGTATACTGTGCTAGATGCAGGGGGGAGTGGGGGGGGTGGGGGGGTGGGGGGGTGGGCAATGGGACAAAAGGCACAAGCTCTGCCCTTGAGGAACAAGAGAAACACAGGAGCAGCTGGCAGAATCAGGGTTGACTCTGCTGCTGTAATGGAAGGGCTCTCTTCAGACATACTAGAACATTGTACTGCTTGGCTTTTTATGTCAACTGGCACAGGCTAGATTGAGGTGGGAAGAGAGAACCTCAGCTGAGAAAGTGTCCCCACCAGACTGGCTTGTAGGCAAGCTTGTGGGGAGTGTTCCTAGTTCTTGATTGATGAGAGAGGGCCCAGCCTATTGTGGGTGGGGCCACTCTCAGGCCGGTGATCCTGAGTTCTATAAGAAAGCAGGCTGAAGAAGCTCTAAGGAGTAAACCCAGTCAGCAACACTCTTCCTTTGTTCCTGCCTTGAGTTCCTGCCCTGACTTTCCTGGATGATGGACCACAAGCTGTAAGATGAGGTAAACCTTTTCCCCCCAAGATACTTTTGGTTAATGTTTTCTTTTGTTTTTGTTTTTAATCACAGCAACAGAAACCATAACTAAGATAACCATAGAGAGGCACATGGGTTCCAAAGGAAGGAGAGGACATAGAAGAAAGGGGGCAGAATCCAGAAAGTTGCCAATGCCTACTGGAGATATCAGGGCAATGGAGATGTGTCCCAGGCATCAAGGACAGCATAGGATGGCCAGGGGCCAAGAGAACATGGCCAGCCTAGGAGATGCAGGTGCCTGGGAAACTGAGCAGGATGGAAGGACATCAGAAAGGACATTTTAGGTGATATTAGGGACCCAGTGCCTCATCTTGAGTAAAAGGGGCACCATAGAAAGATGCGAGGTAGGGCTGAAGAGATGGCTCAGGGGTTAAGAACATTGACCGCTCTTCCAGAGGTCTTGAGTTCAAATCACAGCAACCACATGGTGGCTCACAACCATTTGTAATGGAATCCGATGCCTTCTTCTAGTGTGTCTGAAGTACAGCTACAGTGTACTCATATACATAAAATAAATAAAATCTTAAAAAAAAAGAAACATGATGTAGAGGGATGATATGGTCACATTTGCAATTTAGAAAGACAGAATCTATGGCTCTGGGATGGACACTTACCTGATGCTTCTGAATGCTTGCATTCTCACAAGCCTGGGCATCTTAGAACTGTTTCACAGCTTAAAGGCAGCTGGAAAGCTTGTTAGGAGCAAAGCAGAGAGGCTACACAGCAGAGCTAGACACGCAGTGCTGTCTGCTTGTGGTGCTTGGGGCCTCTGTGCTGATACGCTCAGCTCATGATCAGTGCTGAGCGTTGAAGCAAAACCAGCTCCTTTTTGCCTCTGCCCATTTGTACCGCTCTGTTCATTTTTGTTGTTTGTGGTGCTGGCAGTGGTACCAAGGGCTTTACCAGTGCTAAGCAAGCGTGTTACCGTTAAACTACACCCCCAGCCCCGCTTATTTGTGTGTATGTGTATGTTCAGTGTGTGTGTGTGTGTGTGCATGAGTGTGCATGAGTGTGCATGTGTACATGCACCAGAGGATTCAGGAGCTGTTCACCTTGATTCTTGTTTGGATTTTTTTTTGCCTGAGACTTGGTGATTAGGCTAGGCTGGCCAGCCAAGGAGCTCCAAAGCCCATCTCCATCTTCCTAAGTGTGGGGATTAAGAGTGCATGCTGCTAAAAAGGTTTTTAAAAATTCAGGTGTTAGAGATTGAACTTGGGTCCTCATGCTTGCTTTTGCTGACTTAGCTACCTCCCCAGCCCTAACTTACACTCTTATTACTCCCATTTTTCAGGGAATGAGACCAAGGTCTGCCTGGAGAGCTCTATTGCTTTTCATGGTAAAGAAAAATCAGAGCAGGAGCTTCATCTCCTGGGTTGTTGTTGTTGTTATTATTATTATTATTGTTGTTGTTGTTGTTATTTATCAGTAGTGCTCCCACCTGGGCACAGCAGGTAGAGAAATGAGAATAATGAGATACTAGAAACATAAGTGGGGGAATGATAGGAGAGTCATTCTATTCTCTTCTGCTTCTAATACCTTTCACTAAAATAATGGCAGCTGTGACCCAGGAATTAATTTCATGGCCTATTGTAGGTTACAACCTGTAGGATGATAGAACATGGGCTTGAAATGAGGGCTGGGGAATGAATAGGGGATTTCTTTTCTATCCAAAGGCATTTAATTTTATCCATTTTAAGTAAAACTCACATTTACCAGCATAGTGGCAAAAATTTATGGTGTGAAATGGAATCACTAATTTATTAGATGATTGATTAGTTCAGAGTCATCTGTTGAGCATCTCTCCTGGATTAGGCTCAGGGATGCAGGAAAGAATAAAAATGTAATGCCTCTCAGGAGAGCCATATAATCTAAGGTGGACAGAAAGCTATAAAGAGTCATTCTCAAGTTTGCCTAGGAAGAAAAGGGGTGTGCGGTAAGAGTGCAGGGCAGAAGTGTCAAGCCCAGCTCGGGAGTTTCTTGAAGGTGGTGATTTTTCAGAAGTCACCTTACCTTCACCATGTATTGCAGATCAAACCTATGACCTTGTATAAGTCAAAGAGTGGGTGTCGGCAGAAGATGGATGTCCAGGAAAGGTGCAAAAGAGGAGGCAGAGCATCCAGAAAAGCAACCCTGATAGGCATGGCATTCTGTAGGATGATCAAGGTATTATAATTGTCTCCTTACTGCAACCATCATATAGGAGGTATGGCATGCAGGGGGTAAGCCAAGACAGGGAGACATGGACTAGAACCTGAAGAGTCTTCTGGAAACTGTAAATTCTTTGCATTTTATTTTAGATCAGTGCTTTTCAACCTATGCATCATGACCCCTTTGGAGAGTTGAATGACCCTTTCACAGAAGTTGCCTAAGGCCATCAGAAAACACAGATATTTATGTTATGATTCATAACAGTAGCAAGATTGCAGTTATGAGGTAGCAATCAAAATAACTTTATGGTTGGGGGGGTCACCTCAACATAAGGAACTGTATAAAAGTGTCACAGCATTAGAAAGGCTGAGTGCCACCATTCTAGGTGGTAGCAAAATATTGAAAGTTAAAAAGGGACTTCCTTGCAGTGCTTGCCAGTAAACCCAGCATTCTACACTCAAGAGGCTGAGGCTATAGGATCAAGAATTTGAAGCCAGCCTGTGTTACACAATGAAAAAAGAAAAACAACCAAAGAAAACAACAAGAAATAATTTCTTATTGTTTCTTGGTGTGGTGGTTTGAATAAGAATGGCCCCCATAGGCTCATATGTTTGAATACTTAGGCACCATTTGGCACCATTTGTTTAAGAAGGATTAGGAGGAGTGGTACATTACTTTGGGTAGGTGGGCTTGGAGATTTCGAAAGCCCACACCATTCCCAGTTAACTTGTTTTCTTTCTGCCTATTGTTTGTGGATCAGATTAAACTTTCAACTACTGCCCCAATGCCATGCCTGCCTTCTGCCATGTACTTCACCATGGTGGTTATGGATGGACTCTGACCCTCTGGAACTGGGAGCCCCAAATTCAATGTTCTTTGTTATAAGTTACCTTGGCCATGGTACTTTATTGCAGCAATAGAAAAGTAGCTAAGTCACTTGGGAAGCAGCAAAGGAACGAACGCTGCTTCACCCCTCGCCCTTACCAGCTTTGCAGATCAAACCCAGGCCTTGAACAAGCTAGACAAGCATTCAACCACTGAGCCGTGTCTCTAGGCTTTCACCTCTAATGCCCTGATTTGGTAGGTGAATGATGGGAAGCATTGTATAAATTTGCATGTCCCTGAGGACTGCTGCAGTTAAAGATTTTTCGAGTGTTTATTAAGCTATCTGTACATAGTCCTGCCCTTTGCCCGTTTTCCCACTGGGATTTTGGTATTTTTCTTATCGATTTATATGAGCTCTTTATATTTGAGGGATAACAACCCTTCATCATATTTATTGCACAGACTTTCCCCAGCCTTGTCATTTGCTTTTTAGTTTGGTTTGGAATGCTTTCTGACGCGCACAAGTTTTTAATTTGGTATAGTCCAATGCATTGATTTTCTTTCCCTTAGTGATTTCTTCTATTACTTTTATGCTTACAGAATTCTTCCTCATTCAGAGATCAAATAAATATCGCTGAAATGTTTGAAGCAGGAGTGCGCCATGGAGGATGATGGATAGCAGTATTCACAGGTTGGATGTAGCAACAAGAAAAACAAAACAACAAACTCGGCCAGGATAGGAGAAGCCAAATCGGCTTTGATCCCCACCAAATTTGTCTCAGAGTTACAGGTGGAAACGGTTAGGAGTGAAAGGAAGACAGAGAGCAGAGGGCAAGCAGGATGAAGCTGGAGGGGAGAAGATGGGAGTCATACATGGGAGGAGTGGTGTGTGTGTGTGAGAGAGAGAGAGCTCGTATGAGAGAGTATATATGTGTGATTGTGTGTTTGAGAGTGAGAGTGTGTGTGTGTGTGTGTGTGTGTGTGTTTTCAAGACTGGTTTTCTCAGTATAGCCCTGGTTATTCTGGGAACTTACTCTGTAGACCAGGCTGGGCCTTGAACTCACAGAAATCTGCCTACCTCTGCCTCCTGAGTGCTGGGATTAAAGGCATGAGCCACCACTGCTCTGATGTGCTCTGATGAAGGAATAGCTTTATCTAAGCTCTGGGTACTTGATGCCTGGAGTAGGAAAAAAACCCCAACCCAAACCTGCACATTTCCACCCGCACAGAGAAGCCAGACATCAAGAAAATGGTTGCTTAAATAAATGTAAATAATTTAAGGAAAGAGATAGAATCTTATGAAGGATTATAAGGGACAGGAGTGTATCTAGTATTACTACGAGTATCCCTGGATATCATGAAGAAGGACTTCCACCAGAGCTAAGACTATGGGTATCACCACACGGGACTCCTTCTGTTTCTATGTTGCTCTGGTCTGAATATTGACATTGGCCCCATTCTGTTGAATCCTAACTCCTAATACACTAGTATTAAGAAGTTGTTTTTCCACAGAATTTTCATACTTGGCTGTTCACCACAGGATTTTGCCACAAGAAGATGCAGCCAGAAGGTGCTAGTGATGAGCATGGGTGCTTTAGTAGATCTCCCAGCTTTCAGAGCTAAGGGAGAGACAATCCTGTTGCTGTCAACTACCCCAAGATACTCTGTAACAGTAGTTCTAACAGGCTAAGACATGTGTGGCACGTTAACCAGAAGGGGCCAGAGTAGCCATGGAAGACTACTGCAGAGGTCCAGGCAGAAAATGTTGGAAATGTGACTTAGGGCAGGGCCAAGAAAGCAGACTTAGGGAAGTGGATCCATTTGAGATGTATTTGGGAAGGATGATGAGCAGGACATGGCATAAATTAGATACGGAGTATTGGAGCAAGATTGTAGCATATGAAGAAAAGATCCCTAGGTTTTAGGTTTACACACCCAGGTAGGATAACACTGCAGAGACAGGGAGTCTCTGGCAGAGGAAGTATTAGAAGAGAATCGGGCTTGGGTAAAGGCTCACAGCTTCTGGTTTGGACCTGGAATTTGAGGTGCTTTTGATCTAAGCTGAGTTAGATGTAAGTGTGAAGCTCTAGGAAAGATCCAGGCTGAAGATTTTTTTCCCCCATAGGTCATTGCTGTCTGACTGATGAGCATGGGTGTGAGGTCAGGGAAAGAGCATGGAGCAGACAAGAGGGGCATGAGGAACTCCAACATTTGATAGGACCAGAGGTCGGCTTCAGGCTCTGTAGGGCTGTTTTGATGGATAAAGGGAGAAACCGTGTTTCTGATGCTCAGCACCCAGTTAGCACTCCAGGAATGACAGGTGTGACTTTCTCTCTCTCCCCTTTGACCATACCAATCTCTCTCTTTCCTGACACCATGGCTTATGGCTAGATACTCAAACCTAATCCTTCTACTACACACATCAGGTACGACTTGTTCACCTCTGAGACCCAGCCCAGGCCAGCCTGACTCTTGACAACGGTCTGAAATCAAACTAAGGAGACTTCGGACCTGCATTCAGCTGCCTAAGGATCAATGCTGAGTGAGCCGATGTTCTAAGCACATATTGCATCCACTGGAAGATCACACCTAAGGAGAATCATGCACCACATTTCTGCCACAGTTTATAATCTTTCCCACAGAACCCACATAATGATCACCTCAGTTGCTCATCACAGGGTTTTTCATTATGAAACACATTTACATATCTTATTTACATATCTTATTTACCTGTGTTTCCTTCTCCCTGCTGAAACAACAGCATTCTGAGCAAACATGCGTGTGGATAGCGTACAGATCCATCCTACTGTTTTGTTTTAAAATCACGAGTTTTCCTGTTCTGGTCAGAGTCTTTCCTGTGTTTTCATTATTCCCCACACTCACAACTTGGTTCTTTCTCTTTCCTCTGGCACTTGTCCTCCTTCTCCTTCTCTCACCAAGACTGAGAGGGGCCCTGGCCCCGAAAACCCATTGTTCCAGCCTGCCTCACATTTCTGACTTTTTCTCGCGCCCTCTCTCTGCCACAGGTGCTGTTTATTCTACACCGAGGCTTCCTATTACTAACTAGAGATTTGTTATGCAAGGCAATCTCATGATCATGCATCCTTGGCCAGATTCTGCCTCTGCCCCTGGCATCTTAAAGATTTGCTTCTGTGGCTGGGTCTCAAATCACTGCTTTTCTCTTCTGAATAATATACTTCCCCCATTTCTCTCTCTGTAATTTTAATCTCCATCTTCTGCTGTCTATATTCATCCTCTCATTAAAAATGTGGAAGGTACCTCCTCTGGACCTATCTCTGTGGACTCAATGGCCCATGGCCTACTCTTTGACCTTGAATGTTCATCGTCTGCAGTGTGCCTCCAACCTGGGGTGTGTGTGTGTGGGGGGGGGAGGTTCGTTTGAATCATCATCTAAAGAGCTTAAAAATATGACTGCCAGAGTACCAGAGACTCTGATTAAATGGTTTTAAGTGGGTCCCAGCCATTGTCAATTTTAATAAGATCTGAAAGTGCAGCTGGGATGTAAACCACTCACTGGTCTAATGGATGAGGCGGATGTGGAAACAAAGGTTTTTCATACAACGAAAAGGCAGAAGTAAACAGAGGGGCAGGAGGAGCAGCTCCTCCCGCAGCCTGTGAAGGAAGCTGCAGGGCAGGCTACCCAGGCCTGAGGACTCCAGGACTGATTCATTCCAGAAAACCTGCTCACAGAGAGTCCTGCCTCCAGTCACTCCTTTGAGTAAGAGACAGCAATCAGACTTTCCAGAGTTGCTTCTGTCTCTCCAAGTGGAGCAGCCATTATGAACATGACCCTGGGAGACTAAGACTTATTACAAAAGAAAAGAAAAGAAAAGAAAAGAAAAGAAAAGAAAAGAAAAGAAAAGGAAAGAAAAGAAAAAAAGCCTAGCTGTATGACCGCAGGCAGAACACTTAACTACTGTTAAGTCTCAGTAATCATTCAGTAGTATGTGAACATGTATGTATTTGCACATGTGTGAGCTGAGGGAGCTAATGTATTTAATATACTTTGCCCACTGTCCTTACATATAAAAAGTACTCAAAATTTTGGGTGCTACATCCATTTTGAGGTACCACATAAATACCGATGATGCTCAGTGATCCTTCTAGCAGCCAGTGCTTGGATGACTGTGTTTGTAATCATCCCTGCCCAAGGAGAGTGCTCCACGTGGATCTATCTTCATACACTCCTTAGGCGTTTGCCTGGTCCTCAAGTCCTCCATGCTTGTCCCACCCTGGGCTCTTTCTTTTTTCTTCCCTCAGCTATTTGCACCTTCTCTACCTTACAGTTCCCACCAACACTGATCCCCAATCCCATCGTCTGGTCCAAAGCTTATCGCTCGCTGATCAAAAATCGGTCTCTTCCCAACTTCATTTGTCTGAGTCACTGTGGCTTCTCAGCTGTGGCTGAGGGGTGGGTTGCCACCCAGCATGCATTCACAGTGGCTGTTGTCAGAGTATGTGACAAGGTGCTAGCTAAGCAGGTGAGTCCTGCTGGGCTTTCCAAAAGCATTGCTTCCTTGAATAACCTTCTCCTTTTTCTCCTCCTCCTCGTCCTCCTCCTAGCAATCCAAGACTTCAAGACAACTTAGAGAACTTGGTAACCCAGACCCCCAGCACTGTAGGCCATTTTTATGGCTTTTTAGTATGGCAACTTCTAGAATAATCTTCTGCTCTACCTCCAAAGCATGGAGTCTACTTTCTACTTTCTTCGAGACTTTCCTTGCTCTTGAAGCAGAGCCATGAACACTGCTTCGGTCTCTCTCTTTTCCCTGATGGGCACCCCATTTGTTCTTTTCTTTCTTTCTTTCTTTCTTTCTTTCTTTCTTTCTTTCTTTCTTTCTTTCTCTCTCTCTCTCTCTCTCTCTCTCTCTCTCTCTCTCTTTCTATTTATTTATTTACTTATTTATTTATTATTTTTACAGTTTTTCTAGACAGGGTTTCTCTGTGTAGCTTTGGCTGTCCTGAAACTTAGAGGTCCACCTGCCTCTGCCTCCCAAGTCTCCCAAGTGCTGGGATTAAAGGTGTGCACCACCACTGTCAGACTTTGTACTTTAAATATATATATATATCATTGTGTGGGTGTGTTTAAAATAGAATTTTTAGAAGTTCTTGTTTTTCCTCCCACTGTTTGGGACCTGGGGATTGAACTCTGGTTGTCAGGCTTAGTGGCAGGTGCCTTCATTGGCTGAACTTTGTTCTTATACTTACCTTGAAAAAAAATTCTTTACAGAAACACCATAAGAGAGGGAAAGTTTAAGTTACAGTTTTAGAGAGATTTTAGTTCATAACGGCTGGAGCAGCTGCGTCCCTGTGGTGGGTAGTGTAAGGTGGCTGCTTGCTCACATGGTGTGGGCAGGAGGCAGAGAGAGACTGGAACCAGGCTCCAACTGATCTTTTAGGCTCTACTCCTAGTGACCTATGCCTGTCACTGAGGCCCTATGTCTTGAAGACCACAACCTCCCAACACAGCTCCATGAGTCATAGATCGGGGTTTAAACAGAGGAGCCTATGTGTGGACACTTCAGACTCACCCCATAACAGCCCCTCCGCTCCTCTCACCTCGTGCTTCCACGGGACAGTTTGTGTCCAGCGTGAGTCTCTTCATGCATTCACTCTTGTCCTTTTCTCTTTTAATGATGGGAATTCTGTTTATACTTGGCTCTTGGATATTTATTTATTTATTGGTTCTTGGGAATTTATTTAGTTATTTATTTATGTTCTTTTTGAGACAGGGTTTCTCTGTGTAATAGCTCTAGCTGTCCTGGAACTCACTTTGTAGACTAGGCTGGCCTTGAACTTACAGAGATTTACCTACCTCTGTCTCCCTCGTGCTGGGATCAAAGTCATGCAACACCATGCCTGGCTGGCTCTTGGATTTTTAAAATAGTGATTTCAGGTTTAATTCATGACTGTCCCACTTCTCTCTCTTCTTCACTATTTACCACTGAAATGGAAATATCTATCTGGCTTTTTAATTTCAGGGGTTTTTGTTTGCCTTTCTAGACAGCTAGCTTTATTTATTAAAAATGAACAAGATTCTTCTTTTTCCTTCCTTCCTTCCTTCCTTCCTTCCTTCCTTCCTTCCTTCCTTCCTTCCTTCCTCCCTTTCTTCTTCCCTTTCTCCTCCTTTTCTCTTAATCCTTGGTCTCTCTGTCTCTCTTTCTGTCTGTCCCTGTCTCTGTCTCTCTCTGTGTGTGTAGCCCAGATTGGCCTCATACTTGAGAGTTTCCTGCCTCAGCCTCTTGAATACTGGGATCACACGCATGCGTTGCCGTGCCCCAGCCAGAATTCCCCCTTTCCTGATTGCTGTTGTTGAACTGTTTACATTCTTCCAACTCAACACCACTTTGGGCATGCCCATGGCTACACCTTGAGAGTACATATCCCATACCCATCTTACTGAAGCCCATGGTCTCCATCAAACATGCGTGACAGATTCAGGGGACTGGAAACAATTATTCCATTTTTTTTCCAATCAGTAAAATGAGACTTGGCACAGAGGCAGCTGAGGAGGTTGGGGAAATTCACTCTCTGAGCTCATGTGTCTAGAAAGGGGAGAACTGGGAAGAGTGTGTACCCAGGAGTTATCCAAAGTGACAACTGAACAGCCATGCTATGTGGACGGTGAGCTCTGGATTCTGTGTTTAGGAAGGTACCAGATTATTTCCCTTGGTATAAGCCTGTGAGCCTGGACTCCTGATCTGTTGGGTTCATGATCCAGGGTGGCAGGTGAACTGCCATGTTCTATTTATGCTTAGGAGTCACCCGTAGGGACTCTGGGGTACGACTCAGCAGTGACTTCTTTTGTGCACAGAAAGGCATGCGATGTTTTCCTAATGGTTTTCTGACTCTGACATTCTTTTAGTCACACTTCTGTGGGCTCTGAGTGGATGAGAATGCCTAGCTACCAGGCCAAATTTTCCTTCATGCCAATTCAACTTCAACTTCTTCCTGCATAGGTAGAGTCAGACTCTCCTCCCTCTTCTCTTCTCTTCTCTTCTCTTCTCTTCTCTTCTCTTCTCTTCTCTTCTCTTCTCTTCTCTCTCTCTCTCTCTCTCTCTCTCTCTCTCTCTCTCTCGTGTGTGTGTGTGTGTGTGTGTGTGTGTGTGTGTGTGTGTGTGTGCATGCTCAAGTCAGGTAGGGATTTGCTGTTGCTTAATCTAAGGCTGTAGTAAAAGACCTTTGTGTTTAGGCAACAGTTAACATTTTCTTCTTCAGATCTTTCTTTAGAAATTCCACTTCAACTCTCCTTTCCAAGTGGCACAGTGCTGGAGTATACAAGGCATCTTTTCCCTCCCTGTTTCTTGCTGCTGTCTAGGGAGAAATGTGTGGTTAGAGGGTGGGGCTGATATCATTACTGCAGATAGGGTTGCTGCCACTCAGAACCAGGAGCCAAGGCAGCCACTCTTCTGCTCTCCTGCCTTCATGTGCAGGGGGTTGGGGGAGCCCTTTCCTACTATGTCAGTATGGAGTAGCTTTGGTTCCTTTTTAGAAGGCCTGCATCTCCTCTCTGCTGGTGAGCTTTGGTGTGTGTGTTGTGGGCATGAGTATGTTCTTACATGTGGACCAGAGTGAGAGTTAGAAGGGCTAACATCCAAACCCAGACTGACCTGGATTCTTCAACAGAAATGATAAGGAAGACCTGTGTGTCGAGGGCTGGAATTCGCCTGAAGAGATAACTAGACTTTGGCGTATTTCATTTTTCTGAGGCTCTGGATCCTTGCGTGTTTTATGCTCTCTGACCTCCTTGGCGCACAGATGGGAGGAGGGAGCATGCTACTTGAATCCACCAATGTTGTTCATTATTGTGTCAAAGACACAAACAGTGAGAAAAAGTTCAAAGTTAACTCACTGAGTTCATAAATACAAAGTAGGCTTGGGACAGGTGTGTGTATGGGGGGCGGGAATCATCTCCTGTCTTACGGAACACACAGTAATTAGTGCCGTGGAATCGCTAAAGCTAAGAGAAACTTCAAAACCAAGTGCCCTCACATGGCCTGGATTCCTGCTTCCTATTGGAGACTGGTTAAGATGCCTACTATGCGATTTCATTCACCCTTACAAGCCTTGAGATTAGAATGGTTATTTCCCTCCACTCAAAGCTCAGAAGGTTCGAGGCACTGAATGACTTGACAGTGGCAGCAGAACTGACATGAGAACCAAGGTCTCCTGAGTCCAGCCTCCCATGCTTGCTGCGACAGCACAGTTCGTTCAGTTTTATTTTTATGTTTTAGCTTTGTGAGCTAGGGTTTCATGTAGCCCAGGCTGGCTTCAACTCATTAGGATGGCTTTGAACTTCTAAATCATCCTGTTTCTATCTCTAAAATTCTGGGCTTATAGGTGTGTGTCACCATGCCCAGCAGTTTGCTCAGTTTTATGGAGGGCAAACCTGATTATAGCTTCTGAGGGATTGATCTACTTCTCTTTGGAATGGGTTGACATTAAGGAGGACAGTCCTGTGTCCCTAGGTCCTCCTGCTGGTAGTTGTATCCTGGCTGGTTGGACTCCTGGGTGTAACCCTGGATAGCATTATTATTATTATTATTATTATTATTATTATTATTATTAAGAAAAAAGTGTCCTGCTTAGGACAAAGTTCAGGGAAGAGTCTAACCCAGAAGGCACAGCTGGGTGCTCCATGGCTAGTCAGCTGCTCCTGGGAATAACTGACCAGGACACCCAGAATATAGTCATGATAAGGGCAAATACAGAGCAAGCCACGCACCGAGTTTGTGTTCTTTTCTCTGGATGCCAGGCTGCTCTTCCTTGTTTCTTAGGCTTCTATTGCCCTGGAACTCTTAGTTGGCAGTTCAGAGGCAATATTGTTCTCATAGACTGTCATGCTTTCCTGGAACTTAGTCAGATCTCAGGTATGTCTAGTAGGGACCCACCTGGTTCTGAGGCCCTGTATAATGAAAGGGGCTGAAGAGATCCACACCTCACCCCTTCCTACCCAACCCAGCAGTCATCATCTCCCAGCTATGAGTAGGACTGTCTCCTCTGCCTAGAATGTCTCATCCCATCTTTTCCTTGGGTCTTTGTCTTAGTTAGGGTTTGCCTGCTGTGAACAGACACCATGATGAAGGCAACTCTCATAAAGGACAACTTTTAACTGGGGCTGGCTTACAGGTTCAGAGGTTCAGTCCATTATCATCAAGGTGGCAGCATGGCAGCATTCAGGCAGGTATAGTACAGGAGGAGCTGAGAGTTCCTCTGAAGGCCACTAGGAGAAGACTGGTTTTTAGACAGCTAGGACAAGGGTCTTAAAGCCCATGCCCACAGTGACACACCTACTCCAATAAGGCCACACCTCCTAATAGTGCCACTCCCTGGGCCAAGCATATACAAACCATCACAGTTTTCCTAGATACTTCTTGTTGAGTATGGTGACACAAACATTTAATCCTTACACATGGGAAGTAGAAGCAAGAGGCTTGGTAGGCTCAAGGCCATCCTTGGTTACATCTCAACTTCCAAGCTACAGGAGACTCTCAACAAAAGATATATATCTAAGCAGGTAGTGGTGGTACATGTCTTTAATCCCAGCACTTGAGAGGCAGAGGCATGTAGATCTCTGAGTTCAATCTCTGAGGCCAGCCTGGTCTACAGAGCAAGTTCCAGGATAGTCAGAACTACAAAGAGACCCTGTCTTAAAAAAACCAAACCAAAAACCAACCAAACAAGATACATATTTAATGTTGCCTACCATGATATGGCTAATATACATGAACACGGAGGGCAAGATAAGATTCTTCATTCACCTTGTCTTCTTAGCAACCCTATAGCACAGGTACTAAGTGTTGTTTCTAACTTGCAGATTAGAAACATGAAGTTTCTAATTCAAGACCATGTTGTTAGTAAATAGAAGACTTGAGATGTGCCTAGATCTATCCCCAAATATCCCCAAATGTTACATATTCTCAGAAATGCCTCATTAGGTGATTTCGTCATTATATGAAGTCTCAGAGTATATGTCAACTAAGGCAGCCACAAAGTCACAGACATATATGTGGTCTGTCATTGGCCAAAACCTGTGGCACATGCCTGTCACGGAGACTGGCAATGTGATAGTGGTGAAGCCTTTATTGGGTTAAAACCCTGGTCCCACCACTTAAAAGCTTGGCAGTGGCTTAGCCATTTTATGCCTCTATTTTCTCATCACTAACAAAGGACGACACGTCCAACAGCATATAACAGTTTATGAGCCTTGAGAGCAATAAACAGTAAAAATGTTGATCCTTTATGAATAAAGAATAATAAGAATTCTCTTCTCTTTTCATCTTTCCATTGCGGATCGGTGAACTTAAGTTACCATAAAACTCCAACATAGATGATGCCATCTGGAATGAACCTTAGAGATGACTGCCAGGGTGCAAACCAGAGAGGAAGGGCTTCAGCTGCTGGAAACTGCCAGGAGCTCACTCAGCCCCCACCACAGCCATCCTGACTGTGTTGCTGTTTCTTCTGTCTGCTCTTCCTACTGTCTTTGCCACAATACACCCAGTTTAGGCAAAGCCTGGTATCTCAGAGTTTTCCTTGGAACTATGTGTGGCCATCTGATGATGTCTGGCCGATCAGTTTATTTTTCTGAAGATTTCCTTCACAAAGGAGGAAGCCAGCCCTTCTCCCTTTTCTTCCATCTTGCTGCTTAGAAGGCACATGTGGTATCAGGAGCTCTGGGGATCATTGGGGATGTCACACCTGAGGAATGGCAGCAGTGTCACACTGCTTGAGTTCTGTACCCCACAATGAATGACCCCAATCTTGCTCCAGCTGTTGTTAACTTGAGTTCACTGCCATTTGCAATCTAACTGACAGCATGAAGTATGGATTAGCACTGGGGCCAGTGCATGTTCATTAAGTTGATGGTTAGCCTCTCAGTGACGACTGGCATGTTTATAAAATGTTCTTCTGCCTTCCCTCTCCTTCCCTCCTGCTCTCCCCCTCTCCCTTCTTTCCTCCCTCCCTTTCTTTAAGGTCTCTTATTCCAGGCCTGGAACTTGCTATGTAGCAGAGAAAGACCTTAATCTTCTGATTCTCCTGGTTTTCAACTCTCAAGTACTAGGATTACGGCATATGCCACCAAGCCTGGCTGATGTGGTGCTGGGGCTTGAACCCAAGGCTTCATGCATGCTAGAGAAACACTACTAAATGAGCTATATTCCCTGTGTGGAAGTTTGAATAGGAACAGCCCCCATAGACTCATGCATTGGAATGCTTGGCCATAAGGAGTGGCACTATTAGGAGGTGTTGGTAGGTGTGGCCTTGATGAAGGAAGGGTGTCACTGTGGGGACAGGCTTTGAGGTCTCCTTTTTTACTTTCCTCTTTCATTCATTCTTTCTTTCTGTCTTTCATTTTTTTAAATGTATGAGTTGTTCTGTCTGTTTGTGTACACCTATATGCTAGAAGAGAGCATCAGATCCCATTACAGATGGTTGTGAACCACCATGTGGTTTTTGGAAATTGAATTCAGGATCTCTGGAAGAGCATTTTATTCTCTTAACCACTGAGCCATCTCACCAGCCCAGAGGTCTCCTATGCTTAAGCTACGTCTAGTGTGGCACACTTCTTCTGCTACCTTCAGATCAAGATGTAGAACTCTCACCTCCTTCTCCAGGATCATGTCTGCCTGGACACTGCCATGCTTCCCACCATGATGATAATGGACTAAACCGTTATAGAATATTTGATCACATTGTGAACCCCAAGAATATGAACTGGAAAAACCTGTTTCTTGTCGTGCTATGGCTCAGACCTAGCATACACCTTTAACCAAAGAGCTCTCTGTAGACAAGAACTAAACAAAGTCAACTAACTATAGGTCAAGAGGCAGAACAAGCAAGCAGTTGACAGGGAGTGAGCATAAGAAAGCCCAGGGAGGAGAAAAGAGGATCTTTGAGTTGAAGGTTATTTAAGACAGTGTGGAGAAGGAGAAGGGACCTTTTTTTCCTGGTACTTTGGTAAAAAGTACTTTGGTTCCAGGAGTAGGAAGGTCAGCTGGGTGCTTTCTCTGCCTATTGAGCTAGCAGGCTTTCACCATAGCCTCTGGTTCCTGAGTTTTCATTTGGTAAATGGAATGTTTGAGATTGTGTTTTAAAAACAGCCCTAAACTTCTGAGACTGTTAGCCAGCCCCAATTAAGTGTTTTCCTTTATGAGAGTTGCCTTCCTCCTGGTGACTCTTCATAGCAATGGAAATCCTAAGACATCCTGTCAAACAAAACTTCCTGTGGCCTTAGAATAACTTCTTATGCTTTTGGGGTATGGGTAAACTTTCCCTCTAGAAATCTGGCTCTGGAGGTGTGTCTTAGACAAAGATGGCCTGAGTTCCATTAACTTTGCCCCTCTAGCAATAGAGGGACTGGATTGTTAGGTTCGGAAATGTGGCTCTCTGCCATTGTTCATGCAAACTGTAAGCTGGGGGCTAGAGCAGCCCAAGAAAGTCAGGAAGTCTCAGTGAGATGGGCTCGTAATTCCTCTCTCTTTTCCTGCTGTTCTTAATGGCATGTTTTGAGATTGATAATTTTTTCCCCTTAAGATGTTCTTCCCTTTGCTTTTAAAAATTAATCTTTTCATCATTTCAGAGATCAGACAAGAATTTCCAAAAAGCATAATTTACCCACCATTAAGTTGTATCAGATCTTAACATTGTGTCATATCTGCATCAAATCTCGTTTAAAGAAATAAAACATTGCTAATATAATTGAATTGTATATCCTACTCCCAGCCCTGCTTTCCTCCTCCTTCCTCCAAGGTAACTATCACCATGAATCTGGTGCTTATCACCCTATGCATGTTTAATATTGTTACTACATATTTATGTACCCATTAATACAATACGGCATCATTCAATAGGGCTTTAAATTTCAGGTATAAACTGGAACTTCTCTTTGAGTATTACGTTGTATAAATATTCACACTGTGCTCCCCACTTCCTTGTGGATGAATGTTTGGCTGTTTCTCTCCCTTTTTTACGATCTGGATACTGCTGTAAGGAATTCCTGTGGCTATCTTCTGGGGCACGCGTGTGTGTTTCTTTAGGGCAACTGCCAACAAACTATGGCTCCTAGAGAAAATTCTGGCTGCCAATTGTTCTTTTGTAAGGAGCCATGAATTAATGTTTTTATAGGTCTTTTAAACTTACAAAATGTTTTTATGTAGTATGCATACATGTGTTTCTGTCATTGCAGTGTACTTGAGCATGTGAAGACCAGGGGACTCCCCCACCTTCTACTCTATGGGTTCTGGGGACCAGGCTCAGGTCTTTAGTCTTGGTCAGGCTTCATAGCCGCTTCTTTACCAGCCGAGCCACCTCACCTGCCCTCCATGTCTTCTGTTTTTGAATCTGAATTTGAGCTTTTAAATTCTGATAAAATAGGTAGAATGCAAGATTTATCACAGATAAGTACATTCACATTGCCCTGTCTCTATTAGCATCCAGCTGCGGCAGCTTTTCTTATTTTATGTGTGTGTGTGTGTGTGTGTGCACATGTGTGCAGAGGTTGACATCAGATGACTTTCTCTAATATTTTGAAAAATCTTTGTTATATTGATTTCCCTGTGTATGTTGGGGGCGGGTGGTACAAGCGTGCCGTAATGCACCTGTGGGGGTCAGAGACAACTTTCAGAAACAGTTCTCTCCTTCTACCATGTAAGTTCCAGGGGTCTAACTGAAGTGGTCAATCTCAGCATCAAGTACCTTTATGGACTGAGGTATCTTGCCAGAATTTAGTTGTATTTGTGTATGTGTGTGTATGGGGGAGGGGGAAGTGGAGAGAGAACACAGGCGTATGTATGCTTTGTTTATGCGGTGGAGGTCAGAGGACGGTCTTGGCGAGTGGATTCCCACTAGTTAAAACTAGCTTTCCACTTCTGTACGGTGCCCTCCAGGGTAGAGGGGCCTGCGAGTTTCTGGGTGATTCTGCCATCTGTGCTTCCATTTCTAGGAGGGTTGGGATTGCAGATGTATGCCACCCCATCTGTCTTTTTTGGTGGGTTTGGGGATTAATTTGGATCTTTAGGCTTACATGACACGTACTTTTACCTTCTGAGCCAATCCCTCAGTGTATCCACATTTGGTTTTTGAAACAGGTTCTTTCGTTGAACCTGGAGCTTGCCAATCTGGCTAGATTAGCTGCTAGCAAGCTCTAGGGATCCACCTTTCTCCCCTTCCCAGATCGAGGAGGAGCAGGAGGAGGAGAGCAGCTGCACCTGGCTCTCGTAAGGGTGGAGGGGATTGTGCTTAGGTTCTCAGGCTTGGGCCATAGGCACTTTACCAACTGAAGGCGTCTCCCTCAGATCCCCTCAGAGATTTCTTATCATGCTGAACAGAAACTCTAGCTATTAAACACCACTTCATAAAACACAGTGGGAAGGAACACTTTCTGGGTATGGTCAGCTTCCCCCCACCCAAAAAAATGGTTTTATCTGAAAACACAGGAAAAATGCTTGATGGAAAGAGGAGAAACAAATTCTGACAGTGCTCTTTAGTTTGGTGAGGCCAACACAGAGAGGAGTGAGAAAGACAGACAGACAGACAGACAGGCAGGCAGGCAGGCAGGCATGCACACACACACACAGAGATACAGACAGACACACACAGACACAGAGAGAGACAGACAGATACACAGATACAGACATAGACAGACAGACACACACACAGAGAGAGACAGACACAGACACAATCACAGACAGACAGACAGACAGACAGACAGATACAGACACACACATACACACAAAGAGACAGACAGATACACACACAGATACAGACAGACAGGCAGACAGGCAGACAGACAGACACACACACACACACACACACACACAGAGAGAGAGAGAGAGAGACAGAGACACACACACTTTGCAGATCTTCGAAAGCTCCCTGTATTCTTCACACAAGTATTTCTCAGCACACACACACACAGGGAAACTACTAGAACTGAGGAAGACCATGTTGAAGGATTTGGCAGAGCTCACACAGTGTCAGAACTGGGCTCTCAGCAGCCAGAGAAGAAGGACCCCTGTGGGAAGAGAAGGAAGTCCTAAATGTGTGAAGGCCTCTCTCTCTCTCTCTCTGTGTGTGTGTGTGTGTGTGTGTGTGTGTGTGTGTGTGTGTGTGAATTGACATGAGCTGGCCATCTTAAGGATCCAAGCCTCAGACCCATGGGTATTGGCAAAGCCTCCCCACTGGTTCAGAGGACTGGCAAAGCCATCCTCCTGCCCATGCACAGATGCTGATAGTTTACACAAACACTGTGTATCTTAGCTCACTGCCTCCATATTTCCAGCCTGAAGGCTACTCCCCTGCAGAGACTCCTTACCGAGATTAGCTAAACCTGTCTTCTTGATTCAACTATAACCCATAAACCCTGCCTCCTTGATTCAGTGTGCAATAATCCTGCCTCCCTGTTCCACAGTATATAACAACCTCGCTGAGCTTCTGGGGTGGGGCAGCTTCTCCATCAGAGTCCTAGGCTGCCTGATTTCAACTTCTCTCTGTCTCTGTTTCTCTCTTTCTATGTGTGTGTGTGTGTGTGTGTGTGTGTGTGTGTGTGCCATTGCCTCACACTTCTACTCAGGGTTCCAGGACACAAACTGTGCCAGGAATCTACAACTTCCAAATGCATTGATCAGACTCTGCATGAATTTTGTCTAAATGGTGGCTAAGCTAGCTCCAGATTAAAGGTTGTTCTGTACTTGCCTAACCACCTTAAAAAACTCAAGTTGTTCTCACTGACTTAATAAACTTCGCTCAAAGTCTAAAACTACTTCAAGGAATATGAAGAACTGCTTTCTGTTGCTGTGATTAAACATTGACCAAAAAATAACTTGAAGAGGAGGTTAAACAGGACCTCCTTACTTACAGGTTAAACAGTCCATTGTGGAGGAAAGCCAGGGCAGGAGCTGAAGGCAGGAACCTAGAGGCAGGCACTGAAGCAGAGACCACCATGGGAGAGTGCTGCATATGGCTTACTTCAGACTTGTGGTCAGTTAGCTTTCTTACACAGCCCAGGGCCACCTGCCTAGGGATGGTACCACCAACAGTGGGCCAGACCCTCCTACATCAACTAACAATCAAGTAAGTGTCCTGCAGACATGCCCACAGAGCAATCTGATGGAAGTGGGTTCTCCAGTGAGGCTCAGTCTTCCAGATGTGTCAAGTTGACGACTGAAGCTAACTATGGCAGTATTCAAGATTATAAAATTCAAAAGATTCAGCAAAATTGCCAGGGATGTAAAGAAATGGAAACAGCAAGAGCCACGACGAGGAGGAAAAGCAGTCAACAGAAACAGATCCAGAAATGTCCCAGGTGATAGACTTACTAGATAAGGACATTAAAACAACCAGGATAAATTGATTTCATAAGCCCGAGGAAGAGGAGACTATCAGCAAGTTCCGGAGAGGCCTGGGTAATATGAGAAAGATCAAATCAAACTGGGAGAGATAAAACAGGAGAGGGGCTGAGCAAAAAGCACATTAGACACAAGACTAGATCATGAACTTGGAGAGGAGATAGGAGATAGAGAGCAGTCAAACAAACCAAAACAGAGCTTCAGTCAACTGGACTTAACATGAAACACACACACAAACACACACGCACACGCACATGCACACAGAGTCCCTGAAAGAAGAATTGATGACAGTGAGGGATAGAGTGTATTAAGAAAACAGTAACTGATTCATTTTAAAACTTGGACAAGAGTCTATAAATCCTCAGACATAAAAATCTTGAGGGTTTTGTTTTGTTTTATTATTATTATTATTATTATTTTTTTTTCCTGGAGAGATGACATAATGGCTAAGATGCTTTGCAGAGGACCCAAGTTCAGTTCCCAGCACCCACACTAGGCAGCTCACAATTGCCTATAACTCCAATTCCAGGGGATCTGACACCCTCTTCTGGCCTCTGTAGGGACTTGTGTTCATACAAGTAATACCTACATATAGACAGACAGATGCACATATATTAAAATAAAAAACAAACTCAAGGAAACCCAAGCAAATATTGATTCTAACACCCACTATGCAGCGGTTGGCAAGGCGTTATGCCCTTTGGAGCCCTTTTCTCATCAGTCATGATAATGGCTGACTTATATTAAGCATTTGTTTTGCTCCAGGTACTGATAAAGACTCCACGCAAAACCACTATGGAGTTATTGTGTCCATTTTACAGGCAAGGGCATTGGCAGATCATTGAGAGCTTAGGCAACTGAATGTTTCACGGGTAAGATACCCAGTACATCCAGGACTCACATCAGAGCTGAGCACCTACCCCATGCTCTCTCTGCATCTATGGACGCTACAAGGTTAGAAAAGTGATACTAATCACTAACTCAACTCTTGTCAAAGGTAGAACGTGACATTCTAGATGAAAAACACTAAACTTTAAAACACCAGAACCCAACTTCACGTTCTTTTTCACTTCTTCCCCATTGCCACTGTGTTTTTGTTGTTGTTTTGTTTTGTTTTGTTTTGTTTGTTTGTTTGTTTTTCAAGGCAGAGTTTCTCTTTGTAGCCCTGGCTGTCCTGGAATTCACTCTGTAGACCAGGCTGGCCTCAAACTCAGAAATCCGCCTGCCTCTGCCTCCCAAGTGCTGGGATTAAAGGCGTGCGCCACCACCGCCCGGCCACTGTGGGGTTTTTTTGTTTGTTTGTTTGTTTGTTTGTTTTTCTATTGACTGTATTAGGTACTTGATGTAGAATCACACACATTTGCCCTTAGTGTGTCCCGCCTACTTTAGGAAGATCAATATCTCCAGAAGTTACCCACATTATGCATCAGCAAAATTTCCTTCTATTTGTTTTAAGATGAAGTGTCACCCCCCCACCACACACACACACACACACACACACACATCTCTGCCTCTGGAATGCTGAGATTACAGGTGTGAGCTACCATGGATGATCTAACTTCCTTCCTGCTCAAGGCTAGATAATATTCCTTTGGGTGTGTATACTGTGTTTTGCTCTTCATTTCAGCCACTGATGAATGGCTTTTACATTTTCATGTAAACGTTGTATACGAATGTTAATGTAGACACTCATAAACTCTAAGAAGACTATTCTGTGGCACGTGAAAGCGTAGTGAAACTCCCACTTCAGAGGCCATTAAAAAGTTTTGTTGGACCGTGGTCACTGGCATCCACCTAAGTGTTGTTTACTGTTGCTCTCGTCTAAAACAGTAGGATTAATTAAGTGGTTACAACAGAGACCGTACAGTGCACAAAGCTGAAAATATTTACTATTTAGACCTTTACAGAAAAAAAAAAAAAAAAAAAAGGAGCGCCATCTGCTCCCAGTTACATAATTACCTCGAGGTGCAAGAGCTGAGCCTTAAGGAGTGTAGTATTCAGCCTAACTCGGTGTTGCGAATTCACTCTCCAAAGTGCTACGGTGAAGGAGCTCTACCAAATTTCCCAGAGGTGTGTGTGTCTGTGTGTCTGTGTGCACATATGCACATGCATGGTGTGTCTGTGTGTGTGTGTGTGTGTTTGTGTGTGTGCACATGCAGGTGCATGTACACATAAGTGTATGTGAAGACCAGAGCTCAGCCTTAGGTCATTGTTCTGGTGCTGTTCACCTTGATTTTTTTGAGATGGTGTCCGTGTCTTTTACTGGCTGGGACTCCCCTGTTCCTGCCACACTAGTGTTGACATTACAAGCACGTGCCATCGGGCCTGGGATTGTTTCACCTGGGCACTGGGGATCAAACTCAGTTTGTGTTTTTGTTTCTCTTTTCCTTGTAGAGAAAGGCAGGAACTGCTGAGGATAGGCAGGTCCAAGGGCATAAATGCATTTCAAGTCTTTGCTAGTGTTATGTAAAAAGTCTCTCTGGCAAATGCACAAGTAGGGCCAAAGCCAGTGGCCCTGGAAATGTCTCTGTCCACCATGAGGCCGCGGTAAGAGTGGGGTGGATAACCATCACAAGGAGTGAAGATTTGGAGCCAGTCACTTTTCAGAGGTACCAGATTTTTTTCTTTTTGAGAGAGACAGAGACAGAGACACAAAGACAGGGAGACAGGACAGAGAGACAAAGAGAGACACACACAGAGGTTTGTGCTAGGAATTGAACTTAGAGCCCCGTGCTTGCTGGGCAGGTTCTCTAACGCTGAGCTGGTATCACTGTAAGTCCAGACCCTTTTCTCGAAACTACCTCACAAGTAGTTTTCGAATGTAACAGAGCCGAGAGTGAAGCTGCTGCGAGACGGCACAGGCAGAGTCTTGCCTGCTCCGCTTCCCTCTGCATCCCCGAGAGGTTCCCAGGAGCAACTCTGCTCTGTGATGGACAGCCAAGCTCCGTGGAATGTAGTTAGATACCAGCATTGTGTTCTCTTCTCGGAGGCACCAGAATGCTCTCCCTCCTACAGGATCCAGGGTGGGAACCAGAGGTTCACCAGGAGGAGACCTCTAATCATCTCAACATGTACCCCTCAGAGGTGCCTTTTAGGGGGCCAGGCCATGGGTCTTCTGTCAGGGGGAGACAGCTTTTCATCACTATTTACTTCAGAAGGCCTCAGCAGTTTGTCTGAGGCAAACAGTCTGGTTGTAATTTGTACAATTAAGCCACGGGTGACCCTTACCTTATTCGGCCTCTCTTTTCTACCCCGTGTGGGTTGTCTGAGACAACCTTATACATGTGTAGAAAGCAAAGATACTACTCAGGTCTGAGGTTAGCCCATCTCTATGGGATCACGTATTGATCTCAATCTGCTATGTCTGGCTGGGACCAGGTTCAGCCTATTGCTATGAGGACAGCGGTGAAAACAAGACATAGGTCCTATTGCCAGCCCTGCTTTCTCTAGCTGTAGCCAGTTACACCCAGAACCCACTGGCTGCTCCATGTCCACAGCCAGGTTTTTCGTTAGATTTTTTCTACAATGTACTTTATGTCTCAGATAAGGTCTCATGCAGCCCAGGCTGGCCTTAAATTCCTGATCCTCCAGTTTTCACCTCATAAGTTCTGGGGTTAAATACATACACCCCTATTTGTGGACTTATGAGGTGCTGGGGTTCAAACCCAGGCTTCCTGCACATAGGCACATACTCTACTCACTGAGCTGTATCCCCAGCATCACCTCCCCCCACCCCCATCATGACATACTATTCTCTGAACTTTTGTCCTCGGCACCTAATTAGATTAGTAATTTAGCAAAAGCCGTGCTGAGAGGTCACAGAAAGGCAGTGGCACCCTCTTTCATTCCTAGAGGGCAGGTGATAGGGACATGGAAAAGGCAAGATACTTGTGCCTGTTTCTCCACTGTACAACAAAGGCTTGTTAGGGACCTACTATGGACCCTCATCTGTGCTACACAGTAAGGAGAGTAACAGGTAAGGAACCAGGATTGATGACCCGCTTCCTTGTCTATGCTTGGCCACACAGTAGGTTCTCCAGCACTGGCTTCACCCCACCCCCACCCCCCCAGTGAGCACTAGCACTTAGACATTCTGTGCTGGGCTCCTGACAGCTGGGCTGTTTTGTTGACGTCAGTCTGGTGCTTGACTCACCTTTTGAACTAAGCACATCTAACTTTTGTGGCTGCCTTCCCAGGGGCCCTGGAGCTGAACTCCTCTCCCTATTGAATTCTGCCTTGACCTCTGACCCAGCTTGTTATTGTCTTCCCATCCTGGACTCCAAGAAAGCAAATGTCTTTAGGACCAAACATAGTGTTCAGATGATGTACTGAGATAGAAGTTGAAAGATCTCCACTGCCTTCGCATAGATTGACTTCTGCTAATGATAAAAAAAAAAAAAAACCGGTAATAATTGGGTGAGGAATAAGGTTCAATTTTTTTTTTTTCATTTTGGAATGTTTGAAGAACCAGACTTGGGTGGGGGCTGCTGGCTTCTCTCATGTGGGTGCCTCTGTGTCCTTTACTTCATCTGCCTTCCTCTTGTCCATTCTCCCAACATCTGGAACACACAGCTCAGCAGCTCTGGGCACGTTTTTTGCAGGATGTTGGTTTAAATGGAGCCAGTTCAGAATGCAAGCTAACCCTCCATGTGGGAGTGCCTTCGCTGGATTAGATCTGCATTTCAGAACCTGGTGGAGTGGCTTAGTGTTAGTTTCTCCCCACCAACCCCCCCCCCCCCCCCCGTTGTGTCTCCTGGGCTTTGAATGTGAGCTTTAGACTTCCAGCCTTAGGAGTTGGCCTTTCATAATGTTGACTCTTCACATAGCTTAACTTATCTACATTCTTGTTGACCTTTAATCAATAAAATATGGTCTTGGCTTAACTCTGGAACAGAATCTGTTTTTATAAGACTACTTTCTTCACAGAACTCTGGGGCAGGGAGCTTCTGCTCCCACTTATATGGTCAAGAACTATTCCTAACATCTGTTGGCAGATATGTTCTTGTGGCTGTGATGGAGAGAGGGAGGAGTGACTGGAAAACATGTTATATCTTGGTTGAATAGCCAAGGTTAGCTTTTTATTTTTTAGTATATAAAATGGTGTGTGTGTGTGTAGGTGGGGGATAGCCAAGGCTAAAAACATATTTTCTATGGAAGCATAATAGAATTTGACAGTATTTCTTGACTTCTCTTGGACATCATAAGAAAGAATGCAGGTAATGTGAGCGGGCAACACACTTGGCCAGGACCCTCTCAGACTTTTAGATCATAGCACTTATTAAGCACTTACTGAACACCTTATCTTGCTTGAAATCTGCAGGCCTCTATTTGGTCTGTCTTTGTATCACCCATATTGACAACTACTAGAGAATGGCAGAGGAAGGAGCTGGCCTCTGGTCAGACTTGGCCTAGAGGCTCTAGCACCTCCCTGTTGAGGAGACAACAGTTGTTGAAATGACCCTTCCAGTGGATTGGTTTTTGTTCCCTTTCCAACAGAAATAATGCTCCTGAAGATGAGCCATGAACAGCAGCAGACCCGTGAGAATGGCTATGCCCAGATTCTTCTTACTTTACTAGGCTGTCTGCAAAGCCCAGTGTCCATCCCTACTTAATGGAAAGTTCTAGAAAATGTGATTTTCAAGCTCACAGGTTCCTCTGCCTGAGGGTTGTTGAATTAATGTATTTTTAAGTGAATTATAATTAAACAACCTCCTCCCTCTCTGATTTTGAGACAAGATCTTGCTATGTAGCCCAGGCTGACCCTGACCTTGACCTCCTCCTTCCTCAACCTCCTAGGTACTGGGATTACAGGCATGAACTACCATGTGTAGCTTTTTAAAAAAAGGCACCTACTATGTGTAAGACAGTTTTGTAATTGTTAGTTACCTTTTCCTCTCATACCATAGTAGAAACAATGAAGTAAGGACAGTCGGTACCATTTTGTAGTTGAGGGAACGGAAGTGGAGATGCTTGTTTTGACTTGGGAGACTCAACACTGTATGCAAAGGCTTTGAGAACGAGGGGCCATTTAGATCATCAAGCCAAACCGTCTTATCCTACAACTCAGGACACTAAATGTGGTCTAGAGTAATGAGTTTCCTGTCCAACATTACACAAAAGGTAGGGGCAGAGAGGGATCAAGCGGAAGCTGTTCTGTACTGTGAGTGTTACCGCCTTGAAAGTGCTGGACAGGATATTTGCTGTGAGGACTAACTGGTACACTCTAGGGTGCAGCGTTCCTATTGCTACTTGCCAAGGGCCAATAACTTCCTTTGCCCCAAGTTGCAATAATACAAAATATCATCACACATTGCCTTCTGTCTATGGGAAGACAAGCCATACTCCTATGGTTCCACTGACCAACGTGCACCTGGAGCATAGCTCTTCCTTTGAAATTTGGGAGAAAATAACTTTGGATGTTAAGTGGATAACATTTTTCCTCCCAATCCTGCTCTGAGCACTGTAGGAGAGCTATGATCTCAGCCCAGGGAGAACAGGTTTCAGAGATGTTCAGGGGAGGACCCAGAGTTCAGATGGTAGAAAGCCAGACCTCATTATTCTCATTTCACAGTGGAAGCATAGAATTTTGGAATGTTGAAACCACCATGGGTCATGTCTGACTTCTCTTCCACACACTGGTAGTGTCCCCATAGAGGACTCACTCCACTGCCCTTCAGGTTGCACTCAGGCCTGTGAGGAATAGAGAGAGCTTCTGTTAAGTACTCTGTTAAATACAAGAGGATTATAAAGATAACACAGTTATATTCTGGAATGTTCCCACGTTGGCTGGACCCACGATAGCTCTTACTTCTATGGGCCCTAGAGACGCTCACTTTTCTCTTAGGGATCTTTACCCTCATGTTTAGAAGTCATGTTTCTATCCTCATACTTCTCTGAATTATATCCATAGAAAACAGACTTTTCACTGACCAACCCAGTCTTCCCATACCCCAACCTGGAGAAATAAGCAAGGGAAACAGAGGTATTTACAGGTCATGTTTATTTATTTTTATTTATGTGTCTGTATCTCTGTGTGTATGCCACATATGGAGGGTACTGGCAGAGTCCAGAAGAGGCTGTTGGATGCCCTGGAGCTGGACTCACAGGTGGCTGTGAGCTTCCTATGATATGGATTCTGGGAACCAAACTCGAATTCTCTATGAGAGCAGTATTTGCTCTTAATCTCTGAGCCATCTCTCCAGCCCTAGATTGTAGTTATTTTACTTTTTAAAAAGACAACAGTGTTATTGTATTTGAATAGGAACACATAGATTTTTATAATACAGATTAACTTGTTTTATTGACAGAAAGAATGCAAATAAAAATGACCTTTAACCACTGAGGTGCTAATGCCCAGGCCCTTTTGATAAACAAAGGTGGGGAAGCAGGTTTCCGAATCCTTATCCTAAAGTCTATCATGGACAAAATGAGATGGACCCCAAGTGAAGAATCACTGGGCATGGGTATGGTCTCAATACTCTCTTAGGGTCTGATACTGTGTTTTTCTGTGTACCAGGAGAATGCCCCCTTGTGGTACAAACCTCAAGTTCTACCAAAATGAAATGCTGTTTTTGTGGCTCAAGGAAGGGGTGAAGAGGCTTGGGAACAAACCCGAAGTCAGCTCATTAAGGGAGTATTTAGAAACTGGGGCTGCTGGTGCAGACCTGTAATTTGAGCTACTCAAATTACAGAGAGGCTAAAGCTGAAAGATCCCAAGTTCAAGGCCAGCCTGGGAACTTAGACTTTGTCTCAAGAGATAAAGAAAAGAAAAAAAACGATAGTGAGGGCTGGGGATGTAGCCAGGAGAGTAGGATGCCTTATCTAATTCTGACCATATTAATAGGATCAAACTATATCCCATGATTCTGTGTACAGCAATTGCCAGAGGCAGAGGCAGTCTGTGTCCAGTGTTAGATGTGTACTGGGCATCCAGGTTGTGCAATCTCCCAGTTGCTAGGAGTCTCTGATAATTAGAGTCTCCAGGTTGCTAGGTAACCTGAGTTGCTAAGAGTTTCAGTTTATTATAGGTCTTGGGCTGTTAGAAGCCCCAGGTTATTCAGATTTCCAATCTATGAACAACTTCATGTTTCTTGAAGGCTCCCAGGTGCTAGTGACATAAGCTTTTAGGGGCCCGGGGCTCTTCGGGCTCCTAGGAATCTGAAGTTACTAAGTAGGCAGTGAGTCTTTCGGTTGCTAGGAAGCAGAGAGTTTGAGAGGGCTCTGAGTTTGTGGACAGCTTCTAAAGGTGTCAGTTTTCTCAAAGCCTCACTCTTCAGCACCCCAAGCTGGTCAGAGTTCCCAAGTCTCCGAATCACAGGTCTCCTGAGTACTGAGTGCTGGGCCAGCCAGGTTTTCTGTCTTCAGCCAGGTTCTAGCCAGCCAGCCAGCCAGTGTAAGTGGAGCTGCACACTTCTCTCAAGGTGTTTCCAAAGTATTTATTTTGGGGTAGCTGATCTTGCTCAGCTCCCATGAGTAAGGACCCCGATTCACAGATCCTGATTTACTCTACTCAGGGCTCTATAGACTCACTGAGGTGCTGGCATATGAAGTTCTTCAGAGCCAGAACTTGATTGTGAAGCAGCCTGATATCTAAACATGGCTTCCGTTTCTGTTGTCATTATTTGTCTTCCAGCTAGTCAACTGTTAAGATTATGATATTAGGTTTTGAACAGTTCTGGAGTTGACAGACCCTTAAAACAGCTAAATTAGCCTGTGTTTTCCCTTTATATGAAACCTTTTATTTCCCAATAGTTACTGACACATGGAGTTGTAAAAATATTGAAGATGCCACATTCCCTTCACTGTTTCCCTCAATGGGAAAAGCTGCCTGGCCCCGCTGGAATAGTGAAATGAGGACACTGACCTTACTACAGTGCTTTTGCTCACCAGCTCCGCCAAGCCACAACGCTATCACATCACAACAAAGATCTGCCCTCTCACCGCTCTATAGTTACTTACCTCTGAGACAGGTTTTTAAATGCAATCACTTGATCTTTCTTCAGAGCCTCTTTTGTGCTTCATCCATTAATAAATCAAGGAAATAAACAGAACACCAGCCTTACTCTTGGACAGCCAGCTAGTACACCTCGAATTATAGTGCAAGCTGACTCTCGAGTAAGAATATGCTAAAGTAGAGATACAAGGAACTCAACTGGAGGCTTGGGGAGACAGAGCAATGCATGAACCCTCTCTGCAAACTTTGTAACGCTAGGTTGATTTTGAGTAAATGGAAATGGTTTGGTATCTAGCGAGGAAAGATTACTTTGGGAAGAAGGCAGTAACTTAGACTTCCAGAACTCAAGGGGTGAGGTGAGCTTGGGGCTTGTGTAGGAGGAGAGCTGTGTAAGACCACCTGCACCGGGTCAGCAGCTGTGTGATGAATGCTGAGATCTATCATCAAAAGGCTGAATGTGGGGGTAGCATTCTCAAGGCCTGGCTCGGATCCCAGCACCATGGAGACTTGGCATGGCGGCACATGCCTATAATCCAACCACTTTCAAGGTGGAGGTAGGAAGATCAGAAGTTCAAGATCAATTTGGGTTATCCAGAGACTTCACAGACTGCTTGGGCTATATCAGATTCTGTCTAAACAAAACAAAACAAAACAAAACAAAACAAAACAAAACAAAACAATGAAAATAGGAGAGGGAATGATGTATTCAGCCTTGTCACTTAGGAAGAACCTTTGATGTAGAGACTAATGGTCCAGATACAATGTCATAACATACCAGAGTGTTGGAAGCAGACATAGTAGAACCATCCTTGATGGTGTGTGTGTGTGTGTGTGTGTGTGCCCAGGTATATGAGTACATGCATGTGTGTGTAGGTATGTATGTGTATATTTGTGTGTATGTGTGTATGTGTGTAGTGTGTATATGTATGTGTGTGTATGTGTGTGTAGGTATGCATGTGTAGATGTGTATGTGTGTATGTGTATAGTTGTGTGTATATGTGTGTGTGTGTAGAAGTGCATGTGTGCATGTGTATAGTGTGTATATGTATGTGTATGTGTGTGTAGGTGTGCATGTGTAGATGTGTATGTGTGTAGTTCTGTGTATATATGTATGCGTGTGTGTAGATGTGCATGTGTGTAGGTGTGTATGTGTGTAGGTGTGTATATGTGTAGTTGTATGTGTGGGCATGTATATGTATGTGTGTAGGTTTGTATATGTATGTGTGTATGTGTGTAAGTGTGTAGGTGTGTGTGTGTGTTAGTTGTCATCTTCTCAAAGGAAATGATTCAACTAAGAGAAACAGGCAGTTGGAACAGAAGTTTATTTAGCAAAGTGAAGCACATACTCCAGTGGGAGGCTGGAAGGTGCTGTCCTGGAGAGGAGGAACACAGCTGAGTGGCTTTGTATTATGAAACTTCAAGAAACTGTTATGACTGTTCAGGAAGTGGGCACCATATTCACAGGGCAAAGTGACCCCCTTTCCTCCCAAGTTTTGGTGGGCCAGATCTCCTTTTAAAAAGAATATTTCTTCTGATAATCTGGAAAAGACCACAGGGGGATGTCAAAAACACAGTATATTTGACAATAGGTCAGGGTCTTTCATGGATATAGGTTGAGAATGTGTTGTGGTGCCTTAGTTTCTGATATAGTGGGAGTCACCTATCTTCAACTTCAAGGCTATTTAACTGTAAAGCCACCTTGACTATTAGGAGACACAGCTAGCAGGACACACACAGTTTTTGTTTGTTTTGTTTGGTTTGGTTTTGGTTACCTCATGCCTAACTCCTAATTCAGCATTGCTTCCTCAGCATCACTGAGGAATTCCTCAGGTGGGAATGGGGAACCAGAGAAGGATGATGAGCTCTTCAGACTCCACAATTACTGAGTTCCCCTTTCTTCTGTCTCTCGGTTTCCTAAAGAGAAAATCCCCACATTGCAAGTCCAAGGTGAGGATGAAGAGAGCAATGCTTTTTATCAAGAGATCTATGCTTTTGCTGCACCAGTGAGGGCCAACACACCATTAACTCAGCTGAGGAGAAGGCCCTGGGTGGCCAGAGTGAGCTTGTGCCATCACTTTGAAAACATTCAGGCCCATCCCAGGCTCTTTTATGACAAGCACAGATCTTCAGAATATGGTTTCTTGGTTTCTTTGGAGCCCCACCCCTACCCACGCACCTAATAACAAACACAAGAAACTGCTTTTTGCTTAGCTTGGTGCCGGATACTGTGTATGACACTTTGTGTGTGTCTAATGATCTATCATCTTCCATGGGTGGTTGTTTTTTTTCCATTTCACAGTGGGGATACCGAGGTCCAGCAAGAACAGCTAAATTGCCAAGGCCATAGAGCTGTTTGTGAAATCAGTACACCAGCCTAGGTCTGGTTTCTTTCAGCCTGCTGCCCTATGCTGTAGGAGTTGTGAATCACAGGAGTGAGGGAGGAGAGCAGTCTGCCTCTATCTATCTATCTATCTATCTATCTATCTATCTATCTATCTTCTATTTATCTACCATCTGTGTATGTACATAAATATATATCACCTATAGATGCAATAATATATCTATATTCATCTATTTAATCTATAAATGCTATAATTTATATTTATTTTCTATCCATCACCTAACTTCCACTCATCTCTATATATTTATCCATCTATATCCCATCTATCTATCTATCTATCTATCTATCTATCTATCTATCTATCTATGTATCTTTTATCTATTCATTATCTATTGGTCACAAGTTTGTCATCTATGCATGTATGTATGTATGTATGTATCTATCTATCTTTCTTTTATCGAAATATTTGCTATCTCTGTATATCTATCTATTATAGATTTTGTTATCTATTTTCCATTCAACTATTATCTATTTTCCCATCCTTCTATCTAATCCACCTGTCTATCTATGGAGAAGGAAAGATTGATCTGGCAACTGGAATCAGAAAGTCCTGAAAACAAATCCACTCAGAGGCATATTTCTTAGCTGATTCCATATCCAACAAACTAGTAAGATTGCCCACCACAAAGCATGTCTTGTTCAGCAGCAAGTCAGGAGGATTCCTGCACCTCACCGTGAGAGGAGGAGCTTTAGATGGTAAGCAAGGACACCACTAGGCCACAGCCAACCGAAATGTATTTAGACAGTCTCAAAAATTATTAACACATCCAGGGGCTGGAGAGATGACACAGTTGACAAGCATGAAATCCCCAGCACCCAGGTAAAAGTTGGATGTGCTGCATTAGTATCTGTAGTCCCAGAGCTGCTACCTTGAAGTTGGAGGTAGAGACAGGAAAGTACCTAAAGTTTAAGGCTTTGATCTTCAGGGTTCTTTCTTTCTTTCTTTCTTTCTTTCTTTCTTTCTTTCTTTCTTTCTTTCTTTCTTTCTCTGTTTCTTTCTTTTTTTTTATTTTGTTTTGTTTTTTGAGACAGGGTTTCTCTGTGTAGCCCTGGCTGTCCTGGAACTTACTCTGTAGACCAGGCTGGCCTCAAACTCAGAAATCTGCCTGCCTCTGCCTTCCAAGTGCTGGGATTAAAGGTGTGCACCACTACTGCCTGGTCCCCTGATCTTCAGTTTTTGATTTTTTTGTTCTTGACATTGGGTAAGCAGATGTGAAAGATGCATCAGACATCTGCTGACCTGGTGGGATGATGAAGCAAGGTACTATCGAGAGTGTGATAGAGTAGTTATGAGTCAGCACCAGATTCTGTGCAAGAGCCTAGGGACCCCTAGGTGGCCCCAAGTAGTTCAGAGAGTGCGTTGAGGAGGACTAGAAGCCACCTGGGAGACAGACAGACAGGCTTTGACATATAATACAATACCATATAAGGCATATGTGGAATACTGTAAGATCTGTGGTAGCAACAGTGGCTCTCAGCTCAGGGGGCTCTTTCAAATGACCCAGGGGCATCAATAACTGGTGGTTTGGGTCACATCCACAGAAACTTGGGTGTCATTGGCCAGTGGGTGAAGCCCAGGAGTCAGTATCATGTATCCAAGGAGGACAGGAAGTACGGTGAGAAAGGCTTCTGGAGAACATGAACCTGGAGGAAGTTGGTAGAGGATCTCAGTTAGGCTGTGGTCAAGGCTGTGAGCTTGCACTGCAGAACCAGGGAAGAAGAGTGAAGAGTTGAACAGAGAAATAAAGAGCCACTGAGCCTGCGATGGGACCCAGTTTGCCCTCATAACTGTATCCTTTGAGCAGTTGTTGCTTCTCATGCCCATTTAAAAATGAAAGTCAATAGGGAAATAACAAAACATATCATAAAATAAAATAAGCTGAAAGAATACTCAATAAAAAGAAGCGGTGGAACAGTAAAAGCAGACGGCCGGCGCAGTAAAACCTGAGGAAAAAAACCTCAGGCTGAAGGAATCACCACCAAGGGCCAGGAGATAAAAGGAACGCTGGGGCAAGTGCGTGCATTCGGCGTGGTGGGCGTGTCCCTGCTTTGCGCAGCCTCAGCTTCGCCCCGCCCTGGCAGGGAGAGAAGATGATTATTTACATTCTACAGAGGAGGAAAATAAGCTTTGGGGAGATGCAGTTTGTGGCTTTAGCTGACAGTGGCCAGGGCAGGGTAACGTCTCCACTTCCCTAATGAGGAAATGGAGGTTAAGTTGTCAATACTAGCCAGTTGCTCAGGACGGTAGCAGGACTTAGAACTCGTTTTCCATTGCTCTTGGTTTTCAAAGTGGTGTGTGTGTGTGTGTGTGTGTGTGTGTGTGTGTGTGTGGTGTGTGCATGTGTAAGGTGTGTGAGATATGGTGTGCTGCATGATGTGTGTGAGACATGTGTGCATGTGTGTGGTATATGTGGTATGACGTGTGTATGTAGCATGTATGTGTTGTGTGAGATATGTGTGTGTGTGTGTGGTATATGTGGAATGACATGTGTGTGTATGTAGCATGTATGTGTTGTGTGAGATGTGTGTGTGTACTGTGTATGTCTGGTGTGTGTGGTGTAATGTGTGTGTGCATGTGTGCAGCATGTCTGTGTGTGTATGTGGTGTGTGTGCTGTGTGTGTGTTTGTGTGGTGTGTTGTGTATATGTGTGTGGTATGTGTAGAGGTCAGAGGACAACCTCAGGGGTTACTTTGAGACAGGTCTCTTTGCTGATTCCCGTGATATGCAGCAGACTAGATGGCCTTTGAGTAGCTACAAATTCTCTGTTTCTATTTCCCATCAATCTGTAGGAGTGGAGGGGTCTTAGATGCCTATGTTACATGTTTGACTTTAATGTGAGTTCTGGGAATTTGAACTCAGATCCTCATGCTTGTGCACAAGCATTTTAAACCACTGAACCATTTCCCTAGCCCTAGGTTCCAGGTTTTGGAACTTAAGTTCTGAGCTCTTTCTGCTGAGCTCGGATGCCTACTGGAATCACCTGGTGAGCATTTGAAAGTACTTGTCCAATTAGACATCTCTATGAACAGCTATCTGAAAAAAAAAAAAAAAGCTCATTGTCACTAGTTAGCTGGGAAGTGCAATATAAAAATCACAGTGAAACCACTTACATATCAGGTTCAGATTATCAACCACAACAAACATCGATGATGTGGAAAACTGAGAACACACAGTGACGTGCCTGGAGGATACTGTGTTAATGGAGATAAGCCAGTCCACAGATGAGAGGCACCTAGAGGAATCAGATTCATAAAGTCCAAGAGTGGAACAGGCCCGAGGGAGGGGCAGATTGGGAGTTACCAGTTAATGAGCATGAAGATTCAGTCAAGCAAGACGAACAGTTCTGGCGGTTGGCTGTGCAAGTCTGAACATCGATGTTGGTAATATATTGCATATTTACAATTGTAAGGGGACAGATTTCCTGCTTTAAGTATTCTCATGGCCTTTTAAAAACTTGACTTGTGGACTGAGCAGGTTGTATTTATATATCTAGGACTATAATATAAACTGTTAAATAAAAAGTGGCCATGAATTTGAGAGAGTTTAAAAGGGGATGCATGGGGGAGGGAGGAAAGGTAAGAGGGAAAAGACATAATTGTATTTAACCTTCAAAATTAAAAAGCATTTAGAAACTAAGCCTAAGTTGTCATTGCTACTTACTACTGTATTTATTTTAAGATATATATCTGTGTATGTATCTATGCATCTATCAGTCATTTATTATAATTTAAAAAACCAAAACACTGGTGGGGCTGGGGAGATGGCTCAGTGGTCAGATCACTGGCCTCTCTTCCTAGAGGACCAGGGTTCCCAGCACTGACATGGCACCTCCCAACCATCTGAAACTCCAGTTCCAGAAGATCCAACACTTTCTTCTGGCCTTTGTGGACACTTCACAGATATGGGGTACAGATATACATGCAGGCCAAATACCCATGCACATAAGTTTAAAAAAGAAAAGAAAGAAACATGGTGGTCTGTGTATGGGGGGGCAAGTTCAGTGCTAACACAGTCTGGGTTGGGCCAGGAAGATGAGGTATACTTGGTACAGCTAAACACTTGTGACTTCTCTGTGTTTTCATAGTGATTGCTACGATCTACTGAGCTACCAGCCCTGAGTCCTAAGCCCTTTGTAAACAGCAAAATTTCATGTAATACATCCCGTGTCAGGCAGGGATTACCACCTCCACTTGGGAAATGAGGAAGGAGAAAGCTTACACTCTCTTCTCTAGTAGGCAGTGTTGCCTCAGTGGGAGCTCAAGCCTGGGGCTCCGTGCTCTAGAGCAGGTTGGGTTGATGCCCTGCAGGGAGGTGCTCCACGGGCCACATGGGTGTCATATGCTATTCCTTTCACTTCTCTCCTCTCAGACTTTAGAGGCAATAGTGTAACTTTGGCCCTGGGTCTTTGTACACTGAACAGTTGTCCTCGAGATGGAGGGAGGTGATTTGTGGGTCAGCATTAAGGAAGAATTTTCTAAAAGAGAGTTCAGTGGGTGAGATGAGCTCCCAGGAGGCAGTGGGTTCATACAGCTGTGTCTGGGAAGCTATGTCGAGAGGGCAGAATTATCCTTTGAAGTACTCTGTGTGGTGTCTGTGTGTGGTATATGCATGTGGGTGTGAGACAAGTATGTGTGGATGTGACAGGTTTGTGTGTGTGTGTTGTGTTGTGTATGTGTGTGTATGGCATGTGTATGGTGTGTATGTGGTATGTGTGTGTGGTATGTGATGTATGTAGTATGTATGTGTGTTGTGGTGTGTTGTCTGTATGTGTGTGTAGTGTGGTATGTGTGTGATGTGATATGTGTGTTGTGTGTGTGCTGTGGTGTATGTGTGTGTGGTGTGTGTGTGTGTAACTGTGAAAGGATAGCTTGGTTTCTGGTGTAGCACTGGCTATTGATGGCCAGAGACCCACCCTGCAAGGGACAGCATACATTTCGCCACACTCCCAGACTCCAGGCTCCTGACAAGTGGCCAAAGACCTCCATTGATCTGCGCCTTTCAGTCACATAGGGCAATGCCCCTACAACCCCTCCCAAAGAGAGGTTTGTGTCACCTAGCACAGGTAGAGGGCATGACTACAGGCTTCAGAGCCTCAAGAGATCTCCATATTAATGAGATACCTAAAGGCCAGAGGGTGTAGCCAACTAAGCATTTCTTCCCAGACCCTCCTCCTTACAAATGGTATTTAACCAAAGGCCTGCCCTGCCCCTGGGGGTAGGGGGCTACAACCACACCTACTTTCTGCCATGACAATAAACCTTTTAAAACCATGGACTTCCTCGTGTCTTTGGGGCCCTGCCTGTGGGGAATCATGGAGAAGGCCTTTGACTACCAAGCCGATGCTTAATCTCCGGCTAGACGACTTCTCTACATTCCAGCCATGAAGGCCGCCAACTCAAGCAAGCTAGCCGACCCAGCCAAGCGAGTGCCATAACCAAGAGTCTCCATCCAGCGGGGCACTGCCCGAGCTTCTTTCCCTTGTCCCTCTCGGCTGCTGGCCAGTCCAGCCCGTATGCCCTCCGTCTCAGTTCTTCTGAGGCTCCCAGCAATATCTGGGAGCCCAAGGACAGAGACCACCTGTCTCCCAGTCAGCTGCTTTGGCCTGGAGACCCCCACTCAGAAGCTCTGCCCCCCCTCCCCCCCCCTGCTGGGACTTCAGACTGACATCTTCCTACACCTGGGCAAAGCCCCGTGGCTTCTCAGCCCAGAGTCCACCCAGTGCTACACTGAGTGAACTCAGTGAAATTCCCACACTTCTGCCTCCCTGAGCCGCAGCAGACATACAGGAACCACAACACAGCCCAACAGGACCCACGCCTACGTGTGAGCTACAGCCCCAAGTGTGTGTGTGTGTGTGTGTGTGCACGTGCGTGTGTTTGTGTGTAAACAGAGGTGTCCAGGAAGGGCTGTGATTGGATACCTCTGACACGGGCTGGGGTGGTATAGCACAGTTGGTATAGTGTTCGTTCACCTACCATGTATGAAGTTCTGAGTTTCTTTCCCAAGCACGGTATAAAACTGGCATGGTGGCACATTCCTGTAATAGACCTTGGGAGGTCGGGGAAGAAGATCAGAAGTCCAAAGTCATCCTTGGCTAGATAGTGATTTAAGGTCAGACTTAACTATATAAGACTATGTCTGAAAACAAAACAAAACAGAGAAATAGATACTTCTAAAATGCTCCTGCACCTTGTAACTGAAGGGGACATATGATCTCGTGGAAGTTCCACGAGTGAAAGCAAGTTCTAGAAGATGAGCTCACAGAGCCAGGGAGTTCTAGAAGGGCTTAGGTTGATCTGGAGTCTGATTCCTCCCTTCTCCTCTCAATGCCTCATGCTGGGACACTGGCACGATCGCAAAGGGTGTCCTGAGCTGAATCAGGACTTGGAGCCACAGCCACCGCTGTCATTGTCACCACCATTTCAGCTCTGGTAGGGAGGACTCCTGATCTGTGAACTCCTCTCTCTGAGTCCTGGTGGTGTCAGCTAGAGTGGCTTGGGAACAGCAAAGTGGTGATCAGAGATGGAGGGAAGGGTGGATCCTGTTCTAGGACAGAGACTGGGGAGGGGGGGGAGAGGATGCTCAGAGAGAGAAAATGGAGGGGGACAGAGAGAATGAATATGAATAAGAGCATTTGCTGCCAGGTCTCTGGTCTCTGAGTTACCACCAGATCCATTTCCTTAAACCTTCGGACCTGCTGTGAACTGCTCCAGATAAAGTTATCTTGAAGTCGCTTTACTCTGAAAAATACCATAAAATCACAAACACTCACTGGGTAGCAGGGAACTTGGCTTCCTCATCTATACATTGAGTATATTAATCCCACCTCTTTGAATGGTTAAGAGGATTAGATGAGATTAAGTTAGAAAATACTCACAAAGCGCCTAGTCCTGCAGCGTTGAAGGACTCGGCAAAGGTAATAATAATCTCCCTCCCTGTACTTTGAGAAGGGCTCACACTCTGCGGCCATGACTTCAGTGTACTTGAGTTTAAGAAGTATCCATTGAACAGCCTCTCTACACCAGCATCTCAGTTTGCCTTTTAAGATATGAAGATAAATAGGACCAAGCCATTGTTCTGTGAAGGTCACCTTGGCCAGGGGTAGGGGACTGACATATAATCCAGTATGAAGATAAAGTTACCCTATCATCTGGGAAGATGATCCCTTCCAGGAAAGCCTTACTGGGGACTCACCTTGGATGTGATTCATCCTTGAGGCATCAGTAGGAGCTATGTGCAGAGGCAGAGAGAGCTAAATTGCTAGGCAGCAGGCATCTCTAGAAGAGTGACCAATGTAGTGTCACAAGAACTGAAGGCGAAGGACAAGCCGGCTTTACTGGGTCATAAAGAAGCCTCTAGATCATGGTGGAGAGCAGTGAATGGGGAGCTGTTGGAAAGTGCAACATGACCAGGTTTTGCATTTCAACTCATTCCGGCGCATGTGATACATGGAGGAGAGTTGGGAAGAGGTCAAGACTAAACATAAGGAAACCTTAAGGGCAAGGCAGGTCGGTGGTTTGAACTTAAGGAAAGATTGTGCTCGTGGAGGGAAGGATCAACAGGACCTTGACATTAATTGGCTCTGGGCAGATGAAGGATGTAGGCTGGAGGAGTAAAGGACAACATCCATATTTCTATCCTATTTGAGTAAGCAGGTGCTCTGTGATATGAAGGGAAGCCGGAACCAAGAAGGGCAGAGTTTGGTGGGAACATTTAGATGAGTTTAGTTTGAGATGACTGTGGGGTAGGTATGGACAAGAGGTGTCCAGGGATCAACTCCTTTTTCAGTTCTTGGAAAAGATGCTACAAGAGGCCATTATCCTGAGAAGAGGGTTCAAGGTAGAAACTGGAAAACATCTCAACATTTTAAGACTTGGTCAGAATTGAGTTATGATGTGCAGGAGAAACAGTCAGAGAGGGAGGAGGAAGCCTGGATAGAGGGAGTGCTGTGGGAACCTGATTTCAACAGGGATGTGATTGGCAGGGGAAATGTCCCCAAGGGCTCCTGTGAGGTGCGTCAGCAGGGGTGTCAGGTGGGTGGTGGGGAAACCTTGTGATTCCTGATTAGCAAACAAGGGAGAGCCAGGTATAGTGGCACACACCTGTAATCCCAGCAACTCGTGAGGCCAAGGCTGGACAATTGTAAGGTGAAAGTCACCTTGGGCTATTGGCAAGATCTTGTCTCGAAACAAAATGGACATGAGGACCTAGGGACCAGTGGTGTAAGATAGTGGTGGAGTTCTTCCTCAGCATGGGAAAGACCTTGGATTTGATCTTCAAGACTAGGAAAGAGAAAAGAAAAGAAAAATAAAAAGAAAAGAAGATAAGATGAAGGACCAGGGAGGCAGTGGTGATTTTCCTTTCAGAAATTTGGATGAGAAGATCAGAAAAGAGAGATCAGTATAGACAAGGATAAGAAACAGGAGAAGGTATTCTAGAAGCAGAAGCTCTAAGCCTGAGGGTTTGCATAGAGTGAGGAGGAGCAGATAGAGATGAGGTTCGTGGATGTCGGGAGAGAAGACGGGCCGGACAGCATGGCTGGGAAGGGAAGAAGAATTGAGCTCAGAGGAAAGAGGAAAGAGGAAAGAGGTGAATGTGTTACTGAATGCAGGTTGGGAAGCCTGCCACATGGAAAGCCAGTGGCCCAGAGAAGCGTGTAAAGAAAAGCAACTTAGGAGACAGACCAACATCTCCAGAAACACCTTATGAGAATTCTTAAGGTAGGGAAATATTCATGAAGATTGGAGGCACATTCAGAAATAAGTGTTTCCCCGGGAGTGTGAGCCAGGCAGTCCTATTTTTTAACGCTGACCAGGAACAATGACAGTGTGGGGGGAGGGGGGCACTCCTCTTATCTTTGAGGGCAAGTTGTTCCAGGCAAGAAAGCCACATCCTGGGAATGGGAAAGGAAGCTGGGAATAAAGCAAGATGGCACCACTAATGGCAGCAGTGACACACTGACTTTGTCCTTGCTCCAGAGGACTGGTGATAGAGTGTGGGAAGCTCCTGACAAGTCTGAAGGTGGGATGAGGCTGAGGCAGAATTTTTTACTGCTTTCCTTGGTGCAGAAAGGGGTGAGGTCACCTGAGAACGAAGAAGAGGGCTACTCAAGAGGAGCAAGGGGGGTTCTGAAGCCCTTTTGATGGAGCCAAGAGAAAGACGATCAAAGACAAGCATTAGCATGGGTGCTAGTTCACCAAAGAAACAACGGCAAGTCTGCCTTTAATGCAAAGAGCCAGTAGCTCTCCACTCATTTTCTCTTTTATTCTTTCAACCATCTTCTGAGGCAAGTACTATTAATTCCCAGCCATCTTATACATGAAGAAAAAGACGTGAAGACTGTCTTACACCTAAGACATAGGAAGGAGCAGAGGTGGATGTCAAACCCATGTGCAAAACTATGCCTCAGTCATCCTCCACATTTAGGGTGGGAGGTTGGAAAAGAAGAATACCCATGTTCTTCTTTAGTTTTTTAATGAATAGAGTGTGAGCGTACAAAGTAGCAAGTTTCTTTCCAGCATTTTTATACATGCTTAGTTTGTGTTGATCTCCTTTCACCTCTACTATCCTCTCTCTCTCTCTCTCTCTCTCTCTCTCTCTCTCTCTCTCTCTCTCTCTCTCTCTCTCTCTCTGTCTCTCTCTCTCTCTCTCTCTCTCTCTCTCTCTCTCTCTCTCCATCTCTCCTTTATTTTTAAAGATACAAACATTTTACATTATGGGTATATGCATGTCTATGTGTACATGAGTCCCGGTGCCTGTGCAACCCTGTGGAGGGCATCAGATACTCTGAAGCTGGGGTTACAGGTGATAGTGAGTTTCTTGATATGGATGCTGAGAACCAAATCTAGGTTCTCTGCAAGAGCATTGCACACTCTTAACCACTGGGCGACCTCTCCCACCCCCCACCCATTTCATTTTAAGATTGCACAAAGGACAGCCATTTTGGAGATTGTGTGAGTGTTTTGTGTTTTAAGTTTGTGATGGGGGAGAGGAGATTGGTGGGCAAAGTAGGTAAAAGTCATGGGTAGATGTGTTGGATGGTACTGGCCAGGGAGAGATATGAGCGGCAGGCTGCAGAGTAGGGAAGTATGAACTGATGTCAAGACAGGGACTGGCCAGGTCATGAAGTGACAAGGGCAGTGTAGTTGAGGGCCAGCGGGCCTGAGGAAGTGAAGGAACCACGAGGCTAAAGGTAATCAGTCAGTGGCTTATGTCCCCATGTTATGGGGATCTGCCCACAGAGCCAGTGACAGAGTAGAGCGAGCAAGATGGGTGAGTTTTAGGGAGCTTTTGCAAGGTGGGGTTATAGGAGGGGTTGGGAAGATGGAGGCTTCAGCTCTGGATCTGAGTGTTGGAGCAGTGCCTTCTACCTGGGAGTGCTCCATGCTGTGTCCCTTATTCAACTAAGGCTGGCAGAGAGAAGCCAGGGGCTGGAAAGGAGACCCCATGAGTAGTGCTCCAGAAACCTTGTCCAAAGTCCCAGGAGCATATCTGGTGTTCCATCAGGGAGGGATCCTTGTCTTCTATCCACCCCTTCACTTCTTTCCCAGGGTACACTCAAGCCCCTTCTTTCCTTCTTCTAAGGGGCAACTGTCTGGACCTTTGGTCAGGGCTGGTGAACTGTCTGCCATCCCACAGTTCAGCCCTCTACCTGTGCCATCGCATGGAAGCTAAGAGCCGGGCTCCCAGAAGACAGCTGTGCTCACCTGGGATCACTTGGCTGGCCCTGGCCTATCTGCTCAGCTGCCTGCTTGCCTCCAGCAAGGCCAAGGTCTTCAGTCGCTGTGAGCTGGCCAAAGTCCTGCATAACTTCGGTCTAGATGGCTACCGGGGATATAACCTGGCTGACTGTGAGAACCCTTCTCCCCACTCCCTCCACTCACCCCGTCTTTCCTCCTAAAATTCAAGGTGGACCAGGTGAACAGCACTCAATCCTGAGTTAACCAAATACTAGGCAGGCAACAGGCAGCCAGATTAGAACCATCCCTGCTGGTAGCCAGGAAGTCAAAGGAACCTACTGCTTAGTAGGTTACACCCTATCTTGTCCATGAGGATTAAACATGCCTGCCAAAAGTTAGGTGGCACACTGGACAAACCAGTAACTCTAAATGTTACAAACTAATGGCAGTTTCAGGAACTTGTAAAGTACAGTCACATCTGGATTCATTTGTCTCTAGTCTTGGCCTCCTTTGTAGAGCCCACTGGTGTCTTCCTAATCTTGCCTCTAAACAGTTAGCTCTTGTACATTTATTCAACAAATGCAGCAAGCCCTTCAATATACGGAGCAAGGAGAGAGAGAGGGAAGATTGACAGCCTGTGTCAGGAGGGCTGAGGTGCAGTCCTGACCTTTGCTTTGAGGTAACTGTGTCTAAGCTTGGGGAAGTCACTTTGACCTCTGACTCTAGATTGAGCCATCTACAAAGCAGATGGAAGGATATCTTTTGTCTTTGTGGGACAGAGGGAGCCAGTGTGTAGGAACTGATTGTGAGCACTTTGGTCTGTGGTGGCTCAACCACCTGACCTCAAAGCCCGTGTCTGTCCCTTGTAGGGGTCTGCCTTGCTTACTATGCAAGTGGCTTCAACACAGCTGCCGTGGATCATGAAGCTGACGGGAGCACCAACAATGGCATCTTCCAGATCAGCAGCCGGAAGTGGTGCAAAAACCTTGCCCCAAATGGCCCCAATTTTTGCAGGATATATTGCACTGGTAGGCCAGGGCTGGGCCTGCGGTAGCCTTCACTTTTTTGTTGTTTCATTTTTTTCCCCTGTCCTTGTCTCTGGGTGAAGATCCTCAGGGGGCAAGCAGAGGAAGAAAGGGCTTCTGTGACTCTGAACTGGGGTCCAGCCTTAGAGCTACAGGAATGGAAAGAATACTGTGGGGGAGAGGGACCGGGTAACATCTGTTTCCAGAGATGAAGAAGTGTGTGTGTGTGTGTGTGTCTGTGTGTCTGTGTGTGTGTGTGTGTGTGTGTGTGTGTGAGAGAGAGAGAGAGAGAGAGAGAGAGAGAGAGAGAGAGAGAGAGAGAGCACACTCTGTTTTCTGCTCCCTCACTGTTTCTCTCCTCCCACTCCAGATTTGTTGAAAAATGATCTCAAAGATTCTGTCATGTGTGTCATGAAGATAGTTCAAGAGCCCCTGGGTCTGGGCTACTGGTGAGTAACTCCCACTGCAATCCCCCACTGTGGCCAGGTCTGGAGCTGGCCCTCCATGAGTATCTACTTCATCTCAGTCAGCATATCCCATAGCTTCATGAACTAACCCTCACAGCCAGTGTTGGGGATTATGGGAATTCAGAAAGTTGACACAGTCAGAGAGGATAGCATTGGCAATTACATGACCACATAGCTCAGCCCAAATTTTATACAAAAGCCTGCAGTGCATAATAGATGGTAGAAGTGGTCCTTTGCTTGGACCAGGGGTAGGGTTCTGGAACATCCTTCTTTTCATTGTTTTCTTTCTTATCTACTTCAAGCAATATATTCTTTGAAGTTTCCTCACAACCAAGAAGTCTGAGCATTGCGCTGGGCACTGACATGGATGGCTGGTTCATACAGACGCTCAGTCAGGTGCTTCACAGTTGCCCTGTCTCTTTTCATGGGGTTTCCCACTGAGTCTCCAACCTCTGTTCCACTCAGGCTTATGAATGAGAAACTAGCAGGGCAGGGACATGATCAGGGAATAACACTCCAGGAGTTTGGATCACTGAGACCACGGACAGATGTAACAGTGGAAAAGGTTGGGGAAGGAAGATGAGAGACAGATGTGCCCGTAGTGGACACAGAGAGATCAGGTATAAGGGGCTGTGGAAGGGATTCAGGTGCAGGTGGCATATGGTCTAAGAGAAAGGGGAGGGGTTAGATATGACCGAATTTTGAGATATTCTAGACACATTCATTGAAATGGACACCACTTCGTTGGTCTGAGAATAGTTGAAGCCCTAAGAAGTGAGTTAAGGGTAATGCCAGCTCTGCAGGAGAGAGTGTGCTTATAAAATACAGAAGAGACAAGACAGGCTCAGGTACTATTCCAAGAGCTTATAGCCTTGGTACCCCCACTATGGAGCAGAAGACCTGATCCTAATAGAATAAACCAAAGGGCATCGCTGTTACACACTGGGAGTGAATTCATGGCATGGATGACTCTTGAGAGTCTGAGGCTAATTAGAGAAAGTGGGCCCAGAAGGGTCAGTGCTGCCCACTCCTCTTACTCACATGCACCGAGGATGCAGGTGTGCAAGGGCCAGGAGGGTGCTGAGCTGCAGAGACAGTGGAGCTGCAGAGACAGCTGAGCTGCAGAGACAGCAGAGCTGCAGAGACAGCAGAGCCTTTTTTGGTCTCAAGTATCTTATGGTCTAGTGAAAGAGACAATCAACCCCTCTGGCTGACAGTTGTTTAGAAGTCTTTCTGGTGCTCTATTGATCCTTAGGTTCTTTGACATTGACATCAGAAAAGACACCAGTTTTCAGAGCTTGGAATTCCTGAAAATAATGGACCCCAGGACCCTATGTTCTTGCTTATCTTCCTCAAGATGTCAAATGTGATGGGACTGGGGAGACACTTAAGACCACAAAAACTGCTCACCACACAAGAGTGAAAACCCAAGTTTGATTCCCCAGAACATATATTAAAAAGCTGGCTATGTTGGCATTTGTAATCCCAGCACTAGGAAAGCAGAGATAGACAAATTTCTGAGGCTCACTAACCAACCAGCCCAGCTTAAATTGGTAAGCTCCAGATTTAGTGAGAGACCCTGTCTTAAAAGACAAGATGTACACCTCCTGGGAAATGACACTCAAGGTTGACTTCTAGACACACACACACACACACACACACACACACACACACACACACACACCAAAACAAAGATATCTGTGAGCCATACAAAGAAATGGTCCCAAAAGTGTATAGTAGCCAACAGTGGAAAGACCTACATTGGCAATCTGGAAATGTTGATCGTGCATTGTAGCCTTGGACAAGTGGATGAGTTTACATCACTCAGAGGGTTTTTTTTTTTTTTTTTTTTTTTTTGAATATAGGGAAGATAATATCTACCCAATCTACCTAATAGGCCATCTGGGGAGGGAAATAGTTATAAGTGGGTGAAGGCTATGCTGGCATGTAAACTGTGAAGGGCTATACACATGTAAGACATGCAAACTGTGAAGGGAAGGGCTATACACACATAAGGTGGTCTTACTGTCTCCAGAAGCACTTGGTTATTGAAAAGGAGCTTTGTACTTAGACTCTGGATTCCAACTTTTAACCCTTTGACAAAGATTCATGGGTAAGCTTGTTTGTATCTAGATCATAGTAGTTTGCATCTTCAGTGGTAAAATAAGACAATTAGATACTGGCTTTTTATGGCCATTCTTTTCCTTAAAGAATTTTCCCTAGGTGATTGCTTGCTGGCTAGCTCAGCTTGTTGCTCTCCATCCTCCTAGTCCCTGTCCTTGCTCCTCTTCAGTTTAGAGCCCTGTACCTTTTCTTCTCTCTGAACAGCAGCACCCAGGGCTGGAGCTGATGTGGATTCTTTTTGTTTGTTTGTTGAGACAGGATTTCTCTGTATTGGCCTGGTTGTCCTGAAACTTGTTCTGTAGACCAGGCTTGCCTCAAATTCAGAGATCCACCTCCTGAATCTCAAGTGCTGGGATTAAAGGTTTGTACCTGCTGCCACCCAGCTCCTAAAGTGGATTCTTTTCCTTCTTGTTTTCTATCCCCAGGGAAGCCTGGAGGCACCACTGCCAGGGCAGGGACCTCAGTGACTGGGTGGATGGCTGTGACTTCTAGGACCCTCTCTGGATGGACCAAGCCACCCACAGCTGGCTGGGAAGTGTGTACTTGTTCCTGACCCAGGCTTGAGAAGACAAGCCAAGTAATAAAAGTCTAATTTGATGGAAGCACGTTTTTTCAGCTTTCTGCGGGTCTCTATGTACCCAGCAGAAGCCAGGGCCTTCTCATCGAACCTGCTGAAGCCTATCATGGAAGGCTTCCAGAGGAGGGGGCAGTGTCAGCAGAGCTTGGATCTACAATTGCCAAATTTAACAAAGGCCAGACCAAAAGGAAAATAGGATACCCTGGTTAAATTAGAATTTGAGATAAATGACAAGTAGCTTCAACATACAGGTGTGGTTCAAATCTTGTATGGATCAAACTAATATTGAAGAACTTACTTCTGTATCTGGAATTCAGATTTAACTGGGAGCCGATGCAGTTTTACCTGGTGACCCTAGGTAACTCCTGGTGTAGTTGGATATCATCCAGGGGACGCTTGCTTTCTGCAGCTCTGGTTACAGATGGCAGCCACCATGCCTTAGCTCTCACTCAGGTGTCCCCTTACATTCTGTGGTCATGAGGTGGTGCATAAGGACTGCAAGGGAGGGACCACTGAGTTTCCCCCAGTTTTATTGGCCACCTTGCTCTTTAGTGCTCTCTAGAGGTGGGGTAGTCAAGTGTCACTGACATTAACAGGTGGTCACTTCCTGGAAGGGGAAGTCACCACATACTATCTTCCTTTAAGAAAATGAAAGATGAAATGAATACAGAAAATGTGGTTCGTTTACACAATAGAATACTATTCAGCTATTAAAAAAACAAAGTCATCATGATGGCAAATGGATGAACTAGAAACTGCCACCCCAACGGAAGTAACCCAGAACCAAAAGGACATGCATGGGATTTATTCACTTATAAGTGGATATTAGCCATAAACTACCGGATACATCCATAGATCCAAAGAAACTAAACAAGAAGGAAGGCCCAAGTGACGATGCTTGATTTTCACTTGGAAGGGGGAATAAAACAGTCGCAGGAGGCAGGTAGAGGGGGGATATTGGATAGGAGAGGGGACGAGGAGGGAAAGGGGGGTTCAGGATCAAGTATGGGGAGAGACAGGAGAGGGAGGGCCAGAGGGCTGAGAAAATGAATGGAAATTGGTGGTGGTCAAGAGTGGGGCTGGGGGGGGGGGGCGCATCTCTAGGACCTGCCAGAGACCTGGGAAGGGGAAGCTTTCAGGAGTCTATTGGGGTGATTTTAGCTAAGACTCCTAGCAGGGGGATACAGAACCTAAAGTGGCTGTTTCCTGTAGCCAGGCAGGACCCCCCCAGTGGAGGGATAAGGATATCAATCCATCCACAGAACTTTCGACCTAAAATTTGTCCTGTCTATGAGAAATGCAGAAACAAAGATGGAACACAGACTGAGGGTATGACCAACCAATAACTGACCCAGCTTGAGACCTTTTCCATGGGTAAGCACCAATCCCTGACAAGATTAGTGTGTAGGCAGGAGTCTAGCCTACACGGTAAGCACCAGTCCCTGTTAGTGTGTAGGCAGGAGTCTAGCACAACTGTCCTCTGAGAGGCTATACCCAGAAGCTGACTGAAGAGATGCTAAATATTGGATGGAGCTTGGGGAATCTTATGGAAGAATTGGGGGAAGGATTGAGGGACCTGGAGGGGTTAGGAACTCCACAGGAAAACCAACAGAGTCAATTAATCAGGGCCCTTGGGGGCTCACATAGACTGAACCACCAACCAAAAAACATACATGCGCTGGACCTAGGCTCCCTGCACATATGTAGCAGATGTGCATCTTGGTCTTCATCTAGGTCCACCAACAACTGGAGCTTGCCTGTGGATCCTGTTTCCCTAACTGGGCTGCCTTGTCTGGTCTCAGTGGGAGAGGATTCACCTAGCCCTGTAGAGACTTGATTTGCCAGGGTGGGTTGGTACCCAGATGGGGACTTCACCTACTCAGAGGGGAAAGGGTGGGGGATGGGGGTTGTGTGAGGAGGAGACAGAGAGAAGTGGGCATCGATCAGGATGTAAAGTGAATAAGTTAATGAAAAAAATACAACAGGAAAAAAATGTAAGGAAAAAAAAAAGCTGGAAGATGGGGTGAGGCTTGCCAGTGGGTTTAAGGTAGAAAAACGCAGAGTGCCCTTTCCAGTATGTGAGAAGGTCTGTGGAAGGCAGGCGCTGCTCACTCGTTAGGGAGCTCTGACTCAGTTACCAGGGACACATGTATTTAAAAGGAGCAAGGTAGGCAGGGTCTTGAAATTGCTAGAATAGCAATTGTTGTGGGGTTACTATTGCTGTGGGGAAAAAAATACCATTACCAAAAGCAATTTGGGTAGGAAAGGGTTTATTAGACCTACACCCACTGAGGGAAGTCAGGGTAGGAACTCAGACAAGGTAGGCACTATGCAAAGGCCATGGAAGAGTGCTGCTTACTGGCTTGTTCCCCATGGCTTGCTGAGCCTGCTTTCTTCTAGAATCCAGGACCAGCAGCTCAGGGATGATCTCAATCACAATGGGCTGAGCCGTCCTACATCAATCACTGATTAAGAAAATGCTCTACAGGCTTGCCTACCACCCAACATTATGGAGCCATTTTCTTAATTGGGCTCCCTCCTCTCAGATGGCTCTAGCCTGTGTCAAGCTGACGTAAAATTAGACAGCACAGCAGTAGAAATGATGGGAGATGTGTGAGAAGGATGAATGTTGACTTCAGGTTGTAGCGCCCTCTAGACGGGCTTTCACTAAACTGTGTGTGCTCACCTGTAAGCTGAGGTATGGTTGGTGGCTTCTAGGTGGATGTCACTCAATGTCACTCAATATTCACTTCCCCCAAACTGCCAACAAATACCGGAGGGGTGGTGGACCATCTACAATTGAGGAAATGGACTGGTTTCCACCTATGGTGGCCAATGGGTGATAAAATGGGAGCTGTTTATCCAAGTAGACAGTGATAAAACATCTTGCTAAGAGGTGACATTGATGACTAATAGATCTATTAAATCACACAAAGCCCATGGGCTAACCATGTGGCATGTATTATCTGATTAGTACCCTGGGACAATAATAATAGTAATGTGGGTACCACTATCATCCCCATTCTGTAGATAGGGACAAAGATTCAGGGAAGGGCAATTGGTACCCGAGTCAATCTGACTCCCTGAGTGTATACAGTCATTGTACATGGATAAAGGGTCAGAGACCCAGGCCTCATCTATCTTGTCTGCTGTAACTTCAGATGTCTGTGCCTGCCTGCATTGCCTGATTGTTCCAGTGGGCCTCATTCAGTCAGTCTGAGAAAGGAGCCCAGGGATGGCGGAATGAGGCTCTTGGAGCCAAGGGGACAGTTGTTAAAAGGATGTGGAGGCTGTGATCGTGGCCTCAGGCCTCTTCAAGGTGTGGCTGAGCAGTGTCAGGTCTGTAAGAGAACCTTGGAGGCTTGGGCTAGTGAGTTAACTGGGAACAGGTAGAGATGGAGAAGGAATAGCCAGGAGAGAGTGCTCTGGTCAGAGTTACGAAGGGCTGGTGTGCGGCGATGCTTGACAGTGCACAAGCTCATCTAGGAGTGGAAACCAGGGGAGCGTTGAGTCTCAAACTCAGTTCCTGAGAGAAGTGCTCAGCTGTGTTGGGTACTCAGGGTAAATCTTGCTGTCCTTGGCCCCCATTTCCCATCACTCTCCCCTACAGTCTCTTGCTCCCGACTTACCCCAATTTCACCTCCTCAAAGTGAGTCTCTGACAACCAGAGCTGGAGGAGGCACTTGTGTCCCTTGTCACTACCTTACCAGGTCCCATTATCAGCCATGATTTCATACACATCTGAAAACACACACACACACACACACACACATCCATCCACCCAGTCTCTTCTACTAGATTGTAACCACCAAGATAGCAGGAACTTTGTGTGTTTCTTTTGTCTCAAGCATGGAGAGAACAGCCCAGCAAAGTACTCAACAAACGAATGAACCCACTGAGGGTCCAACTGCTGTATGAATGAATGATGGGTAGGCACTCTGTTTGCTGAATGAGAGGACAACGGATGGTCCCTGATACCTTTAATAAAACCATGATTCAGTCAATGGTATTGCTAAGAACGACCTATGTGCCAGGCCTCTGCTTCCCGCCAAGTGAATACATTGCTTCTCCTGAGCCCTTTCCGGGAGACTCCCTGCCTCTCCAGGAGATCACCTAGGCTGCTCTTTAGTCGGACCCACTGCCTGCTAAGTCACATCTGTCAGCTGACAGGACCCAGCATGATCTCGGCAGAGCTGGAGCAATGAGGTTTTCTCTCTAACCCCGACAATCTGACCTTGGAAAAGTCATGTCCAGGAGTTCAGCGTTCAGCATTCTTTTTGGGCTAGAAGAGCTATAAAAAATCACCCTGAATGTTACTGTCAGGGAAGGGACAACCACATTGCTTGGCATAGTCAGGTTCAAGAAATTCTCCTACTGTGCTTTCCTGAGCTCTGGGTGTACTGAGAGAACCAGTGGCCTCAGGGACCAGTGGGCGCCCTCAGGCCCCGCCTACTTGAACACCTGCCCTGTGTCCTATTTCACTATTTGGAGGGAGAGGGCGTGAAGGGAGGGAGGAGAACGAGTTTGGTTAAAGTGGCAGAGGTTTCTTGGGAGTGTGGACGAGTGTCAAGTTTGGTAGGTGCTCCCATTCCAGACTAGAATCTCTCTAGGAGACAGATTTGTCAGACAAAGGACGGAGCAATGCTCTGGGGATGACTGGCTGGTTATCCTCGTGCTGATGCACAGGCCAGAAGTTAGCGCCTCCTGGTGGCTCTAGTAGAAATTGCCGATGCCCTTCTTTGGCTGAGGTCAAGGTGTTCTGTGTGTAATCTGTGCCCTCTGAACACTCTGGATGGCGTCTACCCAGACAGAATCCAGCATTCCTGAGATCCATGAGTGGTATAGGTGCTTTTTCCCTTTGCCTGGTCAGACACGGAAATCGGAACATCCTCTGTCTTAAGACTACCAGTGTGGCAAAGAATTCTTTTGCCACATCAGTAACCCTCAATCATGTGGGATGGGATGTCTTTGTCTTTTCTGACTTAAAGAGATCAGGCACCATGGGGTCATTTTCCAGAGTTTGCCTTAGAACCTTCCCAGTCAACAGAGGAGGGGCCATCCTCATTTTCAGAAGAAACTCAACCCTTAGAAGAGGGCTAGAGGGCCAGGCAGTGGTGGTGCATGCCTTTAATCCCAGCACTTGGGAGGCAGAGGCAGGCGGATATCTGAGTTCGAGGCCAGCCTGGTCTACAGAGTGAGTTCCAGGACAGTCAGGGCTACATAGAGAACCCTGTCTCGGAAAAGAAGAAGAAGAAGAAGAAGAAGAAGGAGGAGGAGGAGGAGGAGGAGGAGGAGGAGGAGGAGGAGGAGGAGGAGGAGGAGGAGGAGGAGGAGGCTAGAGCTTGGCTTCTGTGATACAGCTTCTGTGACTGAAAATAAGCTGGAGAGGTCAGGATACAAAGGCCACTGTTCATTCTCATCCCATTCCAGCCTCCGACACTGGACCAGCATTTGGATTGCCAGTAGGCTAGAACCCAGACTAGCGAGATGCAGCCCAGGGAGAGAGCGGAAATTCAGCACACTCCTGCCAAGCAGGGACTGAGCATTCTCCAAACCCTCCAGGTTTTCTTCTGCTTGTGAACCTTCACTTAGTATGTCTTCTGCATGCAATGTGCCCATAGCTTCCATTCCTTTCTTGGAGCTTCAGTGAACATCTGCCCTAACTCAGCCAGCCTCCTGTGTCCGTGTACTTATTCTCAATGAACAATGTGACCCATGCATCTTGTCCCTCTTGCTGTTCAGGTGTCTGCATGTATAACTGTCACCCAGCTTTGCCTAGCTAGGCTTTGAGATTCCTGAAGACAAGACTTGTATTTTCCCCTGTGTAAGTTCAAGCCAGTCAAATCCTAGCATGGAGAAGGGAAAGTGGGTGCAAACTCCAACTCCTAAACAAGAAGCTAGGAAAGGGAAAGTCAGTTTTCTTCAATGGCATGACACTGGGCGTTCCAGGGCAGGGCTCACGCTCAGGAGTCCATACAAAATAGACTCCATGGTTTTTAGTGTGTGTGTATATGTTTAAGAGAACCAAAGAACATGAAGATTGATTCATGGAGATTCTCTGAGGGTAGTTGGAAGAGAAAAATAACATAATCAAAATATATTGTATAAAAAGTTTTAAAAAGAGTGTTTTCCTAACTGTCAGAAACCCTCAGGACTTGGCACAGTACCCAGCACATAGTGGGCCCACAGAAAAATGCTTATGAAAGGATGAGGTAGAGTGGCCAGTTGCCTTCTCACTGTCTTAAGACAAATTGAGCTGGATATGGGTTGGTGCCCAGCAATGATTCTGCATTAAGTTTATTTTAAGTTGGGTATAATTCCTTTTGAAAAAGAAACCCTGAAAGCCGGAATTATTTTAAAGACAAATGGCCCATAATAGTGGTAAGTTGGGCAAATGAATATGGCACGGAGAAGCTCTTCAAGGAGTGTAGACATCTAAACCCCACCTCCCAGAACCATTCCAGGCAGTCATTCTCAGGGTGTGGAATTTTCTTTGAATAAGCAAGCTTTGCATTTGTGCTGGCTACTTTTGTGTCAACTTGACATAAGTTAGAGTCACCTGAAAAGAAGGAACCATAATTGAGAAAATGCACCCATAAAATCACAGACTTTAGGCAAGACTGTGAGGGTACTGTTTTGATTAATGACTGATGTGGTAGGGCCTGCCCCACAGGAAGGCACGCCATCCCTGAGTTGATGGTCCTGGGTTCTATAAGAAAGCAAGCAGAACAAGCCAAGGAGGGCAAGCCAGTAAGCAACACTCCTCCATGGCCTCTGCATCAGCTCCTGCTTCCAGGTTCCTGTCCTGACTTCCTTTATGATGGACTGTGATTGGGACATAGAAAGTGAAGTGACCTCTTTCCTCCTCATGTTGCTTTAGGTCTTGATGTCTTATCACAGTAATAGAAACCCTAAAGAGACAACATACATACTAAAAAATAAAAAACCAGTTGAAGTCTGGCTGTAGTGGTGCATGCATGCACGCCCGTGCGCACACACGCGTGCACACACACACACCAGGACTAGAGAGGCAGAGACAGGCAGATCTCTGAGTCTGAGGCCCAGCCTGGTCTACAGAGCAGGTTCTAGGACAGCCAGGACTACACAAAGAAACTCTGTCTAAACCAAAACCAAAACCAAAACCAAAAAAAAAAAAAAAAACACACACAAAACCAAAACCCAAACCAAAACCAAACCCAAAAAAGCCAGGAATGGCCACCTAGAACATCACCTACATAATTTCCCTCCTTTAGCAACCAGGTCGTGAGCATGTCTGTAAAGCAGGTACTCTCACTACAATTCAGGTATGCAGGCCTCTCCAGCCCTCAGAATCTCCACAAGCATACGATAATTTTATGAAATCATGTTCCTGAGTTTTCTTGTGTGTATTCATTTTCTGCTCACTCATTCCATCTGCTGACTGTGAGAACGTGCTTACTCGCTCACACACCGCAGCAGGTGTCAAAGGTTTTTTTTTTTTTTTTTTTTTTTTTTTTTTTTTTAAATTAAGGAGAAAAAAAAAATTGAAATTGATCAAATCCTATCTTTTTTTCCCTTCTGCAAATTGAAAGAACCGACAGTCATTATGCCATTTAGGGAGAAGAAACATCAATCGCTCTTGGTGTGCTGGTGTGGGCTCGTTAGGAGATTAGTCAGTACTTTCTAGGGCGTGGCCAGCATCAGTGGACACACGGAGGGTCACTGATGGGCTCTGGGGCTTCAGAATTCTTCTATAATTAATTGTAAAACCTTATGCCTATTTCATGGTCATGAACATCGTTCCTGGGCGGGGTGGGGGGGGAGGACTCATAGTTTCCACTTTATTCTAAAGCAAATTAGTGATCGAGACAAGATTGAAAATCAGTATGTTACAGGAAACAAAAAGTAATGAAGAAATCTTGGAAAAGTCTCCTATGGACATTTGTACATCTCTTTCTCTCTTTCTCCCTCTCTGTGTATGTATGTGTGTGTGTCTTTGTGAATGTATGTATATATGTGTATGTGTGTGTATATATATGTGTGTCTGTGTGTATATATGTATATGTATGTATGTATGTGTATATGTGTGTATGTATGTGTGTGTGTAAACACATGACTTCATTTCCCTCTTTCATGTCTTCGCTTGGGTTCCTTTGATCTTGGTCCGATCCCCTAAACTTTGCCTATGCTAACCTCCTGGACCCAGCTTACACCTCTTTCCACACCCCTTCAACTGGGAACCTGATCCATCTGTATATTTGTTAGTATTTCCATTCAGACTGTAAACTCCATGCGAGGGCAAATGCCTGGTACACAACAGTTGAGGGCATGAATGGTGGACCGTGTTCTTCATATTTTGGCTATTTGCCTCTTGTTTTTCTCCTGTTGCCTTTTCCACCTCTGTCAGGAACTTTGCCCCATGCAATATGAGGGCTGCCCCACTGTATGTGGATCAGGACTGGCGGAACTCTCCTGCAGAAGGAATACTTTGGCCTCTCTGAATCCCTTTTCTCCTCTATACCTGGGGAATTCAGTCACTGGGGCTCCTTGGCTACACAATTCCAGGAATGGGAGACTCTGAGTCTGTGAAGGAAGAGGTCTCCAGGCTTCCTTGTCTTTGGGTCCCTCTGTTCAAGTGGGCTGAGCCAAGATTCCTGGAAGGAGCATGTCACCTGGTAAGCTCACACCTATGGGAGGTGGGCTCCCACTGCCACCTCCAGCTGACGAAGAGCCAGACTCACGGGGGCCTCTAGTTTCTCATCCGTGCTTGTGGTGCTAGAAGCTACTCTCTAGGCATGTTCACAGTTAAAACATTCACAAAAATAGCTTCAAGCTGGAGAGAGGAAAATAAAATAACTCTGGCATCTTTGCCAAAAACAACAAAGCAACAGCCTGTGCACAGCCAGCTCAGTTGCTGGCACGGCTCGGATGCTCACAGAAGGACTCGGTCCTTTCGCTCCACTGACCACAGCAGCCTGCTGGACTCTGTCTGTGAGGCCTGGGGCCACTCATCAATCAGTTTATCCCAGCCTCCAAGGCCACTGGGCATCACCTTGAGGTATAGCCATGTGACTGTTCTCAACTCCAAGTCTCTGTGTCATCTTTGGTGATTGTTTAGATCGTGACACATGCCTGAGTGTCCTCTGCACCCATGACTCCTCCTGACCATCACTCTGAAAAATGTCTGGAAGAATACTTGAAATGACAGCAAGAAAAACAGCCCGCCACTCCCTGGAAGTTAGACTATCTTTTGTTAACTATGGACTAATTGATACCGGTTATTGGTTTGTTCTTTTGGTGTGTGTGTGTGTGTGTGTGTGTGTGTGTGTGTGTGTGTGAACATTTAAACAGGCTAAGTACATAGGCTTACCCTAAGCTGAACAAAGCTGGAATCCCCAAATAGGAAGAAATACATAGATGTGTGAGGCCCAAAGCTTTACAAATGTGTCTAAACACTCTTTGGCCCATCACAAAAACGACGCCTTTCCCTTATTTATTTATAGTTTCCTGGAAAGAAGCTAGAAACCCACTGAAGCAGTTCAGATATCATCTTCAGCTATCAAGTTTTTAATGCCTGAAGTTGTTAAATTGGAAGAAAGCAGAGGCATCAGACAGGACCCTACATATACAAATAGACACTTCCCTTTGTTCCTGTCCCTGATGGGAGTGAGTCTGAGGACAGCATTCAGACCCCCATCCTTCCACATTTGACAGTCTTGCCACCAATGGGACCCTTTCCAATTGGCTGAAGTGAGTTTATCGCATGGACAACTATGGCCTGGCCAAGTCTTGGGAGAAAGATCACTTTTGGCTCTTCTTGCTTTAAGTGAGTCAACATTATAATCTATGAATAGAGTTGTGAGCCCAGCAGCTAAGGATACATCTTAGCACAGTCAGCCATTCTGTGGGTGACCCCACGTCAGTCTCTCCCCACCCGAGTTGGGTCTGTTCATTTGGGAAACAAGGGCATTAGGCCATGTGGTCCAATAGGTGGAATAACTGCTTACATCCTGATCCCTGTGTGACTCTACATAGGAAAAGAAGCTTCACAGATGTGTCGGAGGGAATGACCTCGCAATGGAGCAGATTGTCTGGACAGCCTGGTGGAGCCTTTAAAGGGGGAAGAGTAGGGCAGGGCAGGGCTGGAGATGTGGCTGTGGGAGATTATGTGATAGGAGAAGACTTAATAGTCCTAGCTAGTTTGAAAGAAATGGGAAGGGGTTACGAGTCAAGGAACAATGGTGTGCTTGTAGGGGCTAGACAAGGTCAGGAAGTGTATCCTCCCCTGGAGCTTCTAGGGGGAAAAGCAAGCCTACTGTCACCTTAGCCCAGTGAAGCCTACGTGAGACCTTATAGAACAGTGAGATAATACAGTGTTTTAACCAACACTATGCTACATAGTAATGATTTACTGCCGCCACAATAGACAACAACACCAGAAACTTTCCAAGCCATTCTGCACTCTTAAGAATTGTTAACAGTTTGGGCAACCCCAGTAGAGACTTTGGCTATATGTGAGCATAGGGGTGGGCATTGCAGTAGACTGTTTCCCAGCAGCCTTTGCAGTTTCCATCACCTCCATCTCCTGGCTGTGCTTATGTGCGTGACAGGTGTGTGTATAGAACTTGCTCCATCTGCCGGGTAGTACAGCCTCAGGCCTTGAAACCCGAAGAGGTCTTACATTACCTAGCCCTGCACCCTCGCTTCACACAGGTGAGGTCTGATCATCCAAGTCAAGGGGATGAGCCCAGAGAGGGTCAACTCCTCAGAGCTGAGGATCATGGGCCACGGTTGCAAAGTCCTAGTTAGGAGATTCTAACTATGGAGAAGTCCCAGTGTGGAGAGGGGTAGGGGAGAGAATGAGACAGAATAGAGGCTAGAACCCTGAACCCCTGTGCTGGCCTGTTCTATCTATGCATTTGTACATGGGGGCACAGGCCACATCAGACCTGTCTCTGCAGCTGGGGCTGGTTAGGAGTCATAGGGATTTGTGGTTGGAAGTAAAACCCTAGCCTAGAGCAACTGTCACCATGGAAGCAGTGTGGAGTGATTCTACCCAAACAAGAAGTTATCATTTCCCACCCAGATGCTTCAAAAGGGCATGCAATTGTGATCGGCAAAAGAACCTTCAACCTTGTGTCCCATTTAGACACCCTCTTAGGAGCCACAGAGAGCATGGTGCTGCCAATATGACCACTGGAGAGACAAGGTAGGTCAGTTTCATGGGGGTAGAAGCCTGGGCTTGAGAGAGGGTCAGATGATGGTGAGTGAGAGCCATACTGGGTTTATATCTAGCCTGATCTTGCAGAGAGGGTTAGAAGGATCCAGGGTAGCAGACAGAACATGGGGACCCAGGAATGTATCTGTTGAGGTTTTCTGTCATGGGTAGCCTTCTCTATCTCTCCCTGTTTTATAACACTTACATTGGGTGGTGTTTTGTAGCACATAGGTTTTAACCCGTTAGTGGATCATGCCATCAACTAACAAAATTATGATTTAAGATAAAATACACAGTGCATACATCTTATACAGGTAAGTGCTATCAGTGAAACTTTGTAAACCTTCATGCTTTGTGGCTGGTGGGTCCGAGGCTTTCCTTAGTCCTCAGAGACAGAGACCTAGATGCAGAGAAAAGGCAGAATGATGTGGCCACTTCCACAAGACCAGCTTTTAATATGACTGTGGTTCGAAGCACGAATAAATAAACTCCAAAAAAAAAAAAAAATGGTAAACCCAAACCAAACCTTAGAACATCAAAACCGAAGACCATAAGACGAAGCAAAACAAAACAAATCTTCCATAGACAAACAAAAACAGCCCCCGCCCCAAACAAAACAAAAAACAAAAATCAGACTCTACAGCTGTGTCACAGGGAGAGAACAATGTGGCTCCATGGACAAATACTGGGGTCACCCAGGCCACCGTACTTCCTCCAAGGTTCTGGGAAAAGAAGGAGGTTGGTACTGGTCACCTTTAGTGTAGGAGCCCCGTGGGCCAGTTTGGGGGACAAGGCTAGGAACCTTCACAAACAACACAAGGATCAAACGTTGTAGAGAGTTTTGTGGTTTCCTTCTTGGCTGTAGGCAGTTTCGACTCCAGAGCTGGGCTCAGGGTGACTTTGGGGCTGGAACCTGGTCCCACTGCCTGAGCAGCAGAGTGGGTTCTGGAAACCGCACGGAAAAAATATCATGTACAAGACGGAAGTGGAGGCGGCGCTGTAAGAAGTCTGAGCATGCAGGTGCTTTGTACATCTGGCAGTGAGATGTGATGGCAGGTTAGTTCTTGGACAGGTCCAGAGTGTGACTCATCGGTCCTATGAGGGACACGAGGCAGGGCCCGGGACGGTTCATGTCAGATGTGGCCAGGTGAGGTTTGGCAGAAGTTCGCAATGTGTGCGTATGGGGGGTTCTTGCTTCTCTCTGTCATCAGGGGCTATCCCATCTGAGCTTGCTGTCCCCTGTCCTGGGTCTTGGGCCTGAAAGGTCTGTTTGGAGGTGTTGGGTTGCCTGAGAGCTGTCAGCAGGCAATCTCCTCCAGGGTGCCCAAAGCTGTTTGCAGGGGCACGTTCACAGTGTGGCTGATGGTTTCAGAGTGGTTTGGCATTGTGTCACAGGTGCTCTGTAGGGAAAAGAAAGGGGACACTTGTCATTCACTCAGAAAAATATACTCCAGAGTCCCGTGAGGCAGGGCGGGAGCCTCTAAAACACTCCAGTGGGTACAAGGCAACAACACAGCGGCTGACTGGGTTGACTTATGATGGTGGGGGGTGGGGGAGGGCTAGATGTCTGGACTTGGAATGTGCGCTTGGTTTTTCTAGAGCAGTGGTCCTCAACCTTTCTAATGATGTGGCCCTTTAACACAGTTCCTCTTGTGGTGGTGACCCCCAACCATAAATTATCTTGTTCCTTCAGAACTGTAATTTTGCTACTGTTTTGAATTGTGATGTAAATATCTGATATGCAGGATACCTGGTATTGCCTACACAAGCTAGTCCACGGAGAGCTGCTCTTACCATGTTCTCATCATGGCTCCCTTCCTCTTCTTCTTTGCCAAGCAGGTCTAATAGCTTCTCTTTGATCAGCTGTAAGAAAGTCAGAACATGGACCATCAGGCTGGGGGAGATGATGCAAAGTTCAAAGGCCAAAGCTCCTTTCTTGGAGTTGAACCAGGGAATCACACGGGCAGTGACTGTGGGCTGTGGCTGTACACACAGGCAAGAGCTCTGCCTGGTGGATAGCTCATTTTCTCAAGCTGGCCTTTGGGACTCTATGTGATTTTATTGCTCCAAACAGATCCTTGGAGGAGGAGGGAGGGCTCTGCCTTGCTGTGTGGACTGCTTACCCCAGTACATAAGCTAAAGGCACTGGTATGTTCAGATCCCCATGGATCCTAAGGAGAATCCTGGGACCTCATTTTCACTGTGTAGCTCAAGTTGGCTTCAAGTTCACCATCCTCCTGTCCCAGTTTTCCGGCTGCTGAGATTCCAGGTATATGCCACCACATCCAGCTTTGTTATTTATTCACTTTCAAGGGCTGATACCTCCACAAGATGAGGGCATGCCAAGGGTTATAACACTTCATTCATAGCAATTAAGAGTACTTCTTAAATATGCTATCTAATGTGGCTCAATTTGCTATTCACTTTGTACTGCTTTTCACAAGAATTAATAAATAAAGCAGAACAAAAATCTGGCTGTCTTTGGGTTGTAGTCATCATGCTGAGGGGCAAGGGGCTCTACCGAAATCATTTCTAGGGGCATTTTTTTTTTCTTTCCTTGGGAAGCACAATGAGGAGTTTGAGAGTCAGAGTCCCAAGTGACTGTGCAGTGTGGGAGTGCTGTAGGACCTTTGGAACCACCACCAGTCTCAGGGAGGCACACCCAGCCTGGTGTGTATTGCCCATCTGTGGCTAGGGACATGGACATCACCAAGTAATCACTGGGGCAGGGCGGAACTGGCACGGACCTATTCATAGGTAGGTTAGCCTACTAACTCAGCCACTCTCCGGACAGCTGACCTAGCCTGGCTTCCTGCCTAGATCACTCCAGGAAGAGTAGTCCTGGGCAGGTACTCTAGCCTGGGTTAGAAAGTCCTAAGAGCTGACATGCTTCTGGGCCTCTTGTTTGAGAATCTTTCAGAAACATGGCCCCAGGTGCCTCTAAGGGTTGTGTCCCCCCAGACTGTGAGTGACAGAAGTGCCTGTTGTCTCCTCTCTGGGAAGTGATGAAGATTCCTGGGGGATGCCCCCTCCTGAGGGCTGACTAGGCTCTGGAAAACAGTTCATAGAAGACAGGCATCTCGGAGGACAGACTTGTGAGTGGTGTATACTCCTGAGTGTGCTGTGTGGTATGCAGATCTGCGAATGTGGTCTGAGTGTGAGTGTGTGCGTGCGTGTGCGCGCACATGCACACACGCAGGAGGGTTGTGTGAATACATGTGGTACATTGGTGGTATATGTGTGCTTAATTGTGATATGTGTGTGATGCACATGCATGTAATATGTTGGGTATGTGATGTGTTCTATATGGATGTGGACTCACCCAGGGTATGAAACCTTGTCCTGGCCCCGCTGTGGAAAGGACTCAGGGCTGTCATCTGCACAGCTTGGCCTCTTCTCATCCCTCTACTCCCTCTTTGTGATGTAGCACAGGTCCAGAGAGAGAAGGAGGGTGGCCATTTTTTCCCATCCACCTCTCCTTAAGACTCCTGCCACAGGCTTAGAAGTGTCTTTGTGTGGGTGGAATGAAGCTATTGCCTCAGCCATGCTTGGTTCTGAGTCGGGGTGTTCCGCCATTTTGTCATCCCCCCAGGTTCACCCCAAATCTTACCTCATAAATATAATCAAAGAGCTCTAATATTGTAAGTATACTAGCACCGATGAACAATCCCATCTGACCGCCAATGTCACCTGCAGAGGAAGGGGAGACCAGAGATGGGGTTTTACACACAGATCCAGAAATGGGTGCAGAGATGATGAACTCGGAAGCTGGAGCTCTTGAGTGTGCCCCCTCCAAGATTAGCCTTGGCCTGACCATGGGAGGGCCAGCCTTTTGCAGGCCCACCTTCACTTTGACTGACACCGAGAGCCAAGTATGTCACTAGCCAGCAGGGTTGAAGCTGGTCACTCACTGATGAGGTCCATGGGCCTACATGGGAGCGAATAAAGTCCTGAGTGGATGTGTATCATTGACACAGGCACTGCCATGCTGAGGACCTCAATGTTGATACCTCATGGGAGAGGTAACACCTTCCCTGGGTGAGGCTCAGACGGATGGCAAAGTCTGCCTCAGGTCTCTGTGTGAATGTAGATGGTGTGTGCAGAGAATGTCCACTATGAACATCTCCCCCGGATGTTTACAGCCCAGAGACAGCTCCTACTGAGATCAGCGGAGCCCGACTCCTTGTTCAGCTGTATATAATAAGTCCACCTCCTTATTCAGCTGTGTGTACTAACCCTGCTTATATGTTCATCTATATGTGATAACCCTACCTGCCTAGGTTCAAGATGGCTTCCTTCTGTGCTCATCCATCCCCTTTGCTCTAGTGCAAGCTTAGCGGGCAGTATGTACATGTGAATAAGCATGTCAGGTATGAGAGGTGCAATTGCACTGGTGTACAGCACATCTGGAAGGTAGTTTGCATAGACAGGGTGCAGAATGTGTGTAGGCAGCACATCTGATAATTGCTTTATGTGAGTGCATATCTCTTTCTAGGCACACGGTGTGTGTGTGTGTGTGTGTGTGTGTGTGTGTGTGTGTGATAGATGTGGCTGGAGTGTGCCTGAGTGTCTGCAGCATGTGTGAGCATTGTGTAGGTGTGGGTGTTTCCTGTGTGTGCTGTGTAGGTGTATGTAATGAGTATGTGGACATATAGGCATGAAGTGTGCCTGCCTAGCTTTGCTGTGTGCATGGATATGCCTCTGAAGCTATGTAGTGTGACATGGGACTGTGCAGGTGTGCATGTGTGTGTGTGTGTGTGTGTGTTGGTACTGGAGCATCATGGGTACATGGACCTGTAGGCTGGTTTCGGTTTCAGGGTTTCAGGCTGTGGGTATTAACATGGAAGTGTTGAGTGGCGTGCATTTGGGGCAGTGGTGAGAAAAGGCTGAGCCGGGCCTGATGGCTGAAGGTTTGTATGTGGCACATACTTCCCTCACAGGAGGCACAGATGGCGGCACCATTTCCTCACAGGCTATTCTGGGCAGGAACAAGATGCTGGGAACAAGCTCATCCTCATATCAGATGCAGACATGACAGATTCAAAGCCTGGACCCTTTTTGTTCTCTCTCTCTCTCTCTCTCTCTCTCTCTCTCTCTCTCTCTCTCTCTCTCTCTTTCTCTCTCTCTCTCTGTGTGTGTGTGTGTGTGTGTGCGCGCGTGAAAGAGACAGGGGGAGGGAGAGAAGGGGAGTGACCATGATTGAGGAAGGGTGAATGCTTGCTTGAATGCTTGCTTGATCCTCTTGGGGAAGGAAAGGGGAAATAATAGTCAGACCTTCAGGGGTGAGTGAGGGGCGTGGCCTGTGCTCTGTGGTTCAGGGCCTTTAACCACAATAACCTCAGAGCCCAAGTGACAGCTATCGCTGTCACTGAACAAAGGGTTGTCCCTACCCTCCTTGATGGAATATAGAACTGCTCACATGGCCCTGTCATACCAGATGGGGCTGGGGTTCTGGCACAGTGACTATCTAGGTGCCACAAGCTGCTATTGATAGACTTTATCTGAGTTAACTACCACAGTGACCTAGGTGTGACGGTTCATCTCCATTGTCAACTTGACTAGATTGAGAAGCATCTTCGAGATTGGTAAAGCATGCCTGTGGGTGGGCTTTTAAGGACATTTCTAAGATGATTAACAACTCTAAATATGGGAGGCACCATCCAATGGGCTGTGGGCCTGGGTGGAGTAGACAGGGAAACAGAAAAAGGAAAAGGAAAAATGAAGAGTCTGCTGGCACAGGCATATTTGCTTCTTCCCTCCCTCCCTCCCCTTCTGTTCCCTGTCTTCTGGCTGCCTTGTTCTGACTGCTCCATCAATCACACTATTCCTAGAAGACTTAACTGAATGAAAACCCTGAAATCATGAGCCTAAACAAGTCCTTCCCCTCTTTAAGTTGTTTCTGTCACGAAAAGTCAGACTGACAGGGTAGGTGATAGGAAGCTGTTTTACAGAAAACCGAGGTTCAGCAGGGAGAAACCCTTTGTTGGGATTCTCACAGCTACCCTTCAAAAGGGTAGTTCAAAGGCCACTCTTCCTTCTGTATTTCCAGGTGGAGCCTGCCCCTCCCAGATTGCTACTAGCACTTAATTTGCACTGTGTCCTTTCGTTAGAGTGGGTAGGAGGTGGCACAGGTTTAGGGGCTGAGACCTTGACCAAATGGGAGTGGCCAAATGGGTAGGGTAGGGTAGGGTTGAACTCAATTCCTTGTGTAAATTAATTATTTCCCATCATGACCAGGGCAGCCAACGTGAATTGTGTGGGAATGGCAGTCAGGTTGGTGGCCGTCTGGAATAATCATCTCTTTCCATTTGAGGAAGGGCTCTGGGTTCAGGGGACAACACTCAGCTTCTCAATGCATTACTGTCCAGGCTCCATCAGGGTCCCCGAGAGTTTGGATGCCTGGGGACCACCCAAGTTAAACATCCCTTCCTTCAATGTTCTTGCTAGCATGCAGACCCTGGGATGCTAACTCCAACCTGGACACAGAGTCTATGGAATCCAAGATGGCAGGCCTGGAGAGGCCCTGAGAGACCTTTGTGTTCATCCCTCACCACACAGAGGAGGCTAAAGCCCAAGCTAAAGATTGAACTGGACCTATAGCCTTTACCACAGCAACCCTAAAAGAGTAACTAGTACATTAAAGAGTTTGCCTCCTAGGGAGGCTTACATGTCTGCCGGCCTGCCTCCTGCCTATCTCCCTGCCCCCATCCCTCCTAAGAGATGTGGAAATTTATGTGACAGACATTACAACTCACCAAGTAAGGCAGCAACTTCATACGCCTTCTTCTGTTCAATTGTCTCGTAATTGAGCGCCTCAAAAAATATATCCAGAACAAGAATGTTCTCTCTGCAGAGGGAAAATTAAGCACCACACAGTTAGAACCATCAGCATTCTCGGGACCGGCTAATCCAGCTTTCTTGTGGATAGATGGAGAAGGGGTAGTCCAGGGAGCTGTCCGAAGGTAGAGTTCTAGAATCTGAGCTTCTATCAGCTGTGTCCTTGTTTGTCCTTACCTTTCCTCCCCCTCCCCCAGTCTCTCTCGCTTGGTATTCTTTCTGGAAGTCCAGCCTGGACCCACATTCCTGAGTCTTCCAGGGCCTGCTTGGTTCTTAGCATGCAAATGAGTCCAGCAATCTCCTGACGAGATTGGCCTCAGTTTGGGTGCCTGCCTCAGGTGAACACTTAAGCGTTTATGGTCCATTCCTGCGAGTGCCCAGTTTCCTCCTCAGATCCTTAATAAGCCTTTTGGGGTGGGATGCCCTGACCTGGCATTGCTCAGTCTTTTGTCAGGGATGGGCAGAATTGTAGGGAGCAGGCTTGTGGCGGCTGGGGGGTTCCTGGCAGAAGTCCTGGGCTCCTTTTGTGCTTTTCCCACAGGCAGGTGTGTTAATGAGACATATCTTGGCAGGGGAACTCATTCCTACTTGCAGAGTGTCTGCTAAGCAGCAGGGCCTGGGGTTTCCTACATTCTACCCTCTTTGTGTGGGGGCTTGGCATGCCCTCCAGGCCTCTTGTTTTAAACCTGTTGATCAGAAGTCATCTCAGGAAGGGGCCTGGCGACTGTGGAATGGGAGAGTGGCTGAGAGAGAAAGAATCAAGCATCTTTCCACATTGTGGGACTTTATAGCAACGAATAGGCTCCCTTTCCCCCATCTGGCTTCCACCCGGAGGGTCTTTCTGAAACTGTGATGTTGTTCCAATTAAAGATGATCACAATTCAGTTTCGTGGCCATACAAACTACACTGCAGATGCTCCGTAGCGTGCGTGGCCAGCGGTTGCCACATTGGGCGCCACGGCTGTAGAATCTATTATTCCAGAATGTTCTGTTGGGGAGCAGAGTTCAAGAATACAAATTTGACACAGGCTATTGTCACCGCTCTTGGTTGCCCACCCAAACTGGTAGCAAGACTTAATGGTAAAGACGTTGCACATATTCTGGTGGCAGGGGATAGAGAATCAGGCAGGAATGGAGCTGGAAGCTTCCTCCCCGCTGGCCAGCCTTCAAGGTGCTTATGCAGGTGCTGTGATAGAGAAGTCAGCCACGGGCTTACCCAGTGGTGAACCCTGTGAGATACAACACTAACCAGCTGGGGAAGATTCAATATGGTACAAGATGGCATGGAGGTTATGGGGTAACCTACTGCTTTCTGATTACATTTGAGGCCCGCACCACAAGAGGGAATCTATATTTGCTACTGTAAACCTCAAAAGCCCATGGCTGGGGAGATCATAGCCTCCCCCACCCCAGGGGGAGGGGAGGAATCTAGAGTACTGCTGTTTTGCTAAAAGGACATGTGTCAAAACCTCCTTCTAAATACTTACATCTCTAAGCTCTATTCACCGTTAGCTTATCCTATATGGCACGTGCCATGTTCTTCTTTCCCTTTGTCTCTAATGTATCCTGTGCCAACTCTGCCTTAAGCCCCCACCAGGATGCTGTCTCCTGCTCATTTACCCTGTGAAAAGGGATTTATTGTTTTGTGCCCCAGGTCTGAGCCACTATGATGGGTGGGCAGGGAGGCAGTGAAGGAGGACTCAGAATGGGAAGTTATATTAGAACACCGGGAAGGGGCTGTCTACCGTGTCTTCCTGCTCTGTATTCCCTCTGTTCCTGAGATCGCACATTAAACTGTCCATGCTGTGGCTGACAGGTCTTTATTGATGGTCCCTGACTCTACTGTGCTATTTGTCTGTCATGCCTGCTATCCCAAACTAAAACACGGTTTTATAAAGTTCTTTATGGCTTCTGAAAATCTACAAAAGTCAGGTTTGGGGATTCCCCAGTCTTGGGATTCATCTGGAGACTTTCTTCTTGGGGTCCCTCTCCACTCCCTGCCACCCGCCTCTTTCATGGTAGCTCTCTTTATCTCTCTTACCCTCATTTTAAGCTATTTCTGCCAATGAAGCTCCTTTCCAGACTTTAAAGGGAAGCCCCTCTTTCCCTTTCAGGTTCCAGCACGTTTTTTGGTCTGCTGTTGTTTCTGTCTAATATGCTCCCACCATGAAGCCTAACGATGGTCTTGGATCTTTCTCCTAAGAAACCTATTTCTTCTCCTTCTACTACTTCCTTTTTTCTTTAATATATACATATTTTTACATGTAGGTGTATGTCTTGGTGTGTATGTGCATCTGTGTGTATATACCAACAGAGGCCAGAAGAGGACGCCAGATTCCTTGGAGCTGAAGTTACAGATGTTTCTGAGCTGCTGGGATCTAAACTCCAGTACTCCAGAAAGAGCAATCTGTACTCTCAATGGCTGTCCATCTCTCCATGCCCAGGCCCTACTCTTAAACCTAAATCCTGAGGGATATAGTCTGTCAGCTCCTTTCCCGAGCAAACCACTTACTTAACTGCAAGCCACAAACTGCTGCAATATTATAAAGGCAAACGCCACAGTGCCTGGGGAGGAAACTAAAAGAGGGAGACCATATTCTAACTTTCTAAGGCAATGCTATTTAAATAGAGACAGGTACCACGAGGACCAGGTAGGCAGAGTGACAGGACAAGTGTTCCCAGGAGAGGGAACAGAAGGCTCAAGATCCACATGGAGAATTATACATTCTTTAGAAAGGTCAAGCTTCCTCTGAACCTCACCCCAAGCAAACAGCAGTCAACCATGGTTTTCCCTCCGTGTCTGCATGTCTCAATTATAGCCAACATTGTCCCAGATGTCATTGCCCTATGTGGCTTTCAATCCCTGCGCTTTTCTCCCCAGAAGGCTGCAAGCTCTTTGTGGCTTTGTCTTCTGAGCTTGGCACACAGCAAGTGCTCAATTAATGTTTGCTAAATTGAGCTAACTGTTTCCATTTTTTTTTTTTTTTGCCACTTTCTGAATGCCCTCTCCCCTCTTCCTTCCTCCCCACTTAACTTACGAGATATATTTTTCCGATTTGTTAAATTTCTTCTCCAGGTACTTGGCTGACGTCTTGCTGGGGATCTTTACCATGGAGAGCTCTTTGTTGTATCGGGTCAGGTTGCAGGGTGTCCTGCAGAGACAGTAATTGCTGTCCTTTTCTGCCAGTAGACCTGAGGGAGAGAGGAGAGGGTCTCAGGCGGGCTCGCATGTGTGTGTGTGTGTGTGTGTGTGTGTGTGTGTGTGTGATCTCAGGTATCCTAGCACACTTGGATTCTAGGCATTAAGAGACAAGCTGGGAGGAGGAGCTGGGTCCCAGGGAAATTGGTTGGGGACTTGTAGAAATGGGATTGTGCCTTGGCCTTGTTTTCTTTCTGCTTGCTGTTACTGTCCTCTGGCACGTTCCAAATTGTCAGTCCATTGTCGCTTTTAGAGAGACAGTTCCCAGGGAGGCCCAGCCCCTCCTCTTCTCAGGGCTTTCTCCACTACGTCTAGGTTGGAGTTCTGACCCACAAAGTGAAAGCTTAGATGGAGAGCACTGTGCTTGGAACTCAGGACTTCATGCTGTTCCTGCTGGTGCTCTTCATAACCAATGCCACACCCTCTGCCAGCTGAGAGACTACACAGGGAAAGATCCTCGAATGCTTCCCCTGGAGCAAGCTTACCCCTCCTCCAGCCCCCAACACAACTCTCCTTTTCCTCTTTGCTCCCAACCAACCAACCACACTAGGTGAACAAAGGCATTGTTGCCCTCTGACAGACTTTTTTTTTTTTTTTTTTTTTTTTTTTTGACTAAACTTTAGCCAGGCTCTTGAGAGTTGTTTCTTCACTGCTCAGCCTGGCTTTGGCAAGAAGCCTGTTAAGGTAGCATAGAGGGAATTCTCACCTTGATACTCTGTCACTCTGGCCTGCATCTAGGAAGAATCCCAGCCCTGTGAGTTAGCAATGCTCCCCAGCCCTGACATCTCCTCTGTAAGTTTCTCATCTCCTGACCCTTCCGGGTACTTGCAGGTGGCAACCCCCTGGCTGTCTGCTACATGCTGAGATGAACCCTCTTGCTTCCCTGTTGCAATAGCCTTGGTGCTTAACTGCAAGGGTCCAAAAGTTTCATCATTAGCAAGAATAATTGTCCTCTCAGCTCCCTCTTTTTTTCTCACCCCCTCTGCCTTCATTTGGTTCTGTTATCTTTAAACCAAAGAAAGACTTTGCATACATTGTAACACCTTCTCCTGTCTCAGACAGTCTAGAACAGGAGTTTTGGCTTTGCTTTCCCCATAGCGCTACCAGCTGCAGCTGCGGAAGGTGCTTCAGCACTGTTTACAGCTGTCTTTTTTTTTTTTTTTTTTCCCCCTGGGGCTGGAGAGAGGAGAGAGAAACAGCAGGACAGCTGCTGGGCTATCTCAACCCATGGCTGTGTGCTCCCTCTCTCCCCTGGCTTTTCAGATGGGGAGCCTGCAGTTATTTTAGCCCTCAAATGCCCTGGAAGCTATGAGAAGAAGGGGTCCCGGAGAAGTGGGGAGATGGCAGTGGTGGCATAGTGGGACTTGGAATGGCTTGTGTTTCCATGCATGGAATGGAAGAGGACCACTCTGCTCCTCTCCGCTGACGTGTCACTTCCTATCCCTTGGGCTCATAGCATGGGAAAGATGTTCTGTTTGCACATGAACTTGGTGGCTCTGTGTGTGTGTTGACTTCACTAAACTCTTTCAGGCCACCCTCTTTCTATCTCTGCCTTCTCCCTGTATCTTCCATTCCCTGTGAAATCTCTTCCATCGCCATCTCTGTGCCCCTTGCAGTCCTCATCTCTGGGGCTTCAGGAGAGCCCTCCTCTACTCTCTTCCTCTCCAGCTTCCGGCAGCTTCTCTGTTCTTGCAGAACTTCTTTGTGACTATCCCTTCCCTGCTCCCTTTTCCATGGCTGACTTTGTGTCCCCACCAGATGACCCCACAATCTCACCCCCACTCCCTCTGTTCCCCCCAGTACTGACCGAGGGCAGGCTCTGCACACTCCTTGTGCTGCTCAGGGGTGCAGAAGGGGGCATCCCCTACAGGAAAGGAAAACAAACAAACAAACAAAGACTATTAACAACATGGGCAGGTCCACATGCCAGCGGCATCTCACTGGCCAGGAACTGAATGACTTCCAAACCCACAGGGATAAGCTATCTTCAGGGGACAGTCTGGTGGGTGCCACTGTTCAGTGTCCTCGGATGTGGTGGCGACTTCTGATATGTTCTGTGAGGAGGAGACCATGAGAGACCACACGAGCCGCCTGGCCTTCTTCTGGTGGCTCTGGTGGATGATGGGGCAGTTTGTCTGGCAGACTGGGGACAAGACAAGGTCCTAAGGTTCTAAGCTAGGCCGATGTGGTCTTCCTGGCCCCTTGTGTTAGGCTTCCTGGTAGAAAGACTTGGACCTTAGCATCTGCCTTTCCAGACGGTGAGCTGCTGGCGGTAAGGTAGGCTTGGAGCAGTGGTCCATGGCATCCAGGGGCTATGTCTTCTCAGCATACCACACTGCTACAAGCAGCCAGGGCTGGCCCTGTGCCTCCCCACGGCTCTGCCCGTCATCACACAGGGTTGAGATGTCATGGGTGGAATGACTGTAACCTCACTTTGTCTGCTTGCCTCTGACTCAGGTTCTATGGGAAAAAAAAAGCTCCTGGCTGGTTTAGTCTGAGCACCAGACAAGGAACACTTACTGATGCTAGGTGTTCCTTTCTGGGAACTCTCTGCAGAACACAAAGATCTCTTTTGTGGTTGTTGGTTATTTTATTTTCCCTTCCCCCCTGTGAAATGCACAGTTAAGGTCTCTCACGAATATCTTTTTTGACACCTCCTCCCCCGTCCCGAAGAGCGTTTTTTTTTTTCTTTAGCACTGGGGAGCTGGTGCAACTCCCTTTTCCAATAATCACATGTTAAGTGATGTGGTTTCCATTTTGCCCTGTCTTCCAGGAAGCTCACAGGCAATTTTAGTGTCATTATTTAAAGCAACACACATTTATTCTCTTGTACTTTTGTAGGCCCGCAGTCAGCACAGGCGTCACTGGTAATGGGAGAGAATTATAGTCCTTCCTGGGTCTAGGGGACAATCCACTGCCTTTGTAGCTTCTCCAAGCTCCTCTCTGAGTCTTCCCTCAGAGCTACCTCTGACCCCAGCCATGGAAGTGATGCTCATTTCAAGACCCAGAGTGGCTAGATTGGGGCCACACCTATGTCTTTCCCTCCTAATATTAGTGATCTAAACAATACCGGCAAAGTCTCTTTGAACAGAGGCAGTTTTTAAAGATCAACAATTCTAATTTTGAGTCACTAAGATCATTACTGTGTGTGTGTGTTTGTGTGTGTGTCCATCACAAAGACTCTGTTAAATAAGCTTCAATAATGTAGGATACAAGCCCAGAAGAGCAAATATCAAAAGGAACAGTTCCAAGCACACAGTAGGTCTTTTGCAGAGGTGATTTCTTATTCTAAACTCTTCCTGCACTAATATAACCATCACTGACTTTTGTGGTGTTCAGGGCATTTAAAAAGATGAGATCATGAATGTAACAGAGAGGGTTACTGATGTGGACCAGCCCACACAGTGAGTGGAGAAGCCTGAAATAGAAGCTAAGGTTCATGCCTACCACCTCAGTTACTGGTCCTTGCTGCCATTCTCCTGCCCACACCAGCTTCCACTCCACACCCCAGCCTCTGACATGCCGACTGCCTCTAATGAGACAGCAATAAGTGTTGTTAGTCTGACAACAGAAGCGTCAGCACAGGCACATTTATTTGCTCACTAATAGACTTTTGCCACACTAGAAAGAGTGCTAGACATTTGGATGCATAAAGGGAAACATCTGGGTGGAAGCCACAGACATCTGGATCTTCCAACAGACACATTATCAGGATACACCCCATTATCTGGACACTAAACTCAGGAGGAAAGAGCAGCAGACAACTGTCAAGCATATGGGACGTTGGGATGGAGATGATGCACACATCTGGGCACTCCTGCACACCAGGATGCTGGCCTGGTTGCTGGATGGAGAATTTTCATCTACTTCTTGGTGGTCAGGTACCACAGCCTCCCAAAGAGGCTCCTCTTTGCATCCTCCAGGAGTGTGTGAGGTGTTTCCTGGGGGCTCTGGTACCCACCTGGCATGTGGACCATGCGGCAGTTACAGTTCTCCACGATGTAGCGGGTCTCACAGTCAATCCGACAGGCTGTGATGCTGTAAACAGGAAAGAAGTCGAGTCCCATCTCTGAGGACCGGCACTCCCCCCATGGTGGGGGCAGATATGTGAGCTGTAAGACAGACAGGGAGGAGGATGCAGTCAGATCGGGCAAGGGATGCTCACTCAGTCGCTATGGACTTCGTGGCACAGTGGTCTACCTGTTCAATTGGCAAATAACCAACCGAGCACTGGCCTTGTGGACCGTCTGTCCATCTCCCATGTGATGTCATGGACCGTCTGTCTCCTGGATGATGTTTCCCACCTTATCTTTGTCATTTTTCATGGAATTTTGCTCTCAGTTTTTTAATTTAAATATTTCATTTCTTTGTGTCCATGTATGTGCCTGTGAGTATGAATATATGTGCATACATGCACCCGAAGAGGCTGGAAAAAGGCATTGGATCCCTTGGAGCTGGGGTTACAGGTGGATGTGAGCCACCATATGGGTGCTGGGAACTGAACTGTGGTTCTCTACAAGAACAGCAACTGCTCTTAACAGCTCACACAGACACACACACACACACACACACACACACACACACGCCCCAAATCTTTTTCTTGGGAGAGTTTTTCTTTTTTTTTTTTTTTGGAAAGAGTCTCACTATGTAGCCCTGGCCACCCTTGAACACACTTCATGAGCCAGGCTGGCTGTGGATATACAGAGATCTTCAAGCCTCAGTGCTGGGATTAAAAGCAAGAGGCACTATACCGGCCAGTGCACAGTCTGAGTTCTGTCACATGTGTACCATCCACCCATCTACACATTGCATCAAACAAGACACACGTGACCCTTTTATCCCTACAGAAAATGAGTTCATGTCTCTTCCCAATCCATGCTCCACCCCCATTCGGGGAAACCACTGTAATGAATTTTGTTACCACGGTTTGACCATCCTCTTTTCAGACAGACAAACTACAAATAGATAATCCAACTTCAATTTTCAAATTCAATTTCAAGTTTCAAGTAGATAATTGATACTTTTCCCCATGCACTCTTGCCCACTTCTTTCACTCAAAATGATGATTTCGTGGTTGTTCCACATGGGGGCACACCTAGAGTCCGTTCCTTTACTGCTGAGTTGTTCTTTAGCTTATGAGCACATGCTGGTGTGTTTATCCATTCACCTGGTGGTGGGTGTTTGGATTGATCGCAGATTTTGGTAATTATAAAGAAGCCCCTGTGAGTATTTATTTATTTAATTACTTAATTTATAGGCAAGGTCGATTTAGCACAGGCTGACCTCAAACTTGTTGTGTAGCCAAGGCTGATCTTTTTATCTATCTATCTATCTATCTATCTATCTATCTATCTATCTATCTTCTTCACATCCCAATCACAGTTCCACTAGTTCTCCCCTTGTATACCTCCTCTCCCCATCTCCCATTCCCTTCTCTTCTGAAAAGGGTAAGGACCTCCTGGGTACCAACCCACCCTGACACATCAAGTCACTGCAGGACTAGGTACATCCTTTCCCACCGAGGCCAGACAAGGAAGCCCAGTTAGGGGAACAGGATCCATACGCACACAACAGTTAGGGACACCCCTGATTCCAGTTGTTGGAAGGCCTGCATGAAAACCAAGCTGCACATCTGCTACGTAAGTGAGGGGAGGCGTAGGTCCAGCCCATGCATGCTCTTTGTTTGGTGGCTCAGTCTGTGGGAGCACCCAAGGGTCCAGGTTAGTTGACTCTGTTGGTCTTCCTGTGGAGTTCCTATTCCCTCTGGGTCCCTTAATCCTTCCCCCAACTCTTCCACAAGACTCCCTGAGCTCTGTCTAATGTTTGACTGTGGGTCTCTCCATTTGTTTCAGTCAGCTGCTGTGTAGAGCCTCTCAGAAGACAATTATGCTACCTGGCTCCTGTCTGCAAGCACAATAGAATATCATTAATAGTGTCAGGGAGTGGTTCTTGCTCATGGGATGGGTCTCAAGTTGGGTTGATCACTGGTTGGCCATTCCCTCAGTCTCTGCTCCATCTTCTTGTAGGCAGGAGTAATTTTGGGTGGAAGGTTTTGTGGGTGGGTTGGAATCCTTATCCCTCCACTGAGAGTCCTAGCCAAAGCTGATCTTGACCTCCAGGTGTCTCTGCTTCCACCTCCCAAGTGCTGGATTACAGTCATGTGTGACCATGCCCAGCTGAGTATTTATTTATGACTCATTTAACAGGCATTTTAGTTTCTCTTGAGTGAATAGCCAAGAGTGGAATAGCTGATTCTGATTCATAAATTAGTTATAAGTATAATTTTATAAGAACTGGCCTGACTCTGGGCTAAAGTGGTTCTATGATTTTTAAGCATGGATTTATTATTTATCATGTGTGGGTATCTGTGTTTAGGTGAGTGTGCCATGCGTATGTGTGGAGGTCAGAGGACAACTTGCAGGAGTTGGTTCTTCTCTGTCTACCATGTGGGATCCAGGGACCAAACTCAGATTGTCAGGTTCGGTGGCAGGCGCTTTAGCCAGCTGAGCCATCTTCCCAGCCCTCCATCTCACTTCCAGGAGTCAACAATGGCTGGGCTCTCTCCACCTCCATGCTAGCTCCTTGTTTCTTTGTTTCCTTGCTGGTTTTAGTTATTTTTGTTGGGGTTCAGCTGTAGCAAACTGGTGTTTCTGTTTATATTCCCCTAAGATTTATGATTTTGAGCACAGCTCTGTTTTTATCAGTTATTCATATATTACTTTTTGGTGACAGGTTAGTCTTTTGCCCATTTAGAAAGCCTGTCCATATTTTGTCTTTATTATTGAGATGTAGGAAATCTCTGAAAGAATGGTTTGAATTCAAGGTCTAAGTCAAATGTGAAGTATCTTTTCTTGAAAGTCTGGGTTTTACTTTTTCCTAATGGTGTCTATTTTTTCCTACTTGTAAAATCAACTTTACGAATGCACAATTTACATGTGAGAAAATAGATCAAGTTTAATGTATAACTGCATGAATTAATTTTTTAGATTCATTTATTTTATGTGTCTGGATGGTTTGCTCACATGTAGGAATGTGTTGTCATGTGATTAGCTAATGCCCTCAATGGCCAGAAGAGGATGTCGGATTTCCTGGAACTGGAATTAAGGTGACTCTGAGCCACTATGTGGGTGCTGGAAACCAAACTTCAGAAGTGCAGCAAGTGCTCTTAACTGCTGAGCCATCTCTCCAGCACCTGGAGTGAACTTTTAAGAAAACTCATATCCTTGTGATGATCACAACAACCAGGATCTAGGACATATCTAATCTCCCCCAAAGCTGTCCACGAACATTGTCCCATCCCTCTTGGCTGATCCTCAGAAAAGCCTTCCATCTGCTTTTGTCTTTATAAGTGACTTTTATCTGCTGCAGGATCACATATAAATAGAATGGCAGAGTGTGTATTTCTTCATGGCTGGCAGCTTTCTCTCAGCAAAATGTTTTTGGCATCTATTCATACTCTTGAGTGTATCAATAGCTTATTCTTTTTGAGAGCTTAGATTTTATTTCTTTGCTTATAGTTTTCATTTTTGTCCCCCCCCCCCCAGCTTTTTTGTTTAAAAATTTCAGTGTGATGTTGGGAAAAAAATCCCAGAGTGGGTGAGTATTTTCTGGTCTTGTTTCTGATCTTTTAAAGAAAGAGCTTATTATTGCTCCATCACACACACACACACACACACACACACACACACACACACACACACACACACACCTAGACAGGGTTTCTCTGTGACTGTCCTTAGTCCTGACTGTCGTGGAACTCACTCTGTAGACCAGGCTGTCCTTGAATTTAGAGACGTACCTTCCTCTGCCTCTGCCTCCCCTGTGCACCACCCCACCATTGCATGTCTGATATACATTTTTGTTAGTTGTCTTTGTTGCATTGAGAATGTTCTAACCTATTTTTAGTTTGCTACATAAAATGTTTTTTATTTGTTCATTAAAAATGCTTAAATTATGTCTATGTGTGTGTCTCTATGAATATCAGATGCACGCAGAAGCCTGGAGACACCAGGTTTAAGGTCCCCTGGAACTAGAGTTACGGGCAATTGTGAACTACCATGTGGGTGCTGGATTCAAACCTGAGACCTTAGCAAAAGTGGGGAGGAGGAATCTCTCTAGCCACTCAAATTTTCATTTCTTTAAAGAAAATTATCAAGGATATTACATGTTGGTAAAGATGGTCCCTGCTTCTAGAAAGATGGTCACATGATCCCCCTTTATCTGACTATTACGGTGAATAGCATTGGTTAATCTATAGCTGTGGCTTGATCTGCAGTCCCAGGAGAAACCCTACTTGCTCAGGACTTACTATTCTCTTTAGATTTTACTATGTCTAATTTGCAAATATTTTCAAAAGAAGCTGTGCATCTGCATTTAGGAAGGAATTGTATTTACTTTTCTTCTAATATCTTTAAATGATTTTGGTTAGCCTAGGTTAGTCTTGAACTTTGTGGCTCAAAGTGACCTCTATTCCAAAAGCTGCCCTCTCAGATATCTGAGTGGTTACAGGCTTGAGACACCATGGTTGACTTTTAAATTATCCTTTGAAATTATGGTAACTTTATAAAACAAGTGGTGAGATCTTCCCTTTGTCTTTGCTTTCTGAGTTTGTATAGACATAGTATCATTTTTTTAAAACTTAGATGCTTGATTGAATTTACTAGTGAAGCCATCTGGACCTGGTGCTTATGTGCATGAAGGCAGATATTTTAAATTACAAATTCAATTCCTTTAATAGATGCAGAGAAATGAGTATTTTCTATTTCTTCTTGCACTAATTTTGGTGACTTCGGCTTTAAAACATTTTTATGGATTCTTTGAGGATTTCTTATACACACAACACATTCTGACTATATTCTCTCCCTACTCCTCCCATAACCCCTCCCAGATACTTCCTCACTTCCCCCTCCCCTCAGTAACTTGGGATCCCCCCACGCCAAGGAATGTGCTCATTTTTCTAAGTTTCTGAGCACAGTTTCATAAAAGACAACAAGGTTAAGTCACTTGGAAGTGTTGCTCAAATTTTTGATACCTTTAATAAATTTCTTCTTTCTTTCTTTCTTTCTTTCTTTCTTTCTTTCTTTCTTTCTTTCTTTTTTTTTTTCCTTACTTGTTGTTATTTAGATTTGAAATGTTCATGTGTTCAGTGTTTGGTCCCTAACTGGGAAGTGCTATTTTGGAAGTACTCGGAGCTTTAGGAAGTGGTGCTGAGCTCAGAGGAAGTAGGACACTGGAGATGTACCATGAAGGCTGAACATGTACCTGATTCAAAGTCCCTTGTTTGCTCTGTGCTTCCTGTCTTCCACCATGGGAATATCCTGGCATTCCATACTCACACTGCCATGAAGTTCTGGCCAAGTGAATGGGCCAGGTCATCTGAAACCGTAGGGTAAGATAACGCCTCCCTCCTTCAGTTTGTCTTTCTTTGGTATTTTGGTCATAGCTACGCAAAAGTTACTAATATATTGCATAGTTATCAATGATAGAAGAGTGAATGTTACAATGTTTAACCATGCAGTCTGTCCGCTTCTCACTGTCAATTCTTATTTGGATATTTGTGAATGAATTAGACACCTATGTATTTAGTACTACTACATTTTGATGAATGAATTTGCTACCACTGTGAGATCATCACCTTCATCACTTGTGGCATCACTGCCGGGAGGGTTTGAGTGCTAGACATGGCCGCTTCCTGACGCCACTGCCCGCATTTCTCTGTCCTTCCAACCTCCCCTCTGCTCCTTCTTCACTCTGTTGGGATCTTTATATGCTAAGCCAGGTTGAATGCTGCCATTCATTCTATCCAACAATCTCTTCCTTTTAATTAGGAATTGAAAAATTTTTGAGATTCTATTTATTTTTTATTTTATGTGTATGAGTGTTTTCCTGAATGTGTGTTTGTGTACCTCAAGTGTGCAGGGTATCAGATCCAGTGGGCCTGGAGTTATAGATTGTTATGAGCCATGGTGTGGGTGCTGGGAATTGAACCCGGGTTCTCTGGAAGAGCTTTAAGTGCTCTTTTATCACCAGGCCACCTCCACAGCCCCTTACTAGGGAGGTTTTGAACTATTTACACGCAGTACAATCTTTGATATGAAGTTACCATCTTGTTCTTTATTTCCTGATTGTCTCATCACTGTATCTATCTTATTTGTTCTATTTCCTGGCTCCTTTTTGTATCAAATATTTTAATAGTTCTTTCTATATGCTCTGTTGGATTCTGATTTATATCGCTTTGTATTATTATTTTTAATTGCTGCTCTAGGATTTAGGACTATTTGTCTTTATCTTACCACAGTCTATCTTGAATTAATGGTGCATTACATCACCAGCCAGCTTATTTACGTGTTTTGTCTTTTATGCTGTGGTGCCTGCCACTTTTACATATACTGAAGAGACTTACTGCAGAACACCAGTAAGACCATTTTTGCCTGAAGTAGCCCACCAACTTTTAAAATAGCTGATGAGAAAGAAACTTATGTTTTATATTTACCACATTTACACTATTTTCATTATTCATCATTTTACCCTATAGATCTTACATTTCCGTTTTCCACTGGCTTGAATTCTTTTCAACATTTTTTTTTTACTTGTGGCAAACTTCTTCAGGTTTCATTTGTCTATACAATGTCTTAGTTTTATTCTTTCTTAAGCATATTCTCCTGGCTGTGTATACCCTTGTAGCTGGATAAGTGCTTTCTTTTAGCATTTCAAAGATGCCCCCCCCCATTTCCTGTTCCCTACTGTTTCTGATGAGAATCAGTGATAACTCTCCTTATGGATTATTCTTCATATGGATTGTTCATTCTGTGTCTCCCTCCCTCCATTTTAAGATTGATTTCCATCTTTGATTTTGTAGGATTTTGGCACTATCATTCCTCGGTGTGATTTTCTTTGTAATTTTATTGCCTGGGTTGCTGAGGATCATGGATCTGTGAAATGATGCTTTTGAACAAATTTAGAAAAAGACAAATCAATATTTCTTCAATTATTTTCCTTCTTTCCTCTCTGGAATACCAATTTTATATATGGTATAATCTCTCTATATACACTGTGTATGAGCTCAGTATTATTGCCAGTGGAGCTCTGTTTATTTTTAATCGGCATTTTTTTTTCTTTTTGTATTCCATTTGAACAATTTCTGGTATGTGTGTGTGTGTGGGGGGGGGGCAATGACTATGGGTGTGCAAGTGTTTGTATGTATGTGAATATGGCAGCCAGAGGTTGACAGTGGCTGTCTTTCTCAATTACTCTCTCCCTTAGTTTCAAAAACAGAGTCTCTCACAGGACTTGAAGCTCACAGATTAGAGTAGGCTGGCCATCCAGTGAACTTTGGGGCTCCACCTCCCCAACGCTGAGATTACAAGTTTGTGTTGCTATACTGGCTTTTTACATGGATGCTAGAGAGTCAAACTCATGCTTGCATGGGACACACTTTCTGAGCCCTCTCCTGAGCTCCTGCCACTTGGATCAGTTCTCTCAACTGTCTCCAAGTGTGATGTTCCTTTTCCTGTTGTGTGTCTAATCTTCTATTAATCCCACACAACAAGGTATACATGCCAGACACGTCATTAGTCAGTTCTAAAATATCCATTTGGTTTCTTTAAAAACATTTCCAAATCTTGCCTAAGAAAATAAAATCTGTCATTATTTACATCCTTTTCTGCAAAATTACTCAGCAGGTTCAATATTCTTACTACAAACTTACTGCCGTCTAACACTGGGGTTAGATGTAGATCTGTTGGTTCCTGGTTATTTTCACGTTTTTTTCCTTGTGTGTCATCTAGTAATTTCTGTTTGTATACTAGACATCACGGGTAGATCACTTTAGAGACTCGGGATAGCTTATCTTCCTCTAGTGTGGACCAGCGTTGTTCTAGGCGGCAGTTAAATTTATAGAGAAGCACTTTGGTTTTGTGGCGGTAAGGGTGGACATATTTTAGTTTGACTTGCAGTCCTGGGCTATGATCTAACTCCCAAAGAATGACACTTCCGTGGCTTCGGTGGGAAGCCCGGGTTGTTTATGGAGTCATTCCTCCCAGGCGGTAGAAGCTGCTGCAGTGGTTGCTCAGATCTCTCTGCTCTTGTTTTCTTCCCAGCACTCTTGTGCTCTGTATCCATTCACATGATGTTGAAAATTCAGCCTAGGATTGGAGGAACACTTATATAAAATTCCGGAGCTGCCTCTCTGAGTACCTCCTTCAGAATCTCCTTCCTGTTTCCAGCCTTTTTGGCAACCCTGAATTCTGGTTTCTGGCTCATTAACTTGGTGCTTGCTGATCTCCAATTGAACTCCAGCCTCAATATTCCTTTATAACTTTGAAGTGTCCATGTGGGAGAGGCCAGGTAAATAAGCGCCTGTTTCACCAAGTGTGACTTCAAGGCCTGTCCACTCCCCAGCTGCTGGCTGCTTTGCTTTCTCTGCAGCACACTCAAACACCGAGTATAAAATCGTGTATCTAGACTTTGTGAGAGCTACTTCCAGGAGGACTGGATGGTTATTAGCTGCTTGGCACTACTGAGAACTTGAACTCTCTATGTGTGTTTAATATTCAAAGGCCTCTTTTGATGTAGGCATTCCTGTTTTTATTTTATTTGTGGGACATAAAGTTTCAGAAAAGGTTAAATACATTGTGTGGGATAGCACTTTAGTGAGGGCTGGAGCCAGCAGGTGGTTCCAGGAATTTCTGGTGCCACCCTTGAGTTTGTCCCTACCTCACAACCTTGTGTCTAGGATGGATCAAGTAGCAAGAACCAGAAGCGGGCCTCAGAGGACCTCCAGATCTCTTCCCTTTCACTCCAATTTTCCTCTTCGGCATCTGTGAACAGGCCTCACTTCCACACAAGCTTCCCGTTGCTCCCCTCTGGACCTCATTGGAGAACATCTGAGGGTCGATTACCTCTAAGTAGAAGGCCAATATTCCAGGATTTAGGATGCATTACGTGGCCATGTTGCTCCAGCTCAGTTTCCAAAAGCAACAAGTGGGACTTGGGAAGGGATGCATCAAGTCCTTTTGCAGAGGCTGGGGGAGGGGGCTCCAAAATGATATGAGTTTAATTTTGTGATAGTGATGAGGGAAAATTTTCTTCATCCTTTTAATTCTCTCTGTGGTGTGTTTGTGTGTGTGTGCGTGTGTGTGTAAATATTCATGTGTGTGTGGCTACATATATGGGTGAGGACATGCCTGTGTACAAGTGCATGTAGAAACCACATGTCAATCTCAGTCATGGTTCCTTAGGAACCATCTGACTTGTTTTTTGAGATAGGATCTCTCACTGGGACCTGTGACTTGACGATTCTCCTAGGCTTCCTAGTAAGCAAGCTCCAAGTCTTGTCTTTGCCTACCGGAAGTGGGATTACAGGAGCCTTCCACAAAGCCTGACTTTTTTTTTTTTTTTTTTTTTATGTTAGGTTCTGAGGATTGAACTCAGGTCTTCATGCTTGCCTGGCAAGCACTTAACTGCCCAAGTGCTGTCCCCAGTCCCCTGACTTACTTTTCATCTACTAAGATGTGACATCAAAGCCAGGTGGTGGCAGCGCACACCTTTTTCTCCCAGCATTTGGGAGGCAGAGGCAGGTGGATCTCTGTAAGTCTGAGGCCAGCCTGGTTTACAGAGCTAGTTCCAGGACAGCTAGGGCTACACAGAGAAACCCTGTCTTGGGGGGGGGGGAGAAGATGTGCCATCAAAATGGATGGGATGCGGTGTGGTCTGAAAGAGCTCTTCCAAGAGCTAAACTTTGCTCCAGGCCAGCTGCTTCCATGTTTGTCCTTCCCAGAGGTTCTGACTCGGAGCCTGGCTGCTCTGCTGTGGCTGCCTTGTCCCTTTGCTCCGTCAGCATCGCTGAAGCCTCATACACACAGCAGCAGCTGGGAAACCATAGTGTACACAGCAATGGTTCCTGCCTACCAATGAGTGTCTGCAAGTGGGTTAGAGTATTTGTTTATCCGAGGCAAGTGGAGCCTCAAGGGACCCTGAAGCACTGTCTTCAAATATCTGAAGGACTGTCTCAGGGAAGAAGAATTAGGTTTGTTTTCTGACATCCCAAGGGAAAGACAGACATAGAAGTCGTTGTCACAAGGGAGGCGGAGATGAAGATAACATTTTTGATGTTGTAGGCACTGTGGTGGGCATTCTAAATGCATTACTTGATTTAATCCTAAAGAAGGACTTGTTACCAACATAAAGAGAGCTTTCTGACCCACCAGTATAACTCAATCATGACATTATCCTTACACTCGTGGGAGCGAATACTCATTGGCTGGGATCGGAGGAGAGAGATTCAGGTACTGGCTGTGTGTTAGGGTGAGATAATCTTTAAAGTGTCTTCAAACCATCAGTTGTAACTCTAGAATGACAGACTGTGGAATGACTCAAGCCCTGCTTTGAACTCCACTGTGTCATGGGCTGCTGTGACCTCGAGTGTTCTATGGCCTCTTCACTTCCACCCCCCAGCCCCAGCTATCTGTCTCCTCATCTGACTTGATAGAGTCAGTACTTCCTGGTCCCGGCTAGATGTTCATCTATATCACATTCCGTTTCCTCGTACAGTCCTTCACCTGCTCCTTCCTCCTTACTCTCTACCCGTGTCTCTTTCTTTCAACAGGGTGTCAGCTTTAACTCTGTTTTTTTTTTCTAGTCTCTTTAGCATTTGAGTTTATGGGCCAGAGCTTTCTGGCTAAGAGCTTAGTGCTTGCTTTGCAAACATAAGGACTTGAGTGTAAAGCTTACTTAGGAAGCTGAGTGTGGCCCTGTGTGCCTATAACTCTAGCATCAGGGGAGTGGGACAGATAGATCCTGGGAGATCTCTCTCTCTCTCTCTCTCTCTCTCTTTCTGTGTGTGTGTGTGTGTGTGTGTGTGTCTACTTTGTACATGCAAGTTAAAAGGTCACTAGTGTGATCTTGAGGTCTGGATCTAGAATCATGAATGGTAGAGTTTACAATTATAACAGAGGGTGAATGAGCTAATCAAGAAGAGAGGAAAGACATCAGGATTGAACCTTGAACTTCTTCAACCTTGCATTTACTGACAACACTGTATCACAGAACTGGTGGCTTTGATAACTACTTAAATTTGTGAGCAAATCAAAGTAAGAACTGAATTCCCTTTCCCTCACCCTTCATTGCTTCAGGGTCTTGAGGGTATTTCTACAGGCTTTTCATTTTATATAAGGAAGTTCATATATAAAGGAGATGACTGCTTCTCCTCTGCATGGTGTCTGTCATCCCTGTGTTCTTCAACCTCTAAAGGGTTCAGACTGTCCCAGACCCAAGGTCTGAGACTCACCAGAAGGTGGCGCTACAGCCTGAAGTGCTCTTTTGGAATTCCAGTTGTCCTCAGTGGTTCAAGCTTGTATCTTAGACCCTGGTAAATCTTCCGAGACCTATCCCTGTTGTGTCTGCAGCCCTCTATCTGAGCTCTAAATTAGAAGGAGATGTGGAGATGATGCTGGAAGTACTGAGGGCCCAGGAGGAGGAGAGAGAGACAGGGAGGCCTACCTGGCATACCTGATGGCCACCCACACCCACCCGGGTGCCTCTTCTCTTCTATGAGCTCTTTAACTTCCTGCTTCAGGGAGTGAACATGTTACTCCCTTGAATGGTATTTCTCTGGGTCCTGGAAAACACATCCAGAGTCCTTGGCAAGGCTAAGCCCTTAGTCTTGTTATAGCTTGGCTTCTTTTTTTCTCACGTTGTGGAGTCCCAGCCTTGTTAAGACTTGTGGTCTAGACTAAGCAGGATTTGACCCAGGTCCTGTTGCTTACTGAGTTGGGGGAACTTGAACATGTGGTTGGGCCTCTCTGACATGCTATGCAAGCATGAACTCGCATCTTGAATACCTCAGAGGGATGCTAACAGCTTGACCTTAATAAGGACATATATATGTAACCCAGCTGTGACCGTCAGATGATATCTCTCCAGTGTCCACTCCACATCACAGAATTAGGCAGAAAGAACTCAAGGAAGGAAGGGCTCACACTTTCAGAGGCTTACATGCCATGAGGGCAGGGAAGACCTGGTAGAATGGCTTGGTTTGTAGAGGCAGGAGCTGGAGGAAGCTGCTTATTACTGAGTGGTGCTAAGCAGGATACAGAAACTGGACCAGAAGAAAGGCCAAGCTCTATCCCTCAAGCCACCCTCCCCAGTCGCCTATGTCTATCAGTGAGGTCTCAAAGGTTCCACAATCTCCCTGAACAGCACCAGCTGGAGACCAAGCGTTAACACAAATGAGCCTGTGGGGACAGTTCCCACTCAAACCATAATAAAGACCTTATATAAAATGCAGCCCATGGTCAAATTCTGCAGAAATCCCATTGATACAAGATGGTGGGACCCAGGGAAGATGTCCAGGGGAGCTGGAGCAGGCTCTCTTGTCTCTTCACCTCGCCTCACCTTGCCCCATCTCCATCCTTTCCTTTTCTGCTTCCTCCTTGCTCGCAGCTCAGGTACTTTCCCACTTTCTCCAGAAGCAGACCCAGGATATTCCTAGGCACTGTCATCCTCCTGAAGTCTTGGCTTAGGGCCACATCCTTTCTCACAGAGTCTCACCTCACCACGGTGTTTCCCTAGGGAGAGGCAGCTCTCTCCTGAAGAGGAGTTCTCAGGCAGGATGTTAAGATTTTTCTGCCTTGTTGCATAACAAGATGGAACATCCCCAAGAGTATCTGATGCATAATGGATGTTGAAGAAGTTGAAGCTACAGTCTCCATGGGTGTCCTTATTGCCATCCTGTGTCCCTGACTCAGGGGTGGACTCATGGGACACAGTGGGATTGGTAGCCCACCTGGCCTTGCTCTCCTATCAGTGACTCAGAAATGCATTCTGGGGCTTGCTTTGCAAGTCTCAGGACCCCAGTTTGATCCCTAGAATCCATGTTAAAAAAAAAAAAGCCGAGTGTGTTCACACGTGCTTGTGGAGATGGACAGAATGGACAGACAGGCAGGTCCTTGAGCCGCACCTATTAGTGAGTTCCAGGCCAGTAAGAGACGATATCTCAAAAAATATCAGAGTGGACAGTGCCTGAGGAATGACAGTGAGGTTTGTAACTACACACATGCATGTACCTGCACACATATGAACATATACAGATACACACAGATAAGCACATATTGTTAAATTGTGGCACACCCTTATTTTCCATGGCTTCTGGAGTTACCCCCCCCCCCCGGTCTCTAACGAGTATGTACATGTGTAACTACACACATGCATGTACCTGCACACATATGAACATACACAGATACACACAGATAAGCACATATTGTTAAATTGTGGCACACCCTTATTTTCCATGGCTTCTGGAGTTACCCCCACCCCCCACCCCAGTCTCTAACGATTATGTACATGTGTAACTACACACATGCATGTACCTGCACACATATGAACATACACAGATACACACAGATAAGCACATATTGTTAAATTGTGGCACACCCTTATTTTCCATGGCTTCTGGAGTCTTCTATATGTAGCCCTATCTGCTTGGTTTTGGACCACATTGTCAAGACTGACTGTATCGGCAGTGAGACACACTGGCTGAAGTTGAGAGAGAGGGCTGCTGGGCCAACATGGCGGTCTCTCAGAGCCTTAATCAGGGGCCTGGAGTGTGTAGCTGCCAAACTCATCCAGCTTCTTCAAAGTCTTCTGGTGTAAGAGCCTCACTATAAAGCAGGGTGCAGGGTCAGCCAGGGCCCAGGGTACCGAGTGGGTGGGTTGCTCTCAGTCCACTCGCCTGCTTTATTATTTGGCTCAGAGTGGCTTTTCTTTCCTGTTTCTGTTTGGAGAACTGGCTCAGAGCCAGCAGCAGGCCTTCACACTGGGTAAAGCTGCCTTAGGAGTCGAAGGGAAAAGTCCCTCTCCACCATGTCTCTCGGAGAATGCAGTCAAAGGCGGTGTAGTCCAGGGGGTCTCTTGTCAGGAGCCTCAGGCCAGTGGTTCAGCTTGACTGGATAAATGCTTCTTCCACCCCACAAGATATTTCAGGTCCCAGAGCCTACAGAGGTGAATGAAGTGGGGTGCTCACACTCAGAAGGCTTCTGTAACCCGAACTCCTATTATAATCTTGAGGCATGTGCCAAGATAGTCAGTGCCATTTCTCTCTCTTTCATTCTCTAGACAGCAAAGCTGAGGGTTAGCAGGAAGGATACAGTGCGTTGGTCTCCATGGGTCTGTACTGTGGCAGGCTCAGGACTGGATCACACTTGCGTCTTTGACTAGTCTACAGTTAGGTTTCCTTGTGTGACCTTGAATGTGACATTGAACCTCTGTCCTGTCAGTAAGGGGCCCTGTGCTCTGAGGAGGCCCAGATTCCAGAACCTGGGATTCCCCTGCTTTTAGCCATGCCTTGTGAATTCTTTTCCCAATTTCTAAAATGTGCCAACTTCTATCGTGCCCACCCAGGAGGAGGAGAAATCAGAGCCTGCTTTTTGAGCTGTAATTTTGAGTTTGATGTTTTTATTGCATCCTGCCGAGTGATTTAAGTGTGTTCGCAAATGATTATACTGTGCTCCTTTTAAACAATTCTAAAATCAAATAAAACACTAAAATCAAATCCACCAATCAGCTGGTAACACAGGCATCTAAGGGGTCTCAGGGGAAACATGTCCTTTCAGGCAGCCAGAAGGGAGGAGACTCAGTCTTAACGCCTCTGCCCTGTTTCACTGAAAGTTCATCCCACAAGGTCAGAGCAAGGAGGATGGGCTTAGGACCAAGCAATAGTTGCTGCAAAGGGATGGAGCAATAGAATCTCTCAGTTGGTGTGTACCTACTATGTGCCTGGCTTTGAGGTAATTGCTTTAAAACCTTACAACCACTTGGTGAGAAGTTTTATTGCTCAAATGTTCACCTATCAGCTAACAGGCGTTAGAAGTATAGCTGGTATTTGTTGGGTTCTTGCTGAGGGCCAAGTATGGTTCAAAGCATTTTTATGGTGTAGACTTACTAAATCTCCATACCTGCCATATGGATTGGTGCTTCAGTGATCTCTGTTGAATCTGGCTAGATTGGTCCAGAGAGGGGGAAGCAACTCTGCTTACATGGCTAGCGGGTGGCAGAGCAGGGACTAAAACCCAGCTGTCTGTCTTTCTCGATGGCTACCTTCCAAGGACTGTATATTGTAATATACCACATAGGGCAGGGTCCACGGGGAACAGAGGTCATTACCACATAGCTGGATGAAGGCTGAGGCAAAGGTTTAAAGGATGGCAACACTCCCTGCCCGCGCTTCGAAGTTGCCAGTGCTGCTTGTTGTGCCTTCTGCCAGGGACTCAGAAGCAGTGATGGCTGACGTAGCACTTTACCAGGCAACAAAGATCAATTTTAAAAGTGAGTTATCCATGATTTGTGACAAATAGTAAAACCATAAGTTCATATCCATTGTAAAACGTCCGTGAGTGGAAGAGGATGTGACAAGAACAGAGAATGTAAATTGGTTCTGCAGAAGAAGAATGTTGCTGCGTTTTTGAAAGATTGCAATGCATCTCACTCAAATGTAACTTTCACTTTGGGCCTCTGCTAGCTCTAACGTATGCCTCGGGGGCCTATGAGAATATTTGTAGATATGATGTCATAGCTACAGAGACAGCTTCTGCAGTTTTATTTCCATCTATCTATGTGTCCAACCATGTAGTGTCTGCCCACCCATTAATCTTTCTAGTATCTATATATCTATCCATCCACTCATCCATTTATTCTTCCAATACCCATCCATCTGTCTAATCAGTCCCTCCAATATGCATCTATCTATCGATCAAGTCTATCCATCCATCTATAATCCATCCATAATCAACCATCCATCTATCTATAATCCATCCATCCATCCATCCATCCATCCATCCATCCAACATCCATCCATCAAATATTCCACATCCAGGGAACAGTACCCACAGTAACCTAGGTTTTTGCTGTATCACAGTTAAGGCTTACCTCAGACTAGTAATCCTCCTGCTTCAGCCTTCTAAGTGTTTCTACTGATGAGATTACAGGCATGTGCCACCATACAGCCTTTAAAGTTAGAGTTGGATCCAGGTTGGTATATACCTCCAGTGCATTTGCTCACAGGAAGCACAGCTCTGCATTTGGTATAGGTTTGGCTTCAGTTCTATGTGCTCATTGGAAATGAGAGAAGATAGAAGGGGAAGCCTGAGCCCCAGCATAGGTACCAACCTGGGTGTCTGAGTCCCTGCAACGGACAGCTGATGGTCATGCTGATTTTCCAGCCAGGGGTTGGATAGTTCCTCTCTGTGGCTGCTGGCACTCCATCAGCAGAGGTTTAGCAGAGGCATCACCTCCCTTAGGACATGCTACAGTGGCAGGGGTCCCCGTGTGACAGGAACTACCCTGGAGCCCATGTGTGGAAGCCTTGGAAGGCCCTCCTCTCTGCATTTGTAACATGCCGTGCTCTAGGTCTGCAGCATCCCTGAGCCCAGATGGCTGAGTCAGAGGCCCACTCACACTGAGCAGTTGCCGTGGGATTTATCATTTATCACTTGATGCCTTCCTGGAACTTTCCATGAGGAAAATGGTGGTCTTCCTCAGGCATAGAGCATGGGTGTCTTTGATGGGCTTCTGTGAGGGTGAGCTCTGTAGATCTGAGGTCATACTCCTGGCACTTAGCTCATAGAGGGTCACTGATCTCTTGGATCTTTGCCTGGGACCCTGCTTTGTGTCTAGGCTGGATCTCTGGTTTTGATGTTGATGGCACCACACCGTGTTCCGCAAATCCCCAAATAATTAATTTTCACAAGACCTCATGATGGTTTATACACATCTATCACTCTCTGTCGGTACACCAAATGGAGTACTACTGTCCTCATCTCTAGCAATAACTTAGTCCTGGGTCCTGGGTGAGTGTGTGTGTGTGTGTGTGTGTGTGTGTGTGTGTGTGTGTGTGTGTACTATGCATATGTTTCTGTAAGTATGTGCATGTGTGTATGCATGTGTGCAAACAGGCTGGACGTTGACATCTGTTTTCTTTCTCTACCTTTTTCCACATTATCTTTTGATAGGATTGATCACCAAACTTGGATCTTATAGATTCAGTTAGACTGGCTGGCTAGCAAGCTCCTGGGCTCCTCCTGTTTCCACCTGACCACATGATCCCAGGGTTACAAACGCATGCACTCATGCTAGGCTTTTGCATAGATGCTGGGGATCCAGACTTGGGTCCTCGTGCTGGCGTGGCAGACACTTTACCGACAGTCATCTCCCCTCCTCTGCTAAGCAGTTTCTTACACAGATCAGGGATACTCCACAACCTTAAAAATCCACTTTCCTTTCCACTAAACCATGCCAACTTCTGTAGATGAGTTGGTAATCTTGGATGGTGTTATTTAAAAAAACAAACAAAAATCCATTTATTTAATGTGTATATGTATTAATTATGTACATGTACAGGTGGGTGCCCCTGGAAGCCAGAAAAGGGTATTTATCCCTTGGCACAGGAGTTATAGATCTTACATGGGTGCTGGGAATTGAACATTGGTCCTCTGTGAGAGTAGCAAATACTCTTAACTGCTGAGCCATCTCTCTAGTCCCCACCTTGTACTAATTTTAAAGGCTGTCAATATCCATCCATGAAATACTTTGAGCAGATACTGCCTTTTGTCTATGTGACCTTGACTCTTTGGCCCTTAGGAAGAACTGTTGTAACAAGATCAACACGCCACCTGCCTCTGGAGTTTAACACCAATGCAGTCACTGTGGATGGCGTCTCTATGCCTATGTTGAAGCACTTCCTGCAGAGGGACTGAATGGGAAAACAGGGCTTTGGGGTGAATAATTTAATGTTAAATAAGATCATAAGGTCTGCCCTGGTGTTTTTAAAAGAAGAGGGAGAGGCATAGACCTCTCTGTCCCTATGTACACAGAGAAGGGCTTTCTGAGAGTACTATGGGAAGCAAGCCTTGAGTAACGTCTTATCAGAAACCAGCCCTGGCATCTTGGCTTTCCAGTGCCTACAGCCATGAGGAAATAGGTCTCTTTCGTTTAAGCCTCTGAGTCTTAGATGCTTGGTGATGGCATGTGTTGAGCAACTGAGCTTGGTCAGTGAGCTCTTGCTTGAATTCATCCTTCAAGACTAACCTGTAGCTGGAAAGAGTTTTCCCTCCTAAAACCAAGTCAAGGGGCTAAATTTCTAGATTGTTCATATCTACCCTAATGCCTGTGTCTCACCCACCATGGCTGCTACTCTTATTTCACAGTAGGGGAAATTGAGTCAAGAGGTCATGACACAGGTCAGTGTTTCTTTACCACCTTTAAAAGCCTCCCCCCCCCCCCAACTCAAAATAGATTCCACAAGTGATGGAGTCCTGGCCTTGAAATCTATTTCTGGGTTAAAGCCCTGGGTCATCACACATTACTTAGCAATCCATGACTCTTGGACAGGAATTCCGTCAGTGTTTTGAGGTTTCTTCCCTGGTCTTTGATGACCAATCTCCTCTGTCAACTTGACTGAACTTATTTGGAATCACTTAGGAGACATGCCTCTGGGTGGGTCTGTAGCCTGTTTCCTGACAGGTTTAATTGGGAAGACCCACCCATAATGTGCATGGTACCAGCTTGTGGGTAGGGAATGAATATAAAGAGAAAAAAAAGAGAGAGAGAGTGGGCTTCAGCACTCATCCCTGTTTTCTGGCTACAGAGACAATGTATCACCCTCCCACAGCCTTTTCTTCCCAACCATGCTGGACTGGATCCCTGTAAACTGTGAGCCAAATCAATATCCTTCCTTCCTTGAGCTCTTGAGTTGCTGTTTGTCAGGGTTTTTTTTTGTTTGTTTGTTTGGTTTTTTTTTTTTTTAATAGCATGAGAAAAAGTGACAAATTTAGAGGCTGAGTTTGGATCTTTGTCCTCGGGCCATGGCTCTGCTTCCCAGGTGGGCCAGTAAGGTATGGCTGTAGAGAATGGAATGCCTGCATCTCCCACAGAAAGAGAGCCAGATGGCAGGATGGGGCCTGGTTATAGGATTCCTCAGTCTTCTGGTTGGGTCCTGGAAGGACTTGAACTGTTACTTTCTCATGTGGCCCAATGGAACAAGGTCAGTTCTTATAGAGAACACCTGTGATACATGATGCCGAGAAGCCCATGGGACTTCAGGACTTGGCAGGTCTGGAGTCTTATTCTGAGCTCTGATTCTGAGTGTGTAGGCATGGATACCAACCTCCAAGTTTACTGTGGAGACTAAAAGGAGGGGCCTGGGGGGAGTGTTGGCTCAGAGGGCCATAGCAGGTGCTTGTCAGCGCTGGGGAGGGGCGTTAAGAAGATGGGGCTGCAGTCTCAGACAGACCTGGGTTTGGATTCCAGTTCTTATACCCAGTTTTCCCATCAGTAAATTAGGATTATGAGCTGCTCTCATTGCAGTGCGGATTCTCTATTCTACCAGTTAGGATGTACATGTTTCTACCTCCAAACATGTCTGTAATGTGTTCCCATCAGTGACCTCTTAGCACTGTGTTCTAGTTTCTCTCTTGTTTCCAGCTGGCACATAGAATACCCATGGCTCTTACAGTCATCGTTGTTATCTTAGATTTGATGAGCTATAGCATGGTGGCTGAGTTCATGGTTGCCAAGTGCTCTGCACAATGCCGACTGTGGAGCAGATGCTCAGTGAACTGCCGCTGTGGTCATTGTACTGTGGGATTGTTGGGAAGGGTTAAAATATCTCTGGGCCTTGCTTTCCTTATTCACACAATGGATATGCTGATCTTTAGGGTATAGGATCAGAGGTACTATTAAACAAGTCAGCACATAGAATGTCATATCTACCACACCATTTGTCATGGAGCAAGAACTCAGATATTTCTTTCTCTTCCTCCTCCTCCTCCTCCTCCTCCTCCTCCTCCTCCTCCTCCTCCTCCTCCTCCTCCTCTTCTACCTCCTCTTCTTCCTCCTCCTTACTTCTGGAACAGCACCTTCCTCTTGTGGAATGTGGGGTAAGGAGAAGGTAGGTATTCACCTTGCCTGAGCTCTTGGGTCCTACTGGATGATGTGCCTCTTGCTTAGTGCTTCCCCCTTGTGGGGGAAAAATAGGGCCTGCACTAGGAAGCTGTAACTGGAACTTCTCCTGAGAGTCCCTTTATACCCACAGGTGGTGACCATTGGAAAATTCCCCAGGCTACAGATATAAATGGAGAGACCACCTGCAGCCTCCACTCATCTCTCAGGAGAGCTTGCTTCCATGTGGGGGATGTGTAGCATCAGGGGTGGTAAACTGAAGTAGCAAGATCCCTTGTTCTGAGTGCCCAAGAGCTACATTTGGAACTTAGTCCTGAATTTGAATGACCATGGCCTCTGGCTATTTCATCTACAAGTTTTAGAGCCTCCCATATGTACAGTTAATACATGTGCAGGGTTCATCAAAAAGAGAATGCTCAAACGCATGGGGTCACCACATATGTTTGCCTTGTCAATGGTGGAAGCTTTGGAGAAAATGTGGGAATGTCAGAAGCAACACTGACTTCAGCCACAAAATGTTCAGATGCTCTTTCTGCTGCTGTGATAAGATGCTCTTTGAAGCAAGCCTTCTCTGCCATCTCAGATAAGCAGTTACAAGCGGTTAGTTCATAAGCAACTCCTGGGAACTAGCCTTCCAAAGCGGTATGAGTCACACCTACGTCACAACTCTCTGAGACAGTCGTGATGGGAGATGAGCTAGTGGAGATCATGACTAATACCCATCCATAGACACTCTACAGAGATTTATCTGAGGGAGGACCATTGGTATCCCTGCCACACAGGAAGGAGACTGCAGCAGAGACACAGAATCCTGCCTGAAATCCCACTGCTGGGGAAAGCGTGATGTTGAGGTCATGAACCAGTCTCCTATATTCCTCACAACCAAGTAAGTGATCCTGCTTGTTCTAATACCAGGTGACAACTAGTGACCTAGGGAAGAAGATGGCTTTATTAGAGACTCATTGGGAGATTCCTGTCCCAGGATACTCTCTGCTCAAGGCCTCTCTCCCCACTGATGAAGACATACCACCATCCTACAGATGAAATGAATGACGCTCACAGATCCTAAGTGATTGGCTCAAGACCACATGAACCCACAGCATCAGGCCCCTGGTCCTGTTGCACAGTGAACCAGCTGTTTCCCCATCTCAACCCCTGACAGCTCACTTCCTAAGTCACTGCCATGGTTCTTATTGGAAGGAGATGATGATCTCATATTCTGAGGACTAGACCCCACAGTCAACTATCACATGGTTATGACCCTGAGGGGTTAAATTTGAGTCTTTTCCCAGTTGACTTAAGACCTGAGGATTGTAGATCAGTTGATTGAGTGCTTGCCTAGCATGCATGAAACCCTGGGTTCCATCCCAAGCACTGCAGAAAACCAGGCATAGAAGTCAATCTATCTATAATGCTAGCACTAGAAGGGTAGATGCAGGAGGATGAGAAGTTCAAAATCATCCTTGCTACATGGGTAGCTCAAGATCAACCAGTGATACAGGACATTGTCTCAAACCATCACTGCCACTGCCACTGCACCCCCCCCCCCACCTAACTTATCTCTGGTGTTCTCCAGAGAATTCCTAGGTAGGCATCGGTGGGGACTATGTTAGGAATAGAGAGATGCAGTAGGGTAGAGGGAGATATTCCAAGTTTTTCCCACTTGCAAGCTGGGTGGCCTTGAGCAAGGTGTTGACCCTCTTTGAATGTCACTTCTCTTTACATGACACAGGAAATCAACCTCATCTTGGAGGGCTTTGATGAGATGATGTGCAAACAGAACCCCCTATTTCCCTAATGATATGTCAGATGCTTAATAGATGCATACATTCATATCTGTACACAGATACAAACACACACACCACATACACACATATACACACCACATATATACACACATACACTACACACACATACACATACCACACTCACTTATACACACATACATGTGTACACACACCACACTCACTTAACACACACCACATACATGCACACATGCACACATATACCACATACACACAACATGCATATACACACACATACATATGTACACACACACTACACACACATACACACTACACACACACATACACACATATACACAGTACACACATTTAGACATATACACACCACAAACACACACACCACACACACACACATACATACACCATACACACAAACACGTTTACCACACACATATACACATATACCATACACATACACACACAAAATACGTATACACACACATCACACACACACACTTCTTTTTTTGTATACACACACTTCTTTTTTTGCCTTAAGTAAGTCTAGTCTGTAAAACCCCACCAAGTTCTCTCTGGTCAAGAGCAAGGATTATTTCAATTATTTAAGTATCTGCCATTTTCCCAGGTTTAACCCAGATCCTTTAAGTGGCATTACATGTGTGGGCTGCCATGCTTGTTTAGAAACCATTAGCTGCTTGACAGTGACGTTAGTCAGAAGAGAGAAAGAGCAGGACCCGCATCATTGAAAGCCGGTGCCAGGAACCATAGGCTGCTAAGAGCCAAATGGGACTTGAGTAAAAAAATAGATTTGAAAGACTAACCTAAGGGGAAAGTCATTTATAAATACAATCTCACTCTTTTCCCCAGGAACCCATCCTCTGTTGTTCAGAGCAAGCTATAAACGCAGAGCAGGCCACCTCCAGACGTTTCTCCCTAAACTTTACAAGCGCAGAGACACGTGACTGGAAGGGGCTTTCCCCATGTAAGGTGCCACGGTTGTGACTGCTAATTCTTCTGGCCGTAATTTATCCTGCTGTCCCGGTGGGTAGCTAAACAGCTCTGATCACGAGCTGCCCAACCCGCTTATAAGTCTTCTTGATGAATCTCTCTCATTGTCACGCTCCTTTCTCTAGGCTGCGGTAATTCTTGACAACTGTCTTACAGCTGCTGTCTCCTGTGGCTCAGGAGGGGAAGAGCCATCCATTAGGAGGCACACATGGAGAGGAGCAAGCTCCTGGCATTGGGAGATGGCAGGTGGAAGGCAAAACTCTTGTCTCGGGATGGAGAAGAGGGTAGCAGAGTCCATGCTCAGTGTCCTCTGCGGTGTGAGATGCACCTTGAGGTCTGTGTGTGTGTGTTGTGTGTGTGGGCCTGTGTATGTGGGTCAGAGGTCAACCTCAGGTGCCCCAGGATCCAACCATTTCCATGTCCCCAGTTTTGGGATTAAAAGTGTGTCACTCCCAGTTCTGTTACTAGTACAACCTATTTTTATTTTTCTTATTTCTTAGGTTCTGGAATAGATCCTCATGTTTTTGAGGTGAGCACTTACTCACTATCCTGTCTCTTCAGTCCCTACATTTTTGTTTGTTTGTTTGTTTGTTTTAGGCAAAGCCTCAGATAGCCCAGGCTGACACTGAATTCTTTCTACAAAGCAGAAGATGGCCTTGAATCTGGAGTCTCTTGCTTCTACTTCCCAAGTACTGGGATCATAAGTGTGCCTCACGGTGTCTGGATGATCCGGGGTCTTTGGATCAAGGCAAGCTCTGCATCTTCAGGAAGAACACATTCCATACTGATTCGTGACCATATTGATCAGATGGACCAGGGCAGCACCACAGAGCCTGTGGGTGCCCTAGTACTGGAGTTCTCAACTTCGTCCTGCACTAGATGCTTGTCCCAGGCGCCCTCAGTCTTGGTGAGGCATGTGACTGTTTCTCACCTATGAGATAATGTAGAAGTGACATGGGACCCCAGGGCTAAGGCCAGATAAACTCTTTTCCCATCTGACAGCAGAAAGGAGACAAAGCTAAAACCTGGAGGAGAGCGGAGCCACAAGACGGGAGGATCCCGGGTCCCTGAATGACTTCATGGAACACTGCCTATTATAGTGTGTGGGGGGGGGGTAGGGGGTAGGGGGTGGGGATAAACCTTTATTGTGCTGTCTTTCAGACTGCAGGGCTGATCTTTATGGAAGTTAGCCTCCCTGCCTGAACAGGCAGTGCTTGAAATGAACTCAAATTTTCCAACTGAAAGACATGCCAAAAGGGGGGGTGGGGAGGAAGAGCAAGACAGAATTTACTAACCCGACAGTATATCCGATGTCTTTTTGATAGTTGCGTGTAAGTTCAGAGTATAATTTGAAGAACAGTGAAGACATGGGGTCTTAATTTTTAGGTCTAATAAAGTGTTCATGTTGGGAGTCAGAAGGAAAGCACATTCTTTTCACCGGATTCCCTTCCCTCTTCTCTCTCCTCCACCGAATGTATATGACCTACAGATCTCTCCCCAAGCCAACACAGCTGTCTCCTGTTCTCCACACCCTGAGACTGCCATACCTCTCTCAGGTTACTGCAACAGCTTTCTGTCCCCGCACCTCTGTGCCCACAGTGTTGCCCAACCCTGTTTCAAAACAACTTTAAAAAAACAAACCATTTATCTGTTTATATGTGTGTGCGCTCATGCACACAGGCACAGTGACTCACATGTGAAGGCCAGAGGACAATCTGCGGGAGGCAGTTTTCTCCTTCCAGGTGGATACTGGGACCGACCTCTGGTGGTCGGGCTTGGCCAGCAAGCGCCTTTCCCTGCTGAGCTAATGTCTCCACCTTTCTACAGCACAGGCCAGGTCCTGTCCTCTTGCCAGTAAAACCTAAGCTTCTTTCCTTCAGGAGGCCTCCCGGTCTGTGCTCTTGTCTCTACTCTGTCTTTCCTCCTCTCCCCAGTGGTCTTAGGATCTTTCTAACTTCAGTCTCTAGCTCTCTGACTAAATTGCCCTTCCTGCTTGTTGGTCCGCATCCACCTGCCAGGGGTCCCAGTCTGCTGGTGCTCTTCTGTCAGGACCATGCTGGGTCCACTTCTCCTGCCTTTGGCACCTTTTGCAGGCCTGGATTTTACTCCACCTGTCACATCATACTTACTGGCTGATATGCATACCTCCAAATTTTGGGAAAGGAGGTGGTGGGGTGGAGGTGGGGTGCATTTTTCTTTCCCAGAGTTGGCCTAAGGCTGTGTCTCAACTGATAAAACCTATGGGCCCTGTTGCTGCCAAGCCAGTTACCAAGGCAACTTTCCCTCCGTGGGTCCCAGTTTCTCCGTGAGTAAAAATGGTCTCTGTAGGCTTTCCCAGTTCAGCATTTCAGGATTCTGTGATTTCTACCATGAGTACAGCATGGTCATGTGAGGGAGATCAATACTCAGAGTTTTCCGGAGCTGAGTCTTCGAGCTACGATTCGTCAGGAGAGTGTCTGGGGGTGGGGGACACATGCACCTCGCAGCACTGCCTGATGCCGGGGAGTTTATCATCATGGAAAAGCTTATGGTGCAGGTTTAGTGAGTGCAGCATCAGAGGCATTCGTGACTCATTTGTCAGGCAAATGCAGCTTCCTTATTTAGACGCTGGGGTAAGATGCCCTCTTTGATTGATCCCCATGAGAAATGGGTGTGGTCAATCATGCCTTGACACAGGAGGAAAGGTCGGTCATTGGCCAGCTGGTGCTCTCATCTCTGCTCATGTCTCCTTACCTGAGCCTCCTACTTCAGGGTGGGTGTCAGGCAGATGAGAGACACATTGCTTGGCAGCCCGTGATCAGGTATGGGAGCTCTGTCAGCACTGGCCAAAGGCCTGGGATAAGCTTTGGCTCTTTGACTCAACTCATTTCGGTCCCTGGCTGAAGCTGGGCTGCATGCTCCTCTGAGGAGTGAGACTGATGAAGTAGTTTGTTTCTCTCCATGAGGCGAGTCAGTTCAACCCAGTGGAGCTCTACTCCTATTTAACAGGCGTCAAATAGTGAGATCTGGGTGGTTGGATATGGCGCTGGCAGCCCTTTCTCCACTGTCCTTTGTGCACAGGGTGGTGCACAAACACATGTATATGTCTGTCTGTCTGTCTGTCTGTCTGTCTGTCTCACACACAGATGAACATCCTTGAAGACAAGGTTAAACAGCCTCCCTTAGTTCTAGGCAGTCTTACCTAAGCCCCCAAGTTTGTGTTGACCCTTCTTTTAGACTCCCAGCCCTCTGTACGTTTCCTGTGGCCTTACCACAGGGTTTTATAAAAGGTCCCACACTATTTGCGTCCTGTACCAGACTCTGAGTGCCTACATGTGAAGCTGTATGTTTTAATTATGCATGAGTTCTCATGCAGGCACATGATAACTATTGGTTAAACTGCTGATGGTGTGTGGGTAGATGAATGGATGGATGTGTGGGTGAACTGAATGTTGGACCATGAGGTTCTGCTGGGGATGCACACAGGAAATGGAGGGAAGGCGGGGAATGCAGGAGTAGGTCTGAGGCTGGGGGTAGTGATGAGCAGCCAGGACTAGATCAGGTATCAGATGAGGTGGTCAGTGCTTGGGAGAAGCTCAGAGAGGTCCATGGGGTTCTCAGGGTGAAGCCCATGGAAGAAAGGAGTAGAACAGAGGTGGCAGGTGTCACATGCCATTAAGAGGACTAGGAGGGTCCTAGAGGTCTTGGTCAGTCATAATTCTACCATTAATGAAACTGTAGCCTCTGCCATTACCCCACAGGAGTTCTTATGACAAGCAGGGCACTCTTAGGCTGAGTGTTTGTGGCAAATAGATTTTGTGTATGGGTGTGTAAGTGTGCGTGTGTTGGGTGTAGGGGGATGCTGTAGCATTTATTACGGCATTTTAAAAGTACTTTTACTATTTTCGGAGAGACCTTATCAAAAGGCAGAGGTTCTCATCATCTTGGGCAAGGCAGGGATTTGCCTTTCTGACAAGAGAGGGTTGCGGACATGTTGGTGTGTTGATGTACTGGTTCACGGATGAAACAAAATGTCATAGGAGCACTAAAATCTGGCAATGGACCCTAGGGACTGGTGGATGCTTCCTTTGAAAATAAAGACTGTCTGTATAGAGGGCTACAGAATTGCTGAATAATGGAAATGTTAGAATGTTTGAGAAGGATCAGAGTTAACAACATACTCCATCAAATTCAGGATGCTAAACATTTTAAGACACTCTGCATAGTATTGAGAAAGAAATTATCCCCCAATATCAAGAGGTCATCCCTTGGAGAAGTTAAATTGGTGGACAGAATAGAGTCCTTGCTAGGCCCCCACGTTCTTCTTGCTCTGTGATTGCTGGGATGGCAGGAAGCTGAGCTGGCACATGATGTGATTTTATTTCTGAGGGAATGTGCTGGAGGTGGCATCAGCCTCCTGGTGGAGGAGGGAGGATTCTTTGCAAGCTGTAGTCTCCCGTGGACCCCTTTAGACTCCTAGTTTCATTTTCCATAGCAGGCTGAACCCATGGGGAGGGATGTAGTATCCCCTAGAAATATATTTCTACCAAGAAACCTCCAGCCCAGGCTTTTGGCTCGTTAGTTATCTGATTTTCTATTCAGTACATCTTTCCCTTTCTATTCAGGAAATTCGTAAGTTAAATTGATTCCCAGGTGGCACTCCAGGCCTTTCTGCCCTTGGCCTCTCTTCCCTAGAGTCCAAAGCACAGCACTAACTTTGGCTTCCTTAACTCTCATCTCCTCCCTGATAAATGGTGGAGTTAATTGCAGAGCAGTGCTGGATCACCCAAGGCACCGTGCTCAGCTCAGTCTGCATCAGAATCACCTGGAGATGTCTTTAGACACTGCAGGCACTGTGTGATCACCCCAGAGACAGGAAACTAGGCATTTTCGCTAGGCCTCCAGAATTAGGAGTTTGCAAAGGCTCTTAAAGGGTTTGATTCCCATAACTAGGCTGAGAGCCATGCATCTAGTCCATGCTACCAGAAAGATGGGAAAGCTGAGATCCATAAGGCTAAGAGATTTGTCTCTGGTCACACAGCTGGCTGCAGAGTCAGGGCTAGGCTTTGGTTTTTGGCATACTGTTACAGTCTTTATTTAAAGCTCTAGGTAGTGACCCCATGAGTCATTGTTGTAGGCACAGGCAGACACACCAACGTATCCACACAGCGAGTGCCACACCCCTGACATAGATTTACTCTGTATTAGAAAACACAGGCAGTCATCAACAATGGAACTTAGAAAGGAACTGAAGGAAAAGGGGCTGTAGGTAATAATGACAGCCTGGATGCTGTGTGGTGACTGTTTGGGGTAGGAGTGGAGGAGGTAACCCTTTTAAATATAAACTTCAATCTCCTTTGGAAAATGGGCATATTCACACAGTTCACATGCCTGGTACCCAGCCTCTAGCCATGCTGGTGGTAAAAGTGAGCCCTTTACAATGACCAGTGCCAGAAAGCCTAATGACTCCTTAGCCTAGTGCCAAAGGCTCAGGGACAGGTGGCCTGGGCTGCTCTATGAAGCTTACCTGCCCATGAATGACAGCAGGAATGGATGATGTAATGGGAGAGAGATGGCCTTCAGGAAGGAATCAGTGTACGACAGGGACACATGGAGGTAGGGGGATCCACTCAGCATACAACACAGCTTTGTATGAAAAGTTAAAAAAAATAAATTTCAAAAACAAGTACTTGTGTGTCAGGTGATCAGTTAGATTTGAGTAAAGATACTGTCTGTCAGCCTAGCCCTTAATGAGATTCTTCAAAGACATAGCAAGGGGAAAAAAAACGTTCCTTGGTACTCTTCTGGATATTGTTGAATAATTAAACATTGGAATATGTACTTTTGGAATACTGCTATTTTAAAAAGTGCCCATTTTGGACAGTAAAACTTAACATTATGAAGCCTCAATGAGAAAGAAAAGAAATTAATCTGAGGATGAAACATACCAGGAAGCTACTGTCATGGAATCAGGGAGGGGAACATGAATGTTCCTAGCCTTTACCTCTGGCCAAGGTCACCGTGGCTGTCACCTATGGCACCTACTGAAGATTGGTATTCTCTCTCTCTCTCTCTCTCTCTCTCTCTCTCTCTCTCTCTCTGTCTGTCTGTCTCTCTCTGTGTCTCTGTCTCTCTCTGTCTCTCTCTGTGTCTCTGTCTCTGTCTCTGTCTCTGTCTCTGTCTCTCTCTCTCTCTGTGTGTGTGTGTGTGTGTCCAGCCACCTTGTACTATGTCTGGATTTTGAACTGTAAATCTCTGGATTTTGAACTGGCTTTTTGATAGCAGTCTCTGTGGATGGCTGTCTTTGTGTTTTAGGTGGGAAGGGAGGGAAACAGAGGCAAATAATGGCGAATTAGTGATTGTCAACCTTTCTAATTCTGTGAGCCTTTAATACAGTTCCTTATGTTGGGGTGACCTCCTAGCTAGCTGCCAGGCCAGTAAGCTACCAACTGGGCTGCGGGGTTGGGCCTGGTCAGTACTTGGAAAAGAGAAAGTTCATTTCTTAATCAAGGACCCAGTGGCTCTCCAGAGACCTGCAAAGACTGGATCTGATCTGTGGTCTGACCTCTAGGGTAATTTCTGGAGGTTGCAGAGGCCAGATATCATCAGGGCATGGTCTGAAGTCCTCCGAGGTTAAGCAGGCCAGCCATGGAGCCGCAGATCAGCCAGACTCCAAAGTCCTTTTCGGCTTTATCTGGCTCCTGAGGAAGGGCAGCAAGGGCCGACTGACTGGGAAAGCTGCAGGACTCAGGAAGGAGAAGTTGTGTGCCTGTGTTTTCCTGGAGAAGTTAGGCATATGCCATTTTTCATAAAGTCAAATTTGGAGGAACCACCCAATGAAAACATCGCAGTAAATCATACAGGGATGCCCTCTGCCCAGCCAAGTAACTACCTGTCCATGAACTGGAAGCAATGACAAGCTAACCCTAACTAGAAAATCTTATCAGTGATGGAAAAGTTCTCAAGGACTTTTATACACATAAGCTTGTTAATCTACCCCCCTCATTTCTAGAAACCTCTGGCAGGCCAGAAAACCAAAGGATAGTGTTCTGAGGCTGGCACACCTGAAGTTGGAACCCTTTCCTGAAGCCCAGAGGTGTGGCAGGTGAGAAAGGCTGGGAGATGTTCAGGAAGTCTGGTGTTGGCTTCCAAATGCTGCTATTTGTCACCAAGAACACCTGCTGTGCTTCTGGAGTGACTGCCGACATCTTCCTCTCTCTGAACACATGCACGATCTACAACTGTTTATTCTGCCCTTTGGAGGAGTAGGAAAACATATTTTTGCTTGTTGCTCTCTTTAGTTTGATGGAACCCAGACCCGATTGCTGGCAGGCCCTCTCTCTCCTCCGCTCCCCTCCCTCTCGAGATTGATTTATTCTATATGTATGTGTATTTGCCCCTGTGAGTTTCTGTGCCTCACATACATGCAGGAGCTCAAGGAAGCCACAAGGGGCATAGATTCTCTGGAACTGCAGCAATAGGAAGTTTTGAGTGGCCAAGTGGTTGCTGGGACCTGAACCAGGACCTCCGTAAGAAGAAGCAAATGCTCTTAACCACTGACCCATCTCTGCAGCCCCCACTCCAATGTCCTTTTCCTCTTGTTTGTGGCTCTCCGTTGTGTAGTCATCATCTATTTGACATTCATTCCTAACTATATTTCTGTGCAAAATTCTTTGGGAAAAATACACTCAGCGCTATATTTTACAGGGTCATTACAACTACCCATCTGCCTTGATCTAGTAATTTTATCATTCTAGAAAGTAGCCAAGAAGAGGAATTAAAATCAGCTAAGAAAATAATCTCAGAGCCTTATGTGCAAAGTTGCTGAGCCGAGTATTACCTACAAGACAAAGACAGATTAAGCAATTTGAATATTTGACAATAGAGGGACAATAAGCCAATGATACATATCTGTTTGATAGAAATATTATGAGGTCATTAAAATGACGGATATGGAGAGTGTGTAAAAAAAAGTAGAAAAACTTCCAACACAATGTAGTGAGGAGATACCAGCTTGAGCTGTCCCAGTAAAACTCCAGAACATCCCACCCTCAAATATGTATTTTGGAAGATATCTGAAAAAAGTCCTCTAAAGTGTTCAACACACAGTGTGTTTTCATGATTAAAATTTTATTGCTTCTCTCTTTCTGTCTCTTTCTTATCTTTTTTCTTTTTCTCTTCCTTCCTTTTCTTCCCTTGCCTGCCTACCTTCCTTCCTTCCTTTTTTTCTTCTTTCATGTATGTGTACTCACACACGTACATGCTACGGTGTGTGTGGAAGTCAGAGGAAAATGGTGGGAATCAGTTCTCTTCTACCACGTTAGGTCCCAGCAGTCAAATTCAGGTCACCGGGCTTGGCAGAACCTTTACCCACCGAGCCACCTGGCTAACCATTTTCTGTCTTTTCAACATGGGATGAAGTATTGAGACGATGCTTCACTTATGAGATGGAGGCATGATAAATCCTCTGCATGAGACTCAGGAAAGTGATGATTGTGGACCTAGAAGCAGACTTGGGCTTTGGTTGGACCTGGTCAATTGGAAGGTTTGTGGCCTGGGGCAGTGCACTAGGTTGCCTGAGAGTCAGTTTTCCTCAGCTGGAAATGAAAGCGCATCACACTAACGGACAAAGCTGTTTTGGGGAATGGGGAGAGTTGTTAAGTCGGTTTTCGAGAGTCACCGACAATTTGTAGAGGCTCCATATTTGTTTGAGAAGGTTTTATGGAATGTCATTGGTCAAGTAACACTAGGGGAGGATAAGCAGTGCTCCTTTCACTGTCCAGCTAGGACATGCATTTGCTTTATCCATCCAGCAAATGCATGCTTTGTGTTTCTTTCTACAATTCTGTGAAGCCTGTTCATCAAGTCCTATAGCAGGTGTCTGATGCCTGAGAGGAGAGAGGCAGACTGTGGACCCCACTTGTTACAGACTTTGCCCTGTCCTCTCTGAGCTGGTGGCATCCAGGCACCCTAAGAGGAGAGGCGGGACTGGAACCACACTCTGATATCTTTGATGCCATAATGTCTGTAATATTGAGCAGAATCACCAGGAGAGAGACATTAGGAGCTAGAGGAGCTGGAATTAGGACAAACAGAGGAGGGTAGGCAGAGGTGCAGGACAGGAGGCCGAGAGGCACAGTGTGGACAACTTCACAGGTGCCCCACACCTAGATCACAGAGTCCTGGAGCTCTAGAATCATGGAACCAATCCTGTCTAAAGAATAAATCATGCTTTATTCTTTAGACAGTGTGGGGCAACCAATCAAGCTTGAGGGATGATGGGGCAGGACCAGGGGTGTCTGTGGAGTACAACTGTACAGAAGACTTCCGTTGCTCCAAATATGCCCAGGACTTCTGTTAGGATAGGCACAAGCAGGAACATCACAAGCTTTAAAAAGAAGAAAAAGGGGGTGGGTAGATGGCTCAGCCAGTAAAGTGCTTGCCATGCAAGCATGAGAACCTGAATTTGGACCTCCAGCACTATTATAAAAGCTACAGATGGCTACGTATAGGTCTTTAATGCCAGCACTGGGGGAGTGGAAACAGAAGGATCCCTGGAACTCACAGGCCAGACAGCCCAGCTGAATCAGTAAGGGCCAGGTTCAGTGAGGCCTTGTCTTAAAAACAAAACAAAACAAAACAAAACAAAACAAAACAAAACAAAACACCCTCAGATAGAGCACAATTAAAGAAGACACTTGAAATATGGCTTCTACATGAGTGTGTGTGTGTCTGTGTGTGTGTGTGTGTGTGTGTGTGTGTGTGTGTAAGATTCAGGAGGGGGAGGAAAAGAAGAAGGGATGGAGGGAGGGGAAGGAGGGAAGGAAGGAGGAATGGATCCTCATTAGCAACGTGGGAAGGTGGACCAAGGCAATGCCAGTTACACCTTCAAAGCCCTTCCTGCCTGGTGGGAATCAGTTCATTAATGTCTCACCCAGTGTTCTTAGACTCTGGAAACCCTGCATAGCAGCCTGGCCTCAAAGGGAAGACTAATTAGGCACAGCTTCTACATGAGGCCCTGGAGACAGGGTGCCATGTCAGACCTAGCCTATAAGCTTCAGGGCCAGCACAGTGTGGTCACACAGAGACTCTTGACTACTTAGGCCTTCCAGAGATCATGAGAGCCATGTCAAACCTGGCGAGTGGGATTTTCCATGGCTTTTGAGTGACACGCTCAGTTGACAGGAAGGTAGATGGTACAAGTGGAGTGAAGGCCTACAGTGACCAAACATTCCAGTTTAAGACCCAAGAGCCCCGTGTTTCTCTCTGGGATGGTGCAATACTCTGGATTTCAGCCCTAGAAGCTGCAGAGAGGACACAACTGAGAATTCTAAGCAGCCACAGCCCAACACCAGACCCTCAACCAGGAACTCTTTGGCACTGTCATTAGTAATTTTCTCTCATTGACCCTTTCAATCTATAGAATCTGTGGTACTAATGCACTTGTCCTCAGTATTGGTAATCTGTGTGTCTTCTCTTCTTACCTGGTCATGCTGGCTAGAAGCTTATCGTGTTTCTTTCTTCCTTCCTCTCCTTCTTCTCTTTCTCCACCTCCCATTTTCTTTCTCTTTCTCCTCTTTTTCTTCTTATTTTGCAGAGTATGGGACACTTAATTAATATGCATGTCATCCTCAAACAGGTGCTATGCCAACCTCTGTGGCTCCATGCTCAGTTCACACGATGCTGGAGCTAGCCTCACCTTTATCTTAAGAAATGCTTTCTCTGTTGTCCTCCTGTTTCTGCTTCATAGGCGTCTATCACAACCTTACTTCCTCCTGCAGGATTACCTTGGTTTGATTTGTTTTTCTTAGTTTTATTTATTTATTATTGAGACAGCATCACATGGCTCAGGCTGGCAGCCTTCTGCCTCAGCCTCCTGAGTGTATTACCCAGCCTGCAATAGTCTCCTCAGAATTTCATGGCACAGGTTTTCATTTTATCTTGCTCAGAATGCTTTAAATTTCCCATTTATTTTCTCCTTTGGTCCATGAATTATTTAGAAGTGTGTTACATTGCTTCTAAGTAGTTGGGGATTTTCTAGGTGTCTTCCTGTTATTGATTTCTAGACTACTTCCATTGTGATCAGAACGTATTTTGTACCACTTGAATCATTTATCACTTATTGAGGCTTGTTTTGCGACTCATGATAAAGGCCATACTTTATGTGTAGTAAACACTCTGCATATACTTAAAGCGATGTGTATGCTGTCATTGTCACATGGGATGGTGGTTTAAATGAAAATGGCTCCCATAGACTCAAAAGTTTGAATACTTGGTCCCCAGTTGATAGAACTGTTTTTGGAAGAATTAGGAGCTTTAGCCTTGTCAGAGGAGTTGTGTCACTAGGGTCTGGCTTTGAAGTTGCAAAAGACTTCTGCCACTTCCAGTGTGTGTTCTGTTTCCTGCCTGTGGATTTGAATGTGAGCTATCAGTGAGTGAGGCCTGCCTACCTGCCAGCCTGCCTGGTGCCATGCTTCTTGCCAGACTTCTACTTCTCTGGAACTGTAATCCCTAAACAAACTCTTCCTTATATAAGTTGTTTTGGTTACAGGCTTTTATGAAAATAGAAAAGCAACCAATGGGCATAGGCTGTGGGATGGGTGTCTGTCAATCAAACCAACGTCTGTGGTGCTCACAATGTCTGTGTCTTTACTGATCTGTCTACTTGGTCTATCTTTTCTTTTTATTTCGTGGGTGTGTATGTGTGGTATGAATGTATATGTTTGTGTGCATGTATGGTGGCACATATATGTATATAGGCACTCGTGTGTGTGTGTGTGTGTGTGTGTGTGTGCAGACAAGAGGTTGACACTGGGTGTCTTCCCTGGTTGCTCTCACTTTATGTTCTGAAGTAGGGTCTCTCACTGAGCCCAGAGGTCACAGAATCTCCTGTTTCTGACTCCTGAGAGCTGAGATTATAGGTGGGACCTTGATTATTTGTCTTTCAAGTAGGTGCTGGGCATCTGAATTCATGTACTTACACTTGTGTGACCAGCATTTTATCTGCTGGATCCATCTCCTTAGTCCCTGACCCATTACTGAAAGGATATTTATTAACTTTGGGTTTTTGAGACAAGGTTTCATATGTTAACTAGAACTCATGATGTAGCCCAGACTGGCCTGGAATGCATGGCAATCCTTCTGCTTCAGTCTCATGAGTGCTGGTACTATAGGTTTGAGGACCCCCACCCCCACCCCATGCCTGGCTTGATTAGAGGAGTTTAATATCTGATTTTTTCCCCCTCCAGTCCTGCCAGCTTTTGCTTCAGATATTTTGGAGCTTCACCAGTAGGCGTGTGGATGTTTAGGATGGAAACAGCTTTGAAGTGAATTGACCTTGTTATCATTATGAAGTCAACCTTCATTCCTAGTTGCTCTGAAAAATTACTTAGTTTGAACGAGTAGAGTCACTTCTTCAGTAGTATAAATATGTATTTCCCTAAATTTTTTAACTTTACTTTTAAGTATAGGAGTGTTTTATCTGCCTGTATATATGTATAATGCATATGTGACTTGTGTCCAGGGAGTCAGAAAAGGGAATAAGATCTATTGGAAGTGGAGTAACAGTTATGAGCTGCTGTATGGATGCTTGGAATTGAACCCAGTTCCTCTGGAAGAGCAAAAAAAAAAAAAATGCTCTTAAACACCGAGCCTCCTCTTCAACCCCTATTCTTCTACGTGTGTGCATGCATGTGTGTTCATATATGTGTGTATGCATGCGTGTTCTTGTGGGTACATGAATGATTACACAGTGGGCATAGAAGTCAGAGGACAATTTTTGGTGTTTCTTAGAAGCCATCTTCTTTGTTTTGTTGTTGCTTGTTTGTTTGTTTGTTTTTGAGATGGAATCTTTAACTGTCTTGCACCTAGCAGATTAGACTAGGCTAGGCTGCCCAGAAAGCCCCAGGGATCCATCTATCTCATATCTTCCTCTCCAGAGACACACTACCGTGTCAGCTTTTAAATGTAGGATACTGGGGATTGAACCCAAGTCCCCATGCTTGCAGGGCAAGCACTTTAATGACTGACCCATTTGACTATTTAAAAAACTCTCTCTGTGTGTGTGTGTGTGTGTGTGTGTGTGTGTGTGTGTGTGTTGAGACAAGGTCTTTTTGTACTGCCAAACTTGTCCTGAACTCAGGATCTTCTTGATTTGACCTCCTTGGTACTGGGGTTACAGTGTGTATCATCATACCTGGTCTTCTTTTCCTTCCATTAAACTCTGTATTTTTACATTTAAAACACATTTTTAACAACCATTATATATGAAGTGTAAAAGTAACTTTTATTCACCAGATGTAATTGTCACCTCAGAGACTTACTGCTGAATACACTCATCCTTTCTAGTTCTTTCTGAATTCTTGCTGGCTGGTTCAACTCAGCTCTTCTGGCTCAAACCCCTCTCTAAGCTGACTGATTTGGCTTCTCTCAGCTTCTGACTGAATTGCTCTGCTTGTCCTCAAACTAACTCTGGCAATCTGTTCTAATCTTCTAGCTCCTTCTTATTCTCTGGCTCATTCTGTTTTTACCTGAAAACTTGTTTCTGTAAAACTGTCTTGGTAACACTGCCTCCTCTCTGTGTCTCTTCTGTGTCTCTCTGTCTCTCTGTCTGTCTGTCTGTCTCTCTCTCTCTCTCTCTCTCTCTCTCTCTCTCTCTCTCTCTCTTTAAGTCACCTTTCTTTCCTATGATGTTCTCATGAGACTTGGGTGTATCCTCTCTCTAACCCATTCTGTCAATTCTTTCTCTGAGTTGTCACTTTGCCTGCCCCTCAATTAGACAACACTTTCAAACATGGCTGCTTCCTTTTATAAACTAACCTTACTTTCATTGTTTAGGAATTTTTTAGTGTGTACTAAGGGTATGTCTGTATTACAGCCAGATCATACTATAATCCAGGGCATGTCTGCATTCCAGCATAGACCTAAAAGGTCTTTGGATGTGATTTCTTACCAGAGGAGCCATGTTGCTGGGTTAAAATTTCTCTATAACTGAGGATTTGTTTTTCATTCAGTTGGAAAATATACTTTTAAATTTCCATCTTTGAATCGTTGCAGTTGATGTGATTACAAATATACTGGATTTTTTCTGTTATTTTATTAGATGTATTCTATTAGTCTCATTTATTTTTCTGTTCTTTTCTCTCAAATTTCTGGCTTCTATTGGGCCAATAGATCATAGGGTGGCTTCCTTCCTTCCTTCCTTCCTTCCTTCCTTCCTCCTTCCTTCTTTCCTTCCTTCCTTCTTTCCTTCCTTCCTTCTTTCCTTCCTTCCTTTCTTAGACAAGTCATCAAACTTGCTAAGTAGTCAAGGATGACTTTGAACTTCTGATCTTCCTGTCTCTACTCCTAGTTATGGGGATTAAATCTATGCACCACCATATATGGTGCCAAGGATCCCCTACAGCTTCAAGCATGCCAGGCAAGCTCTCTACCAAGTGGTGTCACATCTCCAGTCCCACATCTATGTTTTTGACAACATTTGGCTACTTTTCTGGCTTCATTTCTATCTCCTTGAATAATCAGCTATAATATATTTTTCTAACAATTTATTTGTTTGGGGTTCTCAATAAGTGTCTCAGCAAAGTCTGCCACTGTTCATATTTCAGCGCTTGGATTGATTAAAAGCTTGGACTAGGATTCCCCCATACCCTCTTTTGGCCTTTGGGCTGTTGTTGGCAACCATTTTGATCAAACACACACAGTGTAAGTGTCATAAAACATTGCTGTTATTTAGGCTCTTAATTATCTCTAAGTAAATTTAAATAGCGAGAGGTGTTCTGTTTACCACGATCTCCACAGTTTCTGCTACTCTTCCCTCCCTTTAGGTGGGTCCGTGGTTCCATCTGGTGTCTTTCTCTTTTCACTCAGAGAGAAATCATTTGGCATGTGGAGCTGCTGAAGATACATCTGCTGTAGTTAGAGCTGCAGCTTCTTTGGCTTCTGTATGCCTTAAGATTTTTCTTTCTTTTTGGAAGATATTTTCACAGGGTATAGAATTCTAGACTGGCAGATTTCTGCCCATCCTCCTGAGTCCCTGCAGAGCTCACTCTGTTCTCACTGTCTTGTTGTACAGCCAGAAACTGACGCTCATCCTTTCTCTTGTTCCTCTCTATGTACCATGTCTGTTTTCCTAGATGCTCTTGAGATGTTTACTCTTATGACTGGTCTTGAACAATTTCAGTGTGTTTTTTTCGCCAGTTCTTTTGGGGATGGCTGAAGTTGTCAGAGGTTTTTAGATCTAAAGGTTTATAATCTTCATCAAATTTGGAAACAATTGGCCATCCTTCTATGAATTTTTTTTGGCATTTCCTCTTTCGTCCAAAGACTCTAAAAACACATTATTTAGCCACTTGAAGTTGTCCCACAGCTAACTGATATTCTTCATTAAAAACTCCTCTTCTCTGTTGTATCTGTATTTCTCAATCTTTCTCTGGGATGCCTCACTTGCTGTTAATTCCCTTCAGTGTGTTTTCAGTCTCAAACACTGTGGTTTTTACTCTGTAAGCTAAACTTGGGCTTTTAAATACACATGATTTATGAGCACATTTATTTTTATAAATGAATAACTATACATGTGAATATATTCTATGTCCATATTTTGAATAAAGAGAGTAGTCCTTTTGGCCAATTCTTTGTGGGTATGTATCTCTCTGTCTCTTTGTCTCTGTCTCTCTCTCTCTCTCTCTGTGTGTGTGTGTGTGTGTGTGTGTGTGTGTGTTTGAGTGTATGTATATGCCATGGTGCATGGTGCATGTGTGGAGGTCAGAGAACAACCCTGAGTGTCTGTCCTTGCCTTCCACTTTGTTTCATGGAAGATATCTTTTTCATTTTGTTTGATTTGTTTTTGGATTTTTGCTGTGTATGCTACACTCCCTGGCTTGTAAGCTTTTAGGGGTTCTCCTTGTCTCTGCCTCCCGTCTCCCAGTAGAACTGCTGGCATTACAGATACCTCAGCTAAGTATCCAGTGTTTACATGGGTCTGAGCCTGTGAACTCAGGCCCTCAAGCTTGTGCAGTGGGGTGCTCTACACACCGAGGCATCATCTCTCTAGCCCCTCTTCGGTCATTTCTACTATTTGTTAGTGGTGGGCTGTTTTATGCTGAAAGATCATTGTCCCGTTGTAGGTATTTTTCCTGTTTCTTTATATGCTTGGTAATACTTGATTGGATGCCAGACTATATGAAGTTTACTACATTTGCATATTGGTTATTTTTATATACCTATAAATATTCTTGAGGAATTTTCTGAAACATATTGAAGTTACTTGGAAATAGTTTGATCTTTTGGGCTTTGGCTTTAAGATTTGAACCAGAATAGTGCTTAGTTTAGGGCTGACTATTCTGCACTGCTGATGGGGAGACCCCAGTAGACCCTTTATTCAGCATCCTGAGGATTATAAAGGCCTGTAGTTCAGTTGGTAGAAATGGGTGCAGCTTCCAACTTCATGTGACTGTTGGCCACTGTCTTAGTTAGGACTTCCATTGCTGTGAAGAAACACCATGACCAAGGCAACTTTTATAAAGGACAACATTTAATTGGAGCTGGCTTAAAGGTTCAGAGGCTTAGTCCATTATCATCAAGTAGAAGCATGGCAATGTCCAGGCATACATGGATCAGAAGGAGCTGAGAGTTCTCCAAAGGCTGACAGGAGAAGATTGGCTCCCATGTGGCCAGGAGGAATGTCTCAGAGCCTACTCCCACAGTGACACACTTACTCCAGCAAGGCCACACCTACTACAATAAGGCTACACCTACTACAACAAGGCCATACCTCCCTGGACCAAGCATATTCAAACCACCACAGCTACTGTCTCCATTTACCCACTCAGGACTTTCTCCTCTGTGTCTAAGCAGTTTTCTCACATGTACCCCATTGGGAGCCTGCTGATTTCTCAAAGAACACATCTGCCACATTCTATCTCCTCTTGGATATTTGGTTTCTCAGCTCCACACTTGTTTTTAAGAGAATCACAAGTCTCTTTCTATGCCTCTCCACCCTGTACTGGAGCCCAGAACACTCAAAGACATCCTCTAGGACAATCACAAGGTTCACTTTTAATTTTTCATTTTTTTGGGGAGGGGGGAGTTTCTGTCTTTTATTATCAGAAACTCAAAGCCCCAAAATTGTTTCCCATATATTTCGGTTTTTGTTGACTGAAGTGAGAGAGGAAATTTATAATCTCTCACTATACCTTGATTGGAAGAAGTCAGAGACTCCATTATTCCTACTAACCAGCCTAAATCATCCCTAAATCATACATCAGCCTAAATCATACAAGTCTAACCTCCATACTATTCCAAAGTCAAGAGCACATACAAATGAGGCAATGTCAAAATGCATGTAGTGCATTCAGGAAAAGGATGAAGCCACTTCACAACTGAAGGCCTCCTATGAGTATTACCAAATTTGATTTTTCTCAGTAGCCAAGTAAGATAATTAGGTATTACTAGTCAATTTGAGGAGAATCAGCCTGAAGTCCAAAGCAACAGTGACTTGCTCATGGCTGCCTAGACAGTTAAGGATAGAGATTAGACAGTAAACAGAGCCTCCTGTCCTGTTCTGAGCTGGCTTCTCTCCTGCATAGCTTTCATTTCTTATCTATAACAACACATTCTTTTGTCTACAGGGAAGAGAATGAGTAATCTGGTCTTCTGTTAGAAAAGATACAGGAAAGCAATGCTACAGTAACCACTGTCTCAAGTGGGCCCCTGTGCGGCTGGATGCCTGCTGCCAAGGCATGATCCTATGCTTTGACTGTTGCTGTTGGGTATGGATCAAATGTGTTTGAGACTCCTTTGAAAATGCCAACAGTGACTGCCCATCATTCCTATTCAGATCTGTTGAAGGAAGGGCAAGCCTTGTGGGGGAATAACCAGAAATGAAATCAGGTCAAAAATAACAATGTCACTCACCAGGTGGTTTGGTTTCTAGAAACTTGTAAAATAAGGCATTGGTGCATTCAAAGGGAAGTTGACATAGAAGGAGCTGTGCATTGAGCTGGGGAGATAGCTCTGTGGGTAAGGTGGTTGTACAAGCATGAAGATGGGAGTTTGGATCCCAGAACCCACATGAAAGCCAGGGGGTGTGTACCTGGAATCTAGGGTGAGGGAGGCAGAAACAAGAGGATCCTTGGGACTAGTTGAATCTGGTAGCTTCAGGTTTTGTGAGAGACATTTATCTTCAAACACAAGGTGAAAAGCAATAGAAGTTGACTTCTGACCTCCAGATGTATAGACAGAGGCAAGCATACACACACACACACACACACACACACACACACACACACACACCAATAAAAAAGAAGCATGCAGCTCTGAAATGAGTTCTTATCCAATGACATGAAATCGTGTTCCTCAGGAGTTCTGTCTACGTGGAGTGTTCAAAACAGGGGAGCAGAGATAGACAGATCATAGGCCTTAGAAGGTGAGAGGTCTGGCTTCAAATTGCCTTTGTTCACTACCAAGCCTTTGTTTACCCAGTGGTTACGTGGGCACAGGGAAGCCTGTCTCACCAAGTGGATGTGATATAGTGGTCTGGTGCTCTCTTAGTCTTGTGGCATCCTGAGGGGCTAAGAACAGGAATGATGGTGCTGACTGTGGTGGCTTCCATTTGAGGAGCAGGGAAGTAATACTATGACAGAGAGGATTCTGGGAAATGATACGCAGTAACAAAAGGAGAAACAATGTCACATCTAATGAAAAACCAGATCAGAGATCCTCATGGCAACCTGCCCCACACAGTTCAAAGGAGAGTGCCTAGACACCTCCAGTTCTGGGCAAGTATGGCTGAAGCGACAGAGAGAGAAGAAAAGGCGGCCCCCTGGTGCTCAGTCTCAGTACTACACTGGAGTCTTTGTTTTTCTGACCCTTCTGCTTTTCCTGGTGTTACTTTTAGTCTCTGCTCTTTGTGTCCCCCAGAGTGCTAACCAAGGCAGAACCCAACACTAAAGGAGAGCAGACTGCGAGGAATATACCAAGGCCAGAATTATTACTTTCTAAGTGAGGGTGCTATGCGAATTTCCCCCATTCTTTGGCATTGTGCAGTCGGCATTTGCAAAGATCTTTGTAGGGAAACTAGAAGAAGCCCTCAGGCTCTGGCAGCTGCTGCTCCCGGTGGTCCTGACCCTCAAACAGTCTCCACTTGCTCTTTAGGGAGATGTTATACTTTTGCTGGATAAAACATCTCCACCCGCCCCTTGGTCTTTCCCTGGCTGCTATAAGTTTCCATTTCTGTTTGCTGAGCCGAGGTCCTTCCCCAGTAGCACATAGGAGACCCCATTTTATGCCTGTTTTCTCTGCGCTGTGCTCCTCTCCCACCCTGTTCTATGGCCAGAGCAAAAGTAGAACACAATGACCCCCTAAGGGCAGACTTTCTCAGTGATTAGAGCCAAAATCTTGGTGGGAAGCCCATTCCAATTCCAGGCTCCACCTCTGTCTAGCTGGGTGTCCTCGGACACATTTCGACTATGTGTTCTAGTCTTATTTTCTGTCGAATGATATTCAGTCATTTCTACTTGATCAGACTTAGGGAGGCACACCTGTGTTAATGGGAGTATTACGTCTAGCAAGGTTCTGGATCTCGTGGGAAAGACTTTCAAGGATTCATCATACTCCTTGAAGACGGATAGCTCCTCTATTTCCATGACTTCCTGAGAAGTGGGGAGGCCCTAGAGTCTGAATGAGGCTTTTCTTCTTTACCTGTGGAGGAGACGCCAGCAGGCACTCAAGACAGGCCAAGGCAGCCTCCCCCAATCCCCCCCCCAACTCAGTCAACTGAGCTGACTCCAGTCACTGTTTCTCATCAGACTGCTCCCTTTGCGTGCTCTCTCTCTCTCTCTCTCTCTCTCTCTCTCTCTCTCTCTCTGTGTTGGTGTGGTTGGGCATGGACACATATGCACATGCTTGTGGAGGTCCGAGAACAACTTTAAGTGTCACCCTCATGCACATCATCGGCTTTCTTGTTGGTAATCAGACTGGCAGGGGACTGAGCCCCAGGGGTTGCTCTGTCTCTGCCCCCTCAGTGCTGGGATTAGAACTGTGCACCATCACACCCTGAAGTTTTACATGGGTTCTGGAGATGGAACTCAGGTCCTTGTGCTTGTGACGCAAGTGTTTTACTGATTGAGCCCCACTCCCTCATCAGCCTTTAAGGCACAGATTCCAGAGCTCAATTCAATACAAGAATTCACCACACATCAACAGAACCTGTAGCATGGACTGAGCCTGGAGGTGGGTACTGGACACACACAGGAGTCTGTCTCAGCCCCAGAGACGGACAGATAAGTTCAACTGCTGTATCTATTGTCTCTACATGTGTGGATGACATAGTGTGGTGACAGTCCCTGCTAGGACCTAGGATTCTCTCATGAACTTTGGAAACTGTGCCTGTAGGCCTTGGGATTAAAACAAAAAAGTTCAAGAACAGATAAAAAGCCCACAGTCAAACAATTAGATGGCGCTCTAGAAGTCTTGTGGAAGAGCTAGAGTAAAGAGTGAGGAACCTAGAGAGGATAAGGATTCCACAGGAAAACCAACAGAGTAGGGCTGGTGAGACGGCTCAGTGGTTAAGAGAGAGCACTAGCTGCTGAATTCAATTCCCAGCAAGCACATGGTAGCTCACAACCAACAGCAACAGTGTACTCACATGTATAAAATAAATAAATGTGTTTTAAAAAGAAAATCAACAGAGTGAACGAATCTGGACCCTAATCTGGGGCTACCAGAGACTGAACCACCAACCAAAGAACATACAAGGGCTTGACACAGCCTCCCCTGTCTTGTGCATATATTTAGGAGATGTGCAGCTTGGTCTTCATGCAGGTCCTCCAACTACTGGAGCAGGGGGGTATCCCCGACTCTGTTGCCCACCTGTGGATCCTGTTCCCCTAACTGAGCTGTCTTGTCTGGCCTCCATGGAAGAGGATGTGCATAGTCCTACAGAGACTTGAGGTGCCAGGGTGGGTTGGTACCCAAGGGGGACCTCTCACTTCTCAGAGGTGAAGGTCAGAGGGTAATGGGGGGAGGAGCTGTGTGAGGGAGGACTGGGAAGAGAGTGGGGCTGTGATTGGGATGTAAATTGAATAAAAAATTAATGAACAAAAGAACAGATAAATGTTGAATGTGTGTGTGTGTGTGTGTGTGTGTGTATGAGAACTTTGGAGCCACAGGAGGCTCTTTGACCTCAGCAGGTGCCAGGAGATTGGGGGTGACAGAGGGAGACTGTCTGCTGGGGAGGAGGTCACAGGACAGCTGAGGGAGACTAACCGAGTCTTCTCTGTGTGAGCCTGTGTGTTAGACGTGAGGTCAAAATTATAAAGCATAGTTTGTTATTGGCTACTTTAGGCATGTCTTTAAAAAAAAAACACACACACACAACTTATATATAAAAAATGTAAATGAACCCTTGTTAGAAATATCTGAGGAGTATTAAAAAGAGACAAACTTGCCTGTACACGGACCTCTGATGTTTGTCTCCATCCCTCGGCCCTGGAAGCTTCTCTAGGATGTTTCTGTGTGCTGATATGCAGATATGCACTTGTGATATGAGTATAGATTACTGTGTGGGCACTTAGATTACAAAGAGGACCACACTGAATGCAGGATACTACAATTTGATTCTTCCCTTTTCCAGTCTGTCTTTCTTTCCCCCAAGGGTCCTCCAAATCTTCCCTGCCCCATTCAATAATGGCAAAGAAATTAAGGACCCTCCTCAATTTAATAATCTTATTGATGATTATGTCTCTAATTCATTGCTAATAAAATTACTACAGAAAAGGTCTTTACTCAGGCTTCTTGGGGGGCCATGTGTATGAATTTCATGTAGATAGAATCTGAGAAATGAAGTGTGTGTGTGTGTGTGTGTGTGTGTTATAGTATATATCTATTGGGAGTCATTCTTGTGGGCTGTATATTCAGTTGCTGACTTCTGTGATCAGAGATCTGGCTACAGTCTCGATACTAGCATTGTCATGATTACTGAACTGCCTCCTGTATTTATGTTGTTTAAAGAATGTTCCTCTGTTATCTCTGATTGGTTAATAAAGAGCTCATCAGCCCACGACTAGGCAGAGAAGGCGGGGTTTCTGATCCCAGGGGAGTGTTCCAGAAGGGAGAGAGGAAGGAAGAGAAGAGGTGGCTATGAGGTAGAGGGTCCAGGAGGAGTCGTGATGAGCAGGTCACCAAGGGATTAGCCATGAGGTCATACATGGAGTAGAGCAAGCTAGGTCGAGAGTCAAAATGCAAGCAACAAGAGAGGGTTAGAATAGAGGAATATCTGTCCAGCCATAGTGCTTAAAGCTGGTTAATAAACTTAATAGGTCTTTGTGTCAATTATTTGGGAGCTAGGACAGGAACAGATAAGGCAATCATCCTTAAATTACAGCCTACGTATGTCTAGTGACAACTTGCAGGAGCCAGTTCTGCTTTCCACTATAGTCTCAGTCAAGCTCACCATCAAGTGTAACAGCAAATGCCTTCACCTGCTGAGCCATCTCAGTGGCCCCCTATGCATTTTTTTTAAACTTTAAACTTTAAAAAGATTTTATTTATTTATTTATTTATTTATTTATTATTTTATGTATTTGTGAGTATGTCTGAGTATATGTAGGTGCACCACATACATGCATGGAAGCTTGGTGCCTGTGGAGGTCAGAAGAGGGTGTTGGATCTTCAGAAACTGGAAGTACAGATGGTTGGGAGATGCCCTAAGTGGGTTCTGGGAACCAAACCCAGGTTCACTCGAAGAGTAGTAAGTGTTCTTAACTGTTGAGCTGCTTCTCCAACCCCCGTATTAATGGCTCCTGTCAACACCCCACTTTCCCCCAGCCCAAAGTCTCTCCCACTGTCCATTATCCTCAACAACAATCTCATCTGCCCTCAAAAAGAGATGCCATTCTGGAGGGGTCCAGCCTGTCTTCTCCTTGTCATTTCTGGGATCTCTTTGGGTCTCCCACAGACCTGGCTACTTTCCTGGGACCCTGAGACCTATCTTAATGCATGTAGAAGGTAACCTTAAAGTGATAAATTTTATTTCAGAATGACTTTTTTGATTGTTTTTGAGAGAGAGAGAGAGAGAGAGAGAGAGAGAGAGAGAGAGAGAGAGAGCTAGCTAGCTACAGGGCTTAGAGCAACCAGTGAAGCAACATAGCTCTGCTGTTCATTCATTTATTGGTCTACAGTGTTGGGCTCTGGAAGCCTGGTCTTCTAAGAACATTCTTTCATTGCATGGAGCAAGACATGCACAAGCTTGTTTGATTATATACATTTATAGTGATAGCTGTTTGGCTGCTGTTGTGAGCGGGTGAGGGGATGAGAGGGTGATGGGTGGTATTTTAGGAGGTGGGAGCCTGGAGGTGCTTTGGGGACATAACAGTCTAGCAGAGGAACACTACGATTTACAAGCCCATGGGGAATGATTACTGGGACTGTCTGGCCTGGTTGTCACAACATAAACAAATCCAGGGACTTCTTCAGCCCTGATAGCAAGAACAACACAAAATAAAACAAAACTCAATAAGTGGTTTTCAAGCATGAGGGAGGAGGGAGCAGGGAAAGAACGAGATGTCTTTTCAGGTTCCCTCTCCTCTGCCCTTGCTGAGGGGGTGTGAGGGCCAGTATGTTCCTATTCTTCCATTCCTTGTGGCTGGCATCTCCAAGAGATTTGTGTGTGATTAGTACATCACCCTCCCCGTCTGCCAAGAAAGACGAGACAGCTTTTGACCTATGTGTGGAAGTGTCCTGCATAGATTTCCTTACCTCTTATTAAAAAGAAACAAACCTCAGAAACCAAACACCATGCATTTGGGAGTTCAGATACCGAGCTGCTCATGAATCAAAAGATAACACGGTACTGGCCGGCAAGACCCAACCAAGGAAGGTTCTGATTTATTAACTTGTCTCTGGAGTAAGATAAAGTAGGTGAATCAATAGACACCGGGCCTCCTCCCCTTTGCCTGGGTTCAAGGAGGAAATAAGGCATGGAGACATGATCAGGGTAGAGGAGAGAGGGAGTGACACCCAGGTGTAACACACAGTGCATGGTACAGTATGTTTTGTGGGAGGTGGCATTATGGGAGTGAGGCATCGCTGGAAAGGGAGGCAGGGGTAGAAAGGCCTGAAAAGAGATTCTGCAACTTCATCCTGTGGTTAGTGATGGAGGAAAGCGCTGCCAACATGTACTTCAGAACAAACGTATCAGTGCAAGGGTCAGGATGGAGAGGGTCAGGATGGGCAAGAGGGGGAACCGGCAAGGCAGCCATATTTTTTATCCAAGTGAAATTATGAAATGTTGATTTGAAATTGCACCTGGGGTGGGGACAATAATATCTAGCATTTATTAGGCATTGATACACGTTATTGTGTACCAAGAACTATATTCTAGAAACATTGTATGCATGAACTAACATAGTGAAGTAGGGGCCATCATTAACCCTAGTCTACAGAATGAGTTAGTTATAAGATATAGCTAGCAAATGGAGATTTGTCCTCAGGCCTAAATGGTTGGAGAACTAGGGTGAACAACAATATGGGATGTAGATTTGGAGACATGGGAAGAGAATGAATTTTGTTGGGGTCATTGCCTTGAGACTGTGGGACTCCAAGGACGTTGTCTATAAAAATCTAAGGAGAGGGTCATGAAACATAGAGGGAACTATCCATGAACTCTAAAGGAGATAAGTATAGGGACCCTAGGGAGATATCCATGGAACTCCAGTGAAGAGTGACACTTGTGTCATTGGGTTTGGGGCTTAGGAAAGACATTGGGTCTGAAGGTGGCTGTGTGGGAATCATGGAAAAGGGTGGACTCACTTAGGGATACATCTAATACCCTCAGTGTAGATATCGTGGAGTGCACAATATATAAGGATGAATAAGGCACAAGTTGTTTATGAACAGGCCCAAGGCTGAGAAGGCCAAGAGGTAGAAGGAAGACAAGAGTGGTCAGGGGTATCCCAGGGAAGGATATGGCCGTCTATCTACATCCTTATGAGAACTAAGATAGGATAAAGACTGAGGAGTAGGGGCTAGAGAGATGGCTTAGGCACAAGGATCCGAGTTCAGAGTCTCCACGCCCACGTAAGAAGCCATGCATTGTGGCCCATGCTTGTAATCCTAGTACTGGAAGGCAGAGACAGGAGGATCTTGTGGGCATGCTGTCCCACCAACCTAGCCAATTAGTGAGTTTCAGGCTCAGTGAGAGACCCTGTCTCCAAAAATAAGGGGGAGACTCACAGAGGATGAAACCAACATTGACCTCTGACCTCCACATGAGAATACATGAGTGTGTCCACTTACAAACACTTATACACACAGAGACACACAGACAGACAGACAGACAGACAGACAGACAGACAGACAGACACACACACACACACACACACACACACACACACACACACACACAAAGCCTGAGTGGTAGGTATCCTTATTAACAAAGATAGGGTTTAGTCAAAAATTTCATGGGCAACCTTGATTAAGAAACATCTCAATGGAGTTCTGGGCTTGAAAAGGAGGGGAAAGAATCTACCCAAAGATTCAGTCTCTTCAGGAAGAAAATAAGCAAAAGAGACTGCAAGGCCAAGGCGGGGACATGCGGAAAATGATTTAAGCTATAACAAATGGGCATATTTTATATGACTTTTTTTTTGGGGGGGAATCTTCCAACACAGCTGGACATGGTACCTAGCTCATTGTAGCTAATCAACAATTCCTTGGAGAGATCCTTCTCACCCCTCCCTCACTCCTTGCCATTAACTCCATCTTGAGAAAAACAAGCTCATATTATAGAAAAGAAAAGTTCCAAGCCTGGAAGGAGTCCAGAGATATTTCTACTTTGGGGGATGCATGGTAATAGTGATTAAGCAGCTAAGCTGGTAGATGCTTAATTGATTCTTATTTTCAGTCTACTTGTGGGAAACAATGTACCCTGAGGGTGTACAGGGAGTAGCCACATACCAAGCTGTCTCTCTTTCTGGAACTTTCCCAGTGCTTCATTGAGGTGGAACTGAATCCTGCCGTATTTACATGGCTCCAGCTTTGGCGGTTTGGAAGTCACCGAGGACATGTGTAATAAATTTTCTCTACCGACTTTGAAAAACAAGGAAAAACAACAACAACTGGGCGAGCCTCCATTTCTAATGGGGACCGTGAAGCAGATACCAAGGCTATGGGCTGGCTGTCAGGTTGACAAATGAGTCTTCTCTTGTGAAAGGCACTTAGGAGGGTTGGATCCAGAAGTTGGAGAAGAGCTGTCACAAGCCAGAGGTAGGCACCCAGCAGCTGGGCCTTTCTGTTTGGGAGTGAGGGAGGGTGATGTTTCTTGTGAACCTCAAGGGGTTTCCTTCCATATGCCAGAAACATAGCTAAATACCAAAGCAAAGAGGGCAAAAGCCCTCTCTTAGGAAAACCTGACTGTCAGTCACACCAGCATTAGCCACGGCCTGAAGTTATTGTCAAAGAATCCACCGTGAGGTGCTGGAGGCAGTTTGATAGCTTGGTACGTTGACATTGTTTTTACTCAGTACCAGGCTCTACATCCACTTGTACAATGTAACCCTGTTGCCTGCTCTAATGGTGCAGGCTCTGCGATATTGCAGGGCCTTGTAGAGAGCTGGGCTACCCAAGGGGGCATTTTTCAGCCTGGGACATACCTTGGTTTAATTGGGTTTAAGGCCAATGCACATTTAGAAACACAATCTTTGCTTTGGTACTTAGCCCAAGAACATGTTCTTTTGTGATTACAATATAAATAAATAGATAAATAATAAAATAAACAAACACAGAGCCTATGTGTAATTATGCGTGGGTGGGAGGACTTTTACTGTAGGAGCTGAGTTTCTCACTCAGTGCACTGGCTCAATTTCGGTCACAAGAGCCTCTTAGGCCCCTATGCTATAGTCAGTTGTTCCAGCATGAATCATATTGACTTTCCAGGAATGGACTTTCTGTCCCACACTGTCTTGTCACCTCTGGCCTACTGGCACACTTCCTTGGACTCTGTGTTGGCACAACAGCATCTTGGCCTGAGAGCAACATGGCCGCCATATTTCACCATTGCACCACAGACTGCATACCTACTTGGTGACAGTTACGTGATTATCATCAAGAAAGAGGATCACTTCCCATTGTCATGGGGGGTGTGCAATTAGTCCCCAACACACCCCACTCCCCATTTCAGAAATGACAAAATGAGACAGAAAAATGACTCATGCCTTCCATGAGATGCACTTTTTGAACACCAGGGTCACTCTGGTGGAACTGGAAATGTACAGCTTTGGGTCAATCACAGAGTAAACAAAAAGCCACCTGTAGCTTCTATCGGAGCAGCAGCAATTGGGTCTGTTTTTGTTTGGCATGTTACTCCTCTCCCTCCCTCTGTTGCCCCCTCCCCACCCCTCCCCAGTAGCCTCTCAACAAATATTTGCTGAACAAATAAATAAAATGAAGCGGCGTTATAAAAGACACAAAAAGCTGGTAAAGAAAATGAATCATTCATAATTGCCCCACTGTGGGTATTTTGGCTTATTTCCTTCAAGTCTTATTTCCTGTGAATGTGCTCTTTTCTATACATGTAAACATAATGTATTATTAGATTTAGCTCTGGGATGTGTTTTTGTATTTCTCTATTAATATGAATGAAACGATGAAACAAGATGATGCAGAAATGCATTGGAGAGTGTAAAATGTTTAACAAATATCTTGTTATTAGTTATAATAAGCAGAGAAATACTGAAATGAATGCCACCAATCCCCTTCAGCACAAACAGCCACGTTGTCCTTGGACACTGTGAATAGCTTTCCCTTCTTCATCCTGCTCACCATGGGGAGCTCCTCTGTCTCATCTTGTCAAGAGAAATACTGACTTAAGCTTCTTAGCCATCGTCAGCTCCAACTTCCCACCCAGCCTAGAATTTTCTTCCATGTCATGGATAGAGGGTGAACAGGGGAGGAATAGCCATGTCTCTAGGTCTGCTCAACAACAGCAGCCTCCATGAACACTCTCCTCCCCAGCCAGTGGAGAGAGAAGTTATGGTTCACGTGCCGAGGAGCGCTGTACACTCCCTCTGCACTCAGAGCAGCATAGACCCCCGAGGGCTGTTGCCACAGCTGTGGTGGGCATGTCTAGCAAATCACAAAGTCAGGCTTGCTTTGAACAACAAGTTATAGCCATCCTCTCGAGCACCCAAAAATTCCCTGACACATCTATTGGTCTATCCCATGGCATCTATTGGTCTAACCTATGCTTGGTTCTTTGAAGCCACAAGAGCTTGTTCCCACTGCACAGAGGAATGCTGATGGAGCTCTCCTCCCCCACATTCCAGCTTCTTCACTGGTTCTCCATCTGGGCCTCTGCAGGCTTGAACAAACACTGATGGTTTCAGACAGCTCATAGCTGTATCCTTAGTGCAACTCTAGGCCTCCTTTGAAATGGTCACCCTGAAAAGGCAAAAGGCTGTCAAAAGAATGAACCCTTCATCTTAACTACACCTGAGGATTGATGGAGACAAACCTCCCAGGCTCTGGGGTGCTGGGGATGGGGAGAGAAACTCCACTTCTATAAGTAAAAGAAGCACATCCTGATGGGTTTCACATGGACCACACCCTGACATATCCACACCCTCTCACATGGATCCACTCACATAGACCACACCCTCTGACATGAACCACACCCTCTCATGCAGACCACACCCTCTCACATGGATCCTCTCACACCCTCCATGGATATCTATAGTTTTCACTCCTCTGACTCTGCTCAAGTCCTTCCTGCTACCTTCCCCCACTGTCCCTCTAAATTCCAAGGATCTCCGTACAAATCCAAGCTGAGGGTCATTCACCTTGGACTCTTGGCTCTATTATAGTAGAAAATTACTGACAGAAATGTGGCCTCCACTCTTTACTGGCAGGATTCAGGAACCCACTGAGGCTAAGAGCTCAGGCTTCAGGCTTGCTCAGGCTGCCTCTCTCTCTATCTGCATACCTACACTGGGCAACCCAGATTCTCCTCTTTCTTGATTGTCACATCCTTAGCCTGGAACTTGGCCCGGCTGTCCACTTCGAGTCCTTCTTTGCCCGCAGGGATACTTTCTAGTCACACTACTTACCTCAGTCTCTGGGGTCTGTAGAGTTCAGGATAACCCCCCAGAATCCATGTTCCTGCCCCAAGGCCACCATCCCACTGCTACATGCTACTAGTAGAGACTGACCTTGGCCTTAACCAACTGACCAGGCATATGCAGAGAACAGAGAAAGCATGAGATCAGCAACATTACACTTCCTCGGGGACTTAAAAAATAAAGCTAGTTTAGGAATGGATCTAAAACCTGTTTTAAATTCAGAATATCACTTTGTAATGTGGCTGAACAGCTGTGACCATTATCAGGTGAAAGATGACAAACTCTAACAGCAGGCTGGCCAAAGTGGTGTGCCTCCACGACATGCTCTGTAGCCATTCTTGATCTCTACAGAGGCAGCCGGAGTCTCCACCACACTCCACTCTGCCTCACTCAGCAACCTGTCTTGGGTGATCTGGCTGGGGACTCTCTTTTATTCCAGGAAAACCAGATGACAAACATCCCAGGAAGTTGGAGAGAGAAACAGTGCTTGCCTCTCTGCCGGTCTGCTTTGAGACTGCCTCCCTACTGAGAGTCTGAGACTGTCTCCCTTTCTGAGATGTAAAACCTACTTTAGGCAAGGAAGGTACCAGTCCTCTTCCTGCTCTCCTGCAGATTCTGCTGGCTGAGTGGGGCTTTGCCCAGGCCTACATCAAAGGGTGGGTGGGAAGCTCACAGAAAGAGCCTCCACTCTTCTTAAGTGGGGGAGGGTTAGTGACTGCTCCGGCCTTTTTCTTTTGTAGGCCACTTCGAATCTTATTAATACAAATGACTATTAAACCTGGCTCAGCAGTTTGTTTTAACATTCACAGGCAAAAAATTAAATAATAAAAAGGAATGGTTAGAATGTTCTGGGGAAAAAACAAAACTCATCCATTCAGTGAAACAAAGGAGTAAGTTATGTTTCCTGCACAGGCGATTTAGAAGTCAGCAGAAGGTTCTGGAGAATTGGTGAAGGAGTTTACCTAGCATCTTTCCCTGATTGGGGGGGAAAGCCATTTGTGGTACCCATCTCTGTTCCAGCCAGAAGCAGGCATCTCCTTTGTCCTCCACATGCGTCTGAGGTAGTAGGCTAACCTAAGGACTCCTGATCTGGGGAGCACGGGGAACTTACCCTCTGCTCTTGTGTGGCCACGAAGGTCTGGAACCCCGGAGCCACCCCAAAGCCCAGCTCTTGGATGAAAGGCGGTTCAGACTGACTGTGGATCTGAACCTTCACTCCTGCTTCAAACGTTGTTTCCTCTGAAAGAACAAATATGGACAGAGCCATGGGTCAGAGAAGGCGGATGCTCGTGGGGTTCTGGTGCCGGGATGCTCTAGGGAACACGAAAGGCATTGTACAGTAGGGATACTGGCTCCATATCTGCAGTGACTGCCTGTGGACTTCTCACAGAGATGGGACCAGGAGAAGGATCCCAAGGCAGAGAATAACCTGTACTGGCCGGTTGAGTTCAGTGCAGTCATGGGGTCCTCCTGAGACAGGGTTGAGACCAGAGTCAGAATAAGAAAGCAAAGAGACCGTGCTGCTGACATTAAAGAGGGAACAGAAGTCACCAGCTGAGTGATGGATGAAGCTTCTAGAAGGGCACAGATTACCCCATAGAGTCCTCAAAAGCAACTCTGTGTAGCCTTGGTGTCAGCCTGGGTTTTTATCAGAATTGTGACTTTAGAAAGTGTGTGTGTGTGTGTGTGTGTGTGTGTGTGTGTGTGTGTGTGTAGAGCTCACTTGTGTGGGAGTCTGTGGAAGTCAGAGGCTGGAATCAGGATGTCATCCAAAGTTGCTGCCCATATCATCATCATCATCACTACCACCACCACCACCACCATCATCACCACCACCATCACCACCACCACCACCACCACCACCATCACCATCAATTATTATTTTAAGACATTATCTCTTACTGAACCTGCCTCTCAGTATTTCTGCTAGGCTGGAGAGCCCCTAAGATCCACCTGTCTCTAGTCTACTCTAACAGTAGATCTGAACCTTCACAGTGCTGGGGTTACAGATGTACACGCTGCACCCAGCTCTTTCACATGAGTTCTGGGCAAATGAACTCATGTCTTCATGCTGACATAGGCACTTTACCTGCTGAGTCATCTCCCTAGCCTGGACCCTAGGACTTTTTATTTTTATTCTATCTATCTATCTATCTACCTATCTATCTATCTATCATCTATCTAGTTTTTGAGACAGGGTCTCACTATGTCACTCTGGTTGTCCTGAAACTCATTATTTAGATCAGGCTGGTCTCAAACTCACTGAGATTTGCCTGCCTTTGTCTTCTAAGTGCTGGGATTAAAGGCACGATTACCCCTGACTAGAATATATTTTAAAGATTTATTTTTATTATTTTAAGGTTTGTGTATGTGTGTGTGCGCGCGCGTGCGTGTGCATGCGTGCGTGCGTGCGTGTGTGTGTGTGTGCGTGTGTGTGTGTGTGTGATGCACACATGAGTGCAGGTGATTTGCAGAAACCAGAAGAGTCAAATGAAATGGAAGGGGATTGTAACCTGCCTGCTGTCTGTGCTGGGCGCTCTTTCTCTGGAAGAGCAGTGTGTGCCTTTAACCCATGAGCCATCTCTCCAGCCTGTGACCTTAGAATTAAAACAAAAAAATTACGTTGTTTTCTGTTACAGCAGGAATGTGAATCTAATTCAAGTCAATTAGGCTAGCTCCCTGCCTCAGTCACCGTATTTAAAAATGTGATTAGGAGATGAGTAATCCTCCTCACCGAGCTCCTGTCAGGCCCCTGGATGAATCCTCTGAAGCTCCTTAGAACTTATTTACTAAATTCTTTACTGGGCCATGAGCTGAAGATGAGAATGGCAGGAAGAGAAGAACAGTGTGTAACATTAGAACCGAAACCCCAGGGCTTACTTGAATGCCTCCCTCCTCTAGGCTGCTAGAGATAGGCAGCCAGAGCAGAGGCCGCCCTGATGGCTTGGTGGGGAAGAAATGGCCCTTGGCAGTAAGATGTGACTGGAGAGGCAGAGCCTGGTTCTTCAGTTAGTTTGTGCTCTATGTTGGTGGAGCGGAGCATGCACCGAGGGGATTGCATTGGAGCACAGATGAGGTTCCGATTTGCAAACCTGTACAGCTCTCCCCCTAATGAAGAGCCTGGCTCCTCTGCTCTACTTTCCTGCCCTCACTAGAAGCCTTGCTCTGAACACAGCTCTCTTCCTCAGCATGTGTGGTCACACCTCCCAAGGCTGCCGGGATTGACTGTTGCTGGCTCCTGTTGTACACAGACACACAAATTGCCTGCCTCCAAAGTCTTCCTGCATTGTCTATCTGATCCTTACTGAATTGGCCTTGAAGAACACACTCGCTCAGCTCCCCCCAGAACAACTTCTCTTGCTTGGCTGTAGCTTCAGCATCCACCTGCTAGAGCCTCTGCCACACACTGTGACTGTCCCTTATCCATCTGTCTCCTTCCTCAGGCTGCAGCTTCTTGAAGCCCAGAGCTGAGCATTGTCTGTGGGTCTCAGAGGTCTTTACCAGGGCACCCAGGGACACCTACTGAATGAATGAGTAGGCACTCTGGAGTTAAAGCTTATTTACTTACTAATGGGCAAGGCCAGTCTGGGCTCCACATGAATGCTTTGAAAGAAAAGATTGGGGAGAGGGTGGGGACATGCAGAAATGAAGGGTGCTAGAGTGTAGGGTGAGTGTTAGGGAGGGAGAGTGGATTTATCGGTGCTGGATCCATGGCTGGGGGTGCACCAAAGCTGACAGAGAAGAAAAGGTTTGGGGCAGCCACAGGAATCTCAAGACTTTCTAGTCTCAAGACTAGAAAGTGTGGCAGTTACTGACTGAGGCAGGCTTGGATTGGTCTGTGATTGGGAACTGGATAAGACTCCAAGGTCAAAGTGTATGGATGTAGGGTCCAGTAGGCAGAAAGAACTGGAGTTAAACAACATTTTCATGGTTTAGACAAGGCATCCAGTGGCTGATATGGGGCATCGTGAACGTGGGACCATTGCCAGGATATGGCTTCAGGCCGGGCTTCATATACTGGGAAGGAATCATAGGAAGCCATGTATGTATCCATCCTTCCTCCTTCCTACAGGTCAACTGTTTTCTGTCTTCTTCATCTAGATTACCCTCTTTGAGAAGGTGTAAATGAGAATGGTCTCAGTTGGTTCATATGTTTCAATACTTGGTCTCCAGGTAGTTGAAGTGTTTGGGAAGGACTGTGAGATATGGCCTTGTTGGAAAGATTCTATCACTGGGCATGGGCTGTGAGGTTTCAAACAACCATGCCATTCCCAGTTTGTTCTCTCTCTCTCTCTCTCTCTCTCTCTCTCTCTCTCTCTCTCTCTCTCTTTCTCTCCATCCTATTTGTGGTCAGGTTGTAAGCTCCCAGGCTACTGTTCTAAGTACCTGCCTGTCTGCTGCCATGCTCTCTGCCATGATGGCCATAGACTCACCTTCTGAAACTGTAAGCCCCAATAAACTTTTCTTTAGGTTGAGCATGGTAGCTTCACAGCAATATAAAGTAATGAGTACACTATCCAAATACCTATATACACAGGTTTTTGTTCACCAGTGGTTTTATATTACCATCTTCCACAGATGACTATGTATTCACTGGTGGTCAGATACAATTCCTCAGGAGAAGAAATCCACTATTATTCCTCCCAGCCCCTGACCTCACCCACAGCTGGAAGATGCTCAATGAACGTTCTTAGGTCAGGGAGAAAACACTGAGTGGGAGAAGGGTATCCAGTGGTCCACTTATAGAAGTGATGTTCTCTAAATTCTGCCCAGGAGAGGGGATGAGGAACCCAAGCACAGGCTGAAGCAGGGAAAGTAGTTGAGCATGGTGGGATGCTGAAGTTACACAGGTGCTTGCAATGCAAGGGAAGTGAATGCCTTCAGGGAGCCCTGGGAGGGAACTGGCAAGCTGCCGAAGCTTGTTTCTGGCTCGCAGAAGCTGCATGCATGCCCGCTATGCAACTGGGCTTAAGAATCCTTCTAGCCAGTAAAGACTGGCTCAGTGCACAGCTTGTGGCCTCCAGGAAGAAATGAGAAATGAAGCTATTCTGTAGGAAACTCCATGAGTAATGGGCAAAGCAGTCAGCCTGGGAGCCTGACCAGTGAGAACCACCAGGGGACTAATCAGACTGGGTTAGGGTTTGCAAGAGGCCCTGGTTTATTTCAGAAGCAATAGTAGCTGTAGCAGAGGCAAATAGTTGTTTAGAAACCTAAAGCAACCTCATTTTATTCTGCGTTAACAGCTATTGGATGGATGAGAGGAGGAGAAGATGGATGTTTCTGTGTTCTCTTCGGCCCTCCCCCTGCCCCTGTGTGTGTTGCAGTCATGCTGTATGTACACGACTTGCCGGCTACCATCCTGCGTGTTCCTGGTCCACACAGGTTCTGGGCTACTTCTGTGTGGATCTGAAGAGCAGATGCAGGTGTACTCATGGGTAGACCAAGCTGTAGTCCCAGCTCAACCATCACGACTTTCCCCAAGTCTCCTTATTCCCATGTCTCTAGATAGATTTTGCTTTTGTTCCTTGCCGGAGCTGCCTTGTTTCTCTCTGGATCATTTTCTAGTTGGCTTGTGAATGGCTACCTCATCCAGCCCCTGATCTTCTGCCCACCCTGGTCTCTTGTCATTTCCAGAACATGGCAGTTTATTAAGAGCCAAGTTACCAAATACGGTTTGTTAGAACTAAATATAACCACAAACCACAGCCTTTGAGGTTCTAGAATACTCATTGAAATCATCTAGAGTGCGCTCTCTCTCTCTCTCTCTCTCTGTGTGTGTGTGTGTGAGAGAGAGAGAGAGAGAGAGAGAGAGAGAGAGAGAGACTGAGAGAGAGAGGGAGACAGAGAGAATGAGAGAGAGGGGGAGAGAGAGAGAGAAAGAGAGAGACAGCGCTAGAATCTATCATTAGAAATTTGGACTCAGGCATTATGGGACGAGCCAGGAACCTTCATTTCCAGGAATTCTGTTACAGGCAACCTGAGCCACATTTGGAGAAACAGTGATACAATCCAGAGAGAAAATGACTTCCCCTTCACCAAGGTCACATGGCAAGGCAAAGGCATAGCCAGAACTTACAGTTAGGTCTCTTGACTTTTAATCTAGCATTTTTCTTCTACCTCCTGATGAATGTGTTTTGTCCAGGTGAGTAGGTGCCATGTAGCTCTGGGGTCTGAATGGGGAGTGAGGAACAGGAATGTCCTTTTCACTGTCAGATCCCCAACACCCCCAGCACAGGGCTGACACAGAGCAGAGTTCCATAAATGTTGAATGAGCAAACCAACAAGGGCCCAACCTCCACATGAGCTTTCTGCTCCCTGCCCAGCAACCTGATGCATCCACCCAGGTTCTGGAGGAACAGGGAAACCCCAGGGCTGAGACAGCAGGTGGGAAAGCCTACATAACGGTCACAAAGAGACCAGTATCTGGGACCACGTGCAAAGAACAAAATGCCAATGTGGACCCCTTGTTGAAAACCACTGTAAACACCTTAGGATGCCAACATTTACTTATAAAAATAAATTCCAAGAATTCCCCGGTAATAATGACAGCATCACATTGAGCTCTCGGCCCTGACCCATGGTGACTGCCTTAGGGTGGCACCCTACAGCAGCTCACACCTCCAAACAGTCCAACACCACCTCTTTCCAAGATGCAGACCCCTAGTGTGGTAAGGAATTTGTTTACATATTCTTGAACACCAGGATTTAAAGCCCCAGAGGTAGAAAGTGAGGGGGCAGAGAGATATAAAGAAAGCTCCCCCATACTTGGTGTTAGGAGCCCATGCTAAGTGGGATGGAGCTGAACCCCAGATAGCTGAACATGAATGATCAGTGCTGAATCACGAGGAACATGGCTCAGCAGACTTCAGCCTACAGAAGCTGGGCTCCGCCAGCCTTCTCTGGGAGCATGACCTGGCATATACGAGGTGAGATTTACCTGGGGAGGTGCTTTCTTTGCACACAGAATGGATTTGGGAGCTCTGTGGGGAGGAGGCAGGAGCGATGGGCAGAATGCATAATGGGCAGGGAAAGTACACGGCAATAAAAGAAGCTTAAATCTTTAATCTTTGCAAATTACAGGAAACAGGAGGAGGCTATAAAGCACTGGAGAGAAGGAGGAAGAAAAGGCAGGTCTGAAAATCAGAGGGAATTTTCTAGGTTCAGGCAAGGAATGTGTCGCCACAAAGCGATCTTGTTTTGGACAAACTGACTTTATTACAGTGACTATGTTGGGGCAGGGCAGCTCCAAGGGCAGCTGGAGACAAGGAAGATGGCACGCTAGAGGGGACATCTCCTAGTGTAGGAAGGAAGGCCCCTGCAGGATATCTGCTGCTCACCACTGAGCCTTGCCTCCCAACTACTCTCTGACCCCGGGAGTTGTTGGGGGGGTGACTGGTGGATTTTCTTTTGCCTTCTGGCATCTGGTTGGGGAGGCAGTCAGGGAATGGTAGGTCAGAGAGAAAACTGGTAGGAGAGAAGAGACTCAGGCTGTGTGTTCAGCCCTGTGCTGGCTAGTTTTTATGTCAACTTGACACACGAAGGAGTCAGCTGGGAAGAAAGAATCTTAATCACATCTGTTTCGGTGGACTGACTTCTGGGCAAGTGGGGGAATTTTCTTGATTGATGGTTGATGTGGGAGGGCCCAGCTTCCTACAAGCAGTGTCACCCCAGGGCTGGTCGTCCTGAGTGTCATAAGAAAGTAACCTGAGCAGGATGCCCAGTGGAGGGGTAAGGACACCAACACACCCACAAAACCTTCCACCCAAAATTTTGCCCAGCCTACAAGAAGTGCAGAGACAAAGATGGAGCAAAGACTGAGGGAATGGCCAACTAATGGCTGGCCCAACTTGAGACCCATTCCATGGGCAAGAACCAGTCTCTGACAGTATTCATGATACTCTGTTATGGTTGCACAGATAGGAGCCTAGCATAGCTCTCCCCTGAAAGGCTCCACCCAGCAGCTGACTGAAACAGATGTGGAGACCCACAGCCACACATTAGATGGCGCTCGGGAAGGTGCTATAGAGGAGCCACAAGAAAGCTGCAAGTTGTAGCCTCTCCTGAGGAGTCTTCAAACACACTAATATTTTAGACTCTAGGTCATCCTGTAGGAAAAACGTGACACTTTGTTGAACTGTTACCCAAAGCAATCTGCTTAAATATAATTCGTTCGTTCTCTCTCTCTCTCTCTCTCTCTCTCTCTCTCTCTCTCTCTCTCTCTTTCTCTCTCTTTCTCTCTCTTCCTCCCTCCTCTCCCTCTTTTCTTCCTTCCTTTCTTTTATTTCTTTGTGTATGACTCTGTGTGTCAATGTGTGTAGGTGCTTAGAGACCGTAAGAGGGCACTAGTGTACTAGGCAGTTGTGAGTGGCCTGATGTAGGTGCAAAGAACCGAACTCAGGTCCTCTTCAAGAGCTCTTAATGAAGAGCCATCTCTCCAGCTAGATTCATTTCTCATTTTAAAGTGGAAAGGACCAAGGTAGATTCAGACATGGATTCCGATCCTGGTTTCAAAACTTCTTAGCCAAGGATCATGAGTGAGGCTTGCTTCCTGGTAGCTGTTAAATGCATTAACCTGTGAAAGGGTTAGAATTTCCTTGTGTGTCACAGGATCAAACAGTACCTTCTGTAATGTAGGGCCAGGCATCCATGTTGGGGAAGGAGACAGGAATGTTAGCTTTTGGTCAGGCAACCAAGAAGTATGACTATACTTTCATTTCTGCTAAACAGAATCTTGGCGAAGCAGGGATCAGTAACTGCTCCAGGTTCAGTTCAGTTTCATTACCAAAAGATTTACCCCAAGGATTTTTTTAGGCATAACACATTTCCCTAGGGCATTTGGGATCAATTACGTGACAAGAAGACTAATCATCGGACTGGGTGATCTGCACATGGGAGACACCACCTTTGAAAATCCACTGGGGAGATCTGTGTCTCTGAAATTATAGAGGCAGTCGGCGGATGAATATGATTCTATCCATAAAAATTTTGACAGCAGAAGTCAGGTTTGATGAGGCTGCTGAATGGATCTTGGAGCATATTGACCGATAAATGTACCAAATTCCAAGTCTATCCTAAGTGTTACAGAATTCATAGCAACCTTGTTTGACTATTCCAATCAGTGAATGTAAAAAGCATGAGAATGTGTGGTGATAATCGGATAATTGGTATTAATATTATTACTTAATAAGGAAATTTTGCTGTTAAGTGGGTATCTTTAGGTCTCTGCATGGTGGGAAACAATGGTCTAGGCCTGAGCTTCCTACGACTGAACATCTATCTGTAAGGCCCCTCAGGTACTCTGAGGATTCAGGGCACGTCCTGAGATTCTGTATGTCTGACAAGCTCCCAGCTAAGCTTCTGGATGAGGACTGACTTCCAGACCCGCATTAATAATAACTGTCATAATAAATATTAATGTGTGTGTGTGTGAGTGCGCCTGTGTTTGTGTGTGTGCGTGCTAATGTTTAAGGAGATCAGAGAAGGATGTTGCATCACCTGGGAGTTACAGGCTGCCCAACATGGATGTTGGGGACAGAACTTGGTTCTCCTGGAAGAGCTGAAAATGCTTTTAACTGTTGCACATCTACATTTTAGCAAAACACACCGGGCCAGTTACCAAATGGTTTGGCTTCTTCCTCGAAGCTAGCCTAGCGCACTCTGGGCTGATCTTGACTTTCCTCTCCCTGTACTTGAGATTTCAGCAACCCATAACTCCCATGCCTAGTAAATGGAAGAACCAAGGTTATTTCTTCTCCACAGCTCCTCTTTGATAGTCTTCCTCCCCCTCCCTTGTTCTCTTTTTAGTCTAGTGATCATAGCACCCAAGGCGCCTGTGTGAAGGCTTGGCCATGCCTTAGACATCAGATGTGAAAGCTGTAAGAAGAAAAGATTTCTAACTGTGACAGAATCATAAGTGGATTCCCCAGAAAGTCCCTAGCATGTGTACTCTTAAGACCAGCCTGGACTTTCACCTGTATTCCTGAGGTGCCTGAGCACACAATAGGTGCTCAATAAAGATTCCCTAAACAGGAGGCATGATTGACAAGAGTGTGTCTGTTTCCTCAGCTCCCTAGGTATTCTCTCTGGGCTGCTGGCTGTCTGGCTGGGACCTCTAACAAGATCATATATGCTTTTTGTACCATGCTTAGCAGGTCTCCAGCATGATAAAAATGAGGTTGTTCCGTAGACACCTGCCTCCAATGGTTCATCTAATTTATAGCATCATTCCTCCCAAGTCTTCAGGCACCTGTGGAGATGCTCACCCAGCACAAAGCCCTTCTCCAAGCATAAGCAGGGCATCTCAGCTGGTGGCTGCATGTCACTGTGCTCTGGACTCCACTCAGAATTCAGGCCAGAGTCTCTGCCTCTCATTCTTGGGAAGTCCTTAGGACCTGGCACCATGACAAGAGTTTTTACTGGGAGCCAGAGATGCTGGAGAAACCATGGCAACCTCAGTCTCACTCTTGCTGTGTCCCATTTGTAATGGGGTTGGTTGTGGGGGTAGGAACTGTGCTCTCCCTGATGGCTGCTCAGGCCTTCCAGCTATGGTAAAAATTTATGGTTATTTTTAATTTAACTTTTATATTTATCAAAGCAGTCTATGTACATAATTTTAAAAGCTAAATGGTGCTTCAAGGCACTGAATGAAAAGCATGTTTCCTGATCTATCTCTGCACTCCAAACCCCACTAAGGGCCACCCCTTTGAGGCAGCGACTGTATGCTCACTGAGTTATCTCTTCTGTGTTCATGCTTCACAGGCACACTAACAACTGCTTGCCTGTTATTTCTTGGTGGTACAACATAGACATGCTTTCTCCTGAGTTCTTACCATGGAAGATGAGCACATGTGAGCTTCTTACATGGAATGGCTACCTACACTTGCCTTCCAGCCACTCTCAGAAGACAGGTATATATTTTGGTTCAATTAGTATTTATCTTTTATGTAATTATGACTCTATGTGTGTGTGTGTATAATTATGGCACATGTGTGTGGGTAGATGGCACATGTGTGTGGGTAGATGGCACATGTGTGTGGGCAGATGGCTCATGTGTGCAGGTCAGAGAACAACATCAGGAATTATTTCTTAGTTAGGTATCTTCCACCTTCTGTTTGAGACAAAGTCTCTTACTGGCCTGGAACTTCATCAAATGATGACCACTGAGTTTCAGGGACCCACTTGTCCCCACCTCTCATTTTGCTGTTGCTAAGATTATAGTCACACACCACTGGGTCAGCTCTTTATTTGGGTGCAGGGGATTTGAACCTAGGTCCTCATGCTTGCCAAGGAGTTCTCTAACCACTGAGCCACCATCCCATAGAAGATTGGGATCTCAGTCTTTTGGTTTGGTGTAGCCTGGTGTTTTGCTCACTCACTTGTCTCATTTCTCTCCCTGTAGCCCTGCCCTGGGAGCAGAACTCTGAAATGCCTTTCAGGACAGTGGCCCGGTCCACAAATGGGCTCCCTCCTGGAGCCCACAGCAGCCTGCTGTGTTTTGGACTCACCTCTCCCTCCTCAGGCCTGTCCTTTTTCTCCATTCACACCCGGAATTCTCCTTTACAAGGCTGTTTCCAGAACCTCACCGGATCTTCTCTCTGGTTTTATTCTCTCGTCCTTCAGTAACGTCTAGAAGGAGCCACCTGAGACACACGTGGTTCTGAAACCCAGCTCTCCCCTCGAGTCACACTTACAATCTGCTGAGTGTAGAATTCTATATTGGACAAGAAAGGTGATGACCTCACCTCCAGAAATGCCCGCCTCCTGTGTGTAGTAGATTTGATACCTGATTCTAGAGGCCAGGAAGACGACCATTTTTTTTTTTCCTCCAGCCTAGATTTTGCAAGTTTGTGTCTTGGCCTATGTGCTTTGTCCCCATCATAGGCAGGACTTGGTGAACCTGAAGACTGGATGGTTGTGTCTTTCAGCTGAGGATGGGCAGCATCAATTTCTTCCCCATGTGTCCCTCCTGGTCCTTCAGTCTGTCATTCCAGAACGCCCACTATAGAGATGTTGGATTTTTCTGAACTGATTCTTTAAATTTCATGTTTTTCTCCTCTCCCATTTACATCTGTTGGTCTTGTAATTTTCACTTCTGGGGTAGAATTGCTAACTAAATTCCAGCCCCCTTACAGATTGCATTTTAATATATGCAATCATGTTTTAATTTTCACTTTTTCTTCTTCCTCCTCCCCAAATGCCCTGTTTTACTATCACCCCGTGCATCTGTGGATGTGATATTGCTTCTTCTCTCTCCTGAGGATGCTAATTAATTCATTTTGATGCTTCTGACTGCTTGTGCATTTATGCTCTCATTTATTAAATACTATATATTACTTAATAGGACGAAGGCACTTTTCTAAACCCATCATTTGTATTAACTCATATTTCAACCAATCTAACAACAAAATAGAGTATACATTGTTATTCTTAATCTAGGGGTGATAAAATATGCCCAGAGAAGTTAAATAGCTCACCTCAGGCCACACAGCTGGAAGCAGCATAGCAGGGATTTGAACCCCAGCAGTCTTGGCTCTACAGCTTGTGCTGTTAGCAATACTCTCTATCTCACACGTTTTTGTTTGTTTGCTGTTGGGTCCTTAAGTTAGTGGCATCTCTCATATGCCTGGCTTTGTGTTTGTCCCTTCTTGCTTAAAGGATACTTAAAGCCCATAGACTTTCCTTGTATAGGTTTGGGGGCTGGTCAAGAGATGTCACACAAGCACGGAGCTAACTAGGTCATTGTGTCTGAGCTCGCTTAGTCATTCTGACTTAGCTTCCAGGGATCTCCAGACCTCTGTGAGGGGTGGGTGCAGGACATAAGCCTGGATGAGAGTCCCCTTCTCAGTAAGTAGGATTGATTCCCCGTACAACTTCTCATTTAGTACCTCATCCTGTCGTCTGCTGGGCCTGACAACCCCAAGTCCAGACCATCTGTTACAGTGTTACCTTCTGGGGTGGAAGAGGGAAATCTGTGGAGATTTTTGGGGTCACTAGATTTATTTTGGGGTTCTGTGGTAGTTATGATGGGGTCCTTGTTGATTTGTCTAGTTAAAGTTCAAGTCAGTCAATAGCAGTCTCTCTGATTTCTGTCTTCCTGCTGACATTGTCTTTGTGCGTTTACTAAAGAAAATTTCTTCATTGTTCTTTAGAAGGCTTTGGGAGGGAGTGTCTCATAACTAGGATTTGCCTATTGTGCTTATACAGAAGTCTCTCTGGCAGCTGCCCTTAGGTTCAGGTGCTCCCTGGATCTGTTGGGAGTTCCTTTCTCTATCCCAGCAGGAGAGGTATGATACAGGGCTGCTCTAGGCAACAGACACAGACAAGGCCATAGAATCAACAAACCTTCATGTTCATACCAGTAACCTCCACCTCCCCTTTGATATTTTAGTGTGTGTATGGGTGCATATGTGGGTGTGGCTTCACATATGGAGGTCAAAGAACAACTTCCAGTGTTGTGCCTTGGAGCCTTCTACTTTTTAGATAACACAGGGTCTCTTGTTGGCTGTAAATTTCCCTACATAGACCAGGCAAGACTAGCTGGCTGCTCCAAGCTTCCAGGGATATGCCTATCTCTGGTTCTCATCTCTTTATCTCTGGGATGATAGGCTTGTGGCAACACATCCACTGTTTTTGTATGGTATCTGGGTACCAAACCTGATTCTTCACATTTGCAATGCAAGCACTTTCCTGACAAATTCATATCACCAGCCTTTCAGCCAGTGGTTTTTAAACTGTGTTCCCTGGAACCCCCAGGTTTCTCAGGGAGGACGAGGGTTGACCATTGAACGGAGCAAGGGAGAGAAATAGACTGGCATCACTATCTACAGACAAACCAGAGAAGCTCTGCTCTCATCTCTTTTCTATGTGGGGAGCATGATAAACCCTTCCTTCAACATAATGATTCCACTCAGAAAGACAAGAAGAGCAGATAGCAAAGGAGGCTGAGCAGGCCTACCACCAATGTGTCATTCATTTTCCAGAGATATCACCCCAGCCACGCCTCCTGAGCTAGTTTCTCAGCAGCACTTTCACAGTGACAGTTTGCACATTAAAGGCTTTTGGTGGCTGGGGCATTGCTGCATTGGGGTTCCAATGTGGTTTTAAGCTTAATTCAGCTACTTCGTCCACGTAACTAAGCAGCCCTTGGGGAGCTCACTCAACCTCTCTGGGACCCGGCGTCTTCACCTTTCACTAGGCACTGTAATACCTCATTACCAGGGGATCAAGAAAGGGTCATGAGACAGGATGTGGCACATAGTAGCTTATCATTAATGCTTGTTTTTCCCCCATGTTGGCTCTGGCAGTATGCATAATTCAAGTGATTTTTTTTTCTCCATCAACAAGTATTTACTGTCCCATGAGATCTAAGATCCAAGACCTCTAAGGGCTTATGTCCCTTCCCATCCCTCACACTCCTCCCCAAAAGTAAATCATGTAACATACTTGAAGGCTGGATACACCATGGATGCAAGGACCAGTCGAATAGGTAAGAGAAATGTAGTGAGAGTAGGTGGGGATTATAAGCAAAGGGAATATAATATAAAGAGCCTCTGAAGGAAGACAGTCCTGGAATATTCCCGAAGCATCAAGGTAAGCCAGTATGTTCAAAGTCAAGTCAACGAAGGAAGCATTAGAAGTGGGTAGGACCCAAGGGATGATAAGGGCTGGCTTTTCCGTGCTACAGCACAGCTTTCAAAAATAATTCCTCTGCTCAGAAATATATCTGATATAATATTACATTCATGCATACTTAACACTAGGATTTGGGAAAATCAAAGCAGATTATATTTGATTACAACAGTGTATTTTGCATCAAAACGAATGAGAGAAGATCTGGGAAGAGGGCGCCTGGCTGTCATCTCTCCGGTCTTTGAGCACATGCACTTAGAACTGAAACTCCCTAAGCACAAACTCTTTTTTCTTCAGATTCAGCCCCTCTCAGCTCTCTCCCTGGCCCACCTTCTCCACCATCAACACAGTTCTCCCGAGAGACTCCCTTCCCAGCCTCCATCCAACTTTGCCAGAGTGTTGCAGAGAGCTCACTAAAAGGACACTCCCCTACTTATTGCTGATTGGCCCAGGGGTGGGTCACTCAACTCAGGTGGGCCAATAACTACCTTCTTTGCTTCCCACTCCCACCCCCCTTGGTATGTTTTTAACTAACCAAGGGAGATCAGTGGTGCAATCAGAGAAGTTTGGCTGATGTGGTAGGATCTGAAACATAAAAATATTAGTGACTATTGAGAGCCACATGGATACATATATGCATAGAAAAAGCCCATGTCTAGTGAGGGAGAAGGGCGAGGATTCGGAGAGAGGCAGGCAAGAACACCCAGGGTACAGGTGCCCTTGGTCCCAGCACTCTCTGAGCTGCAGCCCTATCCTCCCGCTGGCTGGTTGTTGAAGCATGTCTCAGATTCCGAGGGCAATACAATTCTTTTGATGCCTAAGCTTGTTTGATTCAGGCTCCTCTCATGTGCAACCCAGATAACCCACTGCCTATTTCTTTTATCTTTGAAGTGACTCAGAGGTATCTACACAGAGTTTCATTTTTAACAACCTCCCACCTGTCTTCAATTTAATTTCCGTTAGAAAACTCTGGCCATGAAATCTGTACTTCCCTGGTCTAGGAAGCCTTTTTCCAGAAGTATATTTTGTGAACTCCTTTATAGCTAAGGAGGTTTCCATGGCCAAAAGGCATTTAGCAAATAAATGCTGCGTACAGTATTTCTGTCTTGGAGATTCATGATGTGGCATATTAAAGAGTCCCTGCGACGAATAAAGGTGTCTCACACTGGCTACCCAAGGCTCTCTAGTTTTCTTTCTGACCCCAGATCCTTTTTATATGCGGAACATGTAAAGTTCCAAACTTCTGACACTCCACAGAACCCCTTTTGGGACACCCTGTCTAGGTTCACATGCAACATCAAAACGGGAGATTGACAGGGTGCCCTACTTAGAGATGTTTGATGCTCTGGGCTCCTTAATGTGGGCCATTAGTAGCCTGGTGGAAGGGACTTTGTGATCATCTTCATGGAGTTACTGTCTATTTACTAAGCACGAGGCCACACGGGCTGCCTTTTCATAATACATCACATGAGTTGATGGTGGTCTGCCAATCTTGTGCCCTCCTGTTAGTTGGCATTACACCCAGAGGAGGGCCCTCGATCCCTCTTTGCTTCTTTTACTTTCTGAGAATGAAACTGTCCTCAAGGCAAGACAAGTGTGTCAAAGGAGGGGGCTCTCAGGTATGAATGGTATTCAGGACCCCTGCGACAATTGTGGGAGCTCTAGGTTGTCCTTTCTTGTGGAGTGAGAGGAGTGCTCTCCTCTAGGCCCTCAGCTGTCCACAACTAACTAGTGGATTTCAGTTTCTATTCATCTCTGCTTTGCCGATGAGGAAACTGAAGTTCCTCAACTTGATCCGTGACACACACAGGTAGAAACGGAAGAGCTAGAGTTGATCTTGGGTCTGGTTTACCTTATGCCATTTTCTCTGTTCTATTACACTGTCTGAGTTTTCAAGCGTCTGTGGCCACTTCCCAGCAGTTATTGTGACCACTCCCCCAGCAGTCACTGTGACCAGTCACTGTGACCATGCCCCCATCAGTCACTGTGGCCACTCCCCCAGCAGTCACTGTGGCCACTCCCCCAGCAGTCACTGTGACCAGTCACTGTGACCATGCCCCCATCAGTCACTGTGGCCACTCCCCCAGCAGTCACTGTAGCCACGCCCCCAGCAGTCACTGTGCCCACTTCCCAGCAGTCACTGTGCCCACTCCCCCAGCAGTCACTGTGGCCACGCCCCCAGCAGTCACTGTGGCCACTCCCCCAGCAGTCACATTTCTCTTTTCCTCCACCATCACACAGATATTTCCTATAGGGACCTGAGATCCTTCCTCCAGGAATTGAGAAGAAGCAAGATGGGATCTTTGTGACCTTGAAGCTTTGCAGGTCAGGAAGGTTGTTTCTGGATGGTTGTGGCAGTGCTGTTGCTCACAGACCTCAGAACCAACAGCCAAGCAGTTTGGCATCTGTCCCTATTCAGGTAGCTTCACGGACAAGTGTCCCTTCCCACTGAAGCTCACCTGTCATCCTTCAGTGGGTATACTGACTTTATTCCTGCCCATGTGGGACTCACCCAGGAAATAAGCAACTTATTGAAATAATAAACGATCAGTATCTTTCAGAGGCAGTCACTGCTTGGTGGCTTCTCAGCCTGAAGAAACATGAGGAAGGTCTGACATAAGACTTTAGGAGTTCCAACTGGTGGCCTTGGAGAAGGGACTTAGTCCCAACTGCCTTTAGTGAGCACAAGGATCTCTGCCTGCCACTCAAGGCCAGGTAGTGAGGGGAAGGGCAAAGGTGGGAGTGGGGCAGAGGAATGTGAGAGGTGGCTATGGAGACAAGAGTGAACAGAACCAACAGCTTGATCAAGCTGTATTCCAATATGCTAAATGCTCCACAATATGGTAGCGTAAGGCCCTTGGGGCTATTTAGCTTTACATTAATATATTAAAAAGGTGACATTAAAATTTTAGTTCCTCGTTTTCCCTAGCTGCAGATAACATACTGAACAGCACAGAGAACAGTCTCTGGATTCCAGGAAGTTCTACTGCAGAGTGCTGACCGATTTCTCTTCTAACTGGACTGTTTGCCCCCACCTATTCTGTAGAGCCTCAAGTGGCTGCTAGGTGTTCTCCCAAATATTCAACCTCAAAAGAGAGCTTCTGGCAAGAGCAAGATTGAGTTAATCTACATCTAAAAAGGTAGGGCCTTTGTCTTGCAACTTCTGCATCTTTGACAATAACCCAATCCCTGTACCATGTTAGATATGGGGCTTGTTCTTCACCTCAAGCCTGGGTCAGAGCCTGGATGGCTTGGCTGTGAACTTACCACATAATGTCAAACACATCATTGCTTCACTTTGGGCCTCCGGAAAGCAAGCAGGTTGGCATAACGTAGAAGACCTATGGGGTTCATTTATCACTTATGTCTATGGAGGCAGGATGTTGACTTCCTAGGTGGCTATGGTGGCAAAGCCCTCTATCAGCAGAGTCCTTTCTAGGTGTAGCTGGTATTCAGGTGCAAGGCCCTGTTGATATACAGAGCTGGCTGCATGAGGAAGTCTATGGTGGAGGGCCTGACATGTCTGCATGCGTTGTCTGTGTAAGTGCTTCCGTTCCTGATAGCACATCCCAACTTACCATGGGAGGACAGGAGTAACCTCTGAAAAGGCAGGGTTTCCTTACTCATTTGATCTCCCTAGTCCTTAATAAGCAGAAACGTCTTAGCATCTGCAAAAAATGACACCCTTTGGGAACCTACTTCCAGGACTCAGGGCTAGAAGGTTAGAAGTCTCATGGTCCAAGTATTTAGCCTGGCCTCAGAATGTTCTAAAAAGCCAGGTCCAGATGACCAGCTCAGGGACATCAGAGCTAACTGGAAACAGACTTCATCCAAGATTTAACTTCTCAACTGAAGCAGCTGAGAGGTAGCCATCATGTGGGGTCAACGGCCACTGTCACTCCTCCCTATCCGTGCACTCCAATGAGCGGTGCTGGGGAGCAGGAGACATTTGCCGTGGGAGAGTGCTTGTCACTGCAGCTGGCCATCTTCAGGGTGGAAAACCTCCTGCCTTGGCAGCTGGAAGGCAGGGCCATGAAGAAGGTGGGTCTCAGGCTATTCCTTAACGGGAGCAATCATAGGGTGGGGCAGCAAAACCTAGTCAGGGCTTTCTGGCCTCTGTCCTTTCCTCAGCTCCAGCCTGAAGGCTCAGGTTCTCCCTTCTGCTGGTTCCACTCTCTACTTCTGTAGTGGTCCCTGAAGGTTCATCTCACTCCCTAAGCAGCCCTCTTTGTGATGGTTTGAATACGAATGCCCCCATGGGCTCATATATACAAATGTCTACTCTTCAGGGACTGGCACTTCAGGGATTGGCACTTCAAACAAGGATTAGGAGGTGTGGTTTTGTTGGAGGAAGCATGCCATGGGGGGGGGGAGGGGCAGTGGCTCTCTCTTCCTGTTTCCTGCAGATTTGGATAAAGGACTCTCAGCTCCTTCTCCAGCACTATGTCTGCCTGCATGCTGCCATGCTTTCTGCTATGATAATAACGGACTAAACCTCTAAAACTGTAAGCCAGCCCTAACGATACGATTTTCCTTAATAAGAGTTGCGGTGGTCATGGTATCTTTTCACGGCAACAGAACAATGACTAAGACAGAAGTTAGTACCAGAGAGCAGGGTATTGCTGTGATGGCCTGGACCAGGTTGGTTGTTGGTGGGATCTGGACTTTAGGACTTTGGATTAGGAAAGAGGTTGAATGCTTTAAGTGGGGTTTAATGGGCCATACACATAGGATCATAAAAGACAATGCTGAAAGCAATTTGAATGATGGGGACCCAGGTCAAGAACTTTCAGAATGAGGAATATAAGAAGGTGATTATGGAATCTCCCTCCATAGGTGAGGAGAATCACTGAGGCCAAGTGTGTGATCACTATGGTGTGGAGTCCACTTATCTCTGGCTATTATTCTTGGACACATCTTGATGTTCTCTCTCTGGTACAGTTCTAGAGGCTTCCTGAATTCCTTGGCTTATGGTCACATCACATCACCTTTTCCTCTTCAGGGACTGGCACTTCCTAGGTCTTCTTACAGACACCTTTGTGATGGCATTTGTCTCACCCAGATGATTCAGGACAATCTCAAGACCCCATTCAAATACCCTGTCTACTCCGAGGCCTTTTCTGGGTCCCCTCTTCTGCTATGCTGCATTTCTTTGTTTTACGAGGTTGTGATCAGTGACTTAATCTTTTCCCCTGTAACACTCTTTGATTGCTAATGATATACTACAGAATAAAAAGAACGATTGCTTGAAACATGTACACACAGGACCCCCCTTACACAGGCACCGTGCCAGGTCCCCAGGCCCATGTCCATTGGTTTCCCAACACCTCATAACCTCCCCCACTTGTCCCCAGACATACACTGGTATTCTTTTTGTTGGACTTCCTCCTTAGATCTGGTATTTGGGATGGCTGAAAGAGGAACATACTGGTCCATTCCACTCTTTTCTCTTGAAATCAAGCCACTCACTCACCCAGCCACAGCTGGTCCTTTGAACCTTCCTCTCTATACCTCCTCTCCCTCTCCAGTACTCACATTCTTTATCAGCTCCAACCTGGAGAATCTGAGGGAAGCAGAGGGATAACCATGCTAGGGATGTCCTCCATCTGCCAGAATATGTCTATTCTGTTGGGGAGCAGCCCACCCGGCTCACACCAGCCTTTAGAGGGAAACCTATATCCCTTCCCACCACCCAGTGCCAGAGTCTCTGGGCCCAGCTCACCTGTCTCTCCCCAGATGGGCAGGTACTCATCTTGCTGAATGTCCAGCATGATCTCCAGTCCGTTGCCCGTCCCCCCCTTGACCGTGGTGAGCAGAGGCTTGCCATCCTCGCCTGAGTTGAACATGTAACACTTCCCATATTTTGTAAACACCTGGAGGAGAGAAGAGAGAGAAAGAAAGAGAAAAGCACATGGTGACTTCACATTGATCTCGAAGGATGAGCAAGACCCTAGCATGCCCCCAGCAGGCCAGAGTCCCTACAGCCCACTAACCTTGATCTCCCTCACACTAAAGATTTCTCCAATGATTCTTCATCTTGTCTGATGGCTGGATGTTTGCTAAGCAGGATTTTGGTATACAAGAAGAAACATGGGCACCCCACTGGGATCATTAGCATATGGTCCCCCCACCCGCTGGCTACTCCCCTCGAAAGTACCACCAGTTTCCAAACATTAAACATCATCGTAAAACTCTTGACCCTCCGGGGCATCCCCCAAGCTTCAGGCTCCTTCATGGGCTGCAGACTCACTGATACCACTTGTGATAAAGAGTTTCCAGATGTCCCCCAGGTCCCCCCAACCTGCCTCAGAGATACAGGTCTTGGTCTAATTTTCTACGTATGCATCTCTTTCCTCTACACCAGAAGCATTTTCTTCTGAAGGCCATTAAGAGGGAGGTCCATTAAGAGTCAGGAGGTAATGAAACTTACAAGGCACAGGCTGCTCTTGGGTGGAACTTTTCTTTGATATCAGTCCTCTACCAGACTGAATAGACATCTGTTCACCTCTCCCCAGGTGAACCTTCTGCTTTCTGACCTCTTGCTTCCCCCCCAGAGCCCGTAGGCATCATGAGATGGTCAAGTCCGCGGTTCCAGGGACTACATCTGCTTGTGTATTCATGTATCTTCCTACAGTGGCTCACACGGCACCCGGCACACAGATACCATAAATATATATTAAATGAGCAGATGGATGAGAAACTGGTGGTAGAGTCAGACCAAATAAATAATTTGTAGCATGGAGGCATGTAGCCTGATGCTCCACCCACTTGCCACTTTTGCCACCTGTACTTCTGGTCGTTATTCACTACCTAGACAGCCAGGCACTGTCTCAAAGATGGGAACTGATGTTTCTCCTCCTTCAGGAAGACCTCCAGGCTTTCTGGCCTCCCCTTGTGTCTTTCCCATAGCGCCCATCATACCTCACTGAATGGCACTGCTTTCTGAACTAGATGCCTTTAACTTCTGAATCTGAGCTCTTTTCTGGCATGCCAACAAGGCTTGCTCTATTTTTGCCTGATAAAAGCATTACCATAAAGATGACATGTGGAAAATGTCCAGGGCAAGGGATGAGAGACCTTTGTCCAAGTTTTCACACTGTCTCTCAGTAGTTTGATATTGAATGAACTAAGTAAACCCTTCAAGCCATGATTCTTCCACCCATAAGATGGAGACTCTAGTCCAGGCCTCTGCTGCTTCTCAAGGTTACTGAGAGGATCAGATAAGATTATCCATGGCCCCCCTAAAAAAAATCCACTGAAAACTATGCACTTTATGTAAATGCTAGCTCTTTTTTTTTTTTTTTAAACAACATAGTTATATAACCTCTTTGCAACCTCGAGCTAAAGCCAAATACATCTGGCAAGATTGACTGGAAGGGAGCCAGGACGACTGGACTGGATTCCTGCAGCCACTGAGATCTGGGTGCAGGCCACCTCCCTCTGGCTCCTATCACTCAGTCAGGGACAGATTGAGAGCAAGTGCGGCACCAGGGACTGCCTCTTGGTGCACCTCTTGAGGGTCACATGGAAAGAATACGGAGAAAGGATACCACCCGTCAGTCACGGTGCTGGACTTGGGCCTGTTAACTGCATTTAGCCTTCATAGTCATGACCATGGATAGATATTGCTGCTCCCATTGTGCAGAGGTAGAAACCAAGGCCCAATTAACATCTCACAACTAGCAATAAGAGAAGCCGGAATTCAAATCCTCGTCTGTCTAACACGCATGCTCTCCCTGGGTGTGCTGTTTTAGAAGGAACACAAGGGTCTGGGTCATCGGGACACTTTCCAGAGCAAGCGCCTTCCTCTCTCTTCTGCTTTGCTTGTCTTTTTTATCAGCCAGTCATTATTTATGTGGTTGTATCCCCACTATGTGCAAGAAACAGAGTAGTTGCAAACAACATAGGGCCTACGTCTTCCCCATCATACGGAATAACTCTAAATCACTGGCTACCATTTCCGGGTGACCACTACTGTCTCTCGGCGTCATGATGGGAGAAAACAGCTGGAGTGAGACAAAGTCCAAAGTAAACAGTTTCTCTAAGAACTGAACGTTCTCCTGCTGTTGCACACAGTGATTGAACTCAGCTAATGAACCTGTCCCCTGGAGAGATGCTCGTAGGGCCACTGTAATGAGCAGAACATTTCGTAGTTAGCACATCCATTGCAAGGGGGTTGAGTATGTCAGGAGTGACATCCAGGGCGCTTCAACAGAGCGCCCCCCTCCTTTCTTTCCTTTCATCTGTGTAGACACTCTATAAACAGCCAGTCTCGAAAACTGCCTGTAATTACACTTGGCCTATCCATATGAAGAGACTTGTTGGTAAAAGTAAATTCCAGCTTTAGTGTCTGATTATTGCACATGCCAGCTCCCCCAGTTAACTTTTTTTCCCCCTCCACTATTTAGCCCTTGACCTTTAGAATATCGGGCTAGGGACAAAACGTACTGTCTAGTTCTGAAGTCAGCCCTCATCCTAGTCCTACCACAGATGTGCTATGCCAAATGACTCTGATAAAGTGACCTCTCTGGCCCCGAGCAACAGACAAGGCTGGAGTATGAGACTGCAGTGTGGTCTCCTCTCCCCCGCCTGCCTCCCTTTTCACATAAGACACAAAGACCAGGGAGGTTATTGGCTGCTCTAGGTTACACACTGATGTCAAGTCCAAGTGGGGACATGGGTACCTCATGGAAGCATCTGCCCTTTCTTTGTTACAGCCTCCCTCAGTTACCTCACTGACTGGAGGAGACAGGATGTTGGGGCTTTCTCTGGTCCCTCCCATGTGAACTTCTGTTAGCTACTGGTTATCTGTCCTGTGTAGACTCAGTGGGAGCTGAAGCCAGTGAACTATAGTCTTTCTCTGCAGAGAAGTGGATGGGAAGTCCCTTTATGATAGGGTGAGAGGAGATTCATACTCCGAATCTTGTCAGGCCTTTGCCAGGTTGGGCCCTCATTCATACTAGTGTCTTCATGTCAGGCTGATCTTTCTTGCCCTTCCTCTTGGGGGAAGGGTATTGGGGCACATTCTCCTGTGTGCCTGTGTGAGCTGACCTGGCAGAGTGGGTCAGGATTGGGAGCCAGGTTGACCATTGTCAATTCTGACGGTCAAATGATGGCTCATGGAAGCTAAGTTCTTCCTCAAGGCAGGCAACCGTGTGGCGGTTCCCTCCAAACTAAAAACCTTCCATCTTAGAGAGAGGCTCGTTAAGATGTTTATAGGGAGGTGAAACAACTGGATGTTCTAAGGGGAGGTGAGACCCTCCATCCTGCAGAAAAACTCATTAAGACTGCAAGTAAACAGAGCAAAAGAGCTCCAGGAAGTCTGTGAAACTGACCAGGCCCTCTCTCCACAAGCATGTGCAGGCTGTAAGGATTGCTGAAAGATAACTCTCAAAGTCCAGAAGACCCTTAGAGCAGGAAGCAGCCTGGAAGAAGCAGAGCTCAGCAGAGCAACCTACAAAAGACTCACTCCATTGAAGGTGTTGAGCCCCCTGTAGGCTGGGCAGTGCATCCCCAGTTCCTACCTTTTGTGAACTGTTACTTATTCCTCAGTGGGCTTTTGGTAGTGGAGTTGTCACTGAGTCATTTCTGCTCTTGTAAGTAACCTCATACTCACATCCCTAAAAGTAACCTCAATAAAACTTATTGGTCCACCAAGTCAGACCGCGGTGACATCCATGCTTTGGTCCGTTTTTATTGGTTCCCTGTCTGGGATGAGCAGACATCTGTCTGTGTCGCCCAAGTGCAGTGACACACAACACAAACCCAGCAGGACAAAGCCTAAAGCTTCCCGTGTTAAAGGTCAAATCCCAGATACTCCTTGGTGTCCTGCAGGTTCTCCTCCCCTCTGCTCCCTGTGTTTCACACTTCCTGGCCAATTTAGTTCCAGGAGATCGACGGCTCTTCTCCCACAGGGCTTTTCTACAGGCTGGTTCCTCTGTCTGGAATCTCCTCCCGACATACTTCCCAGGGATCAGGCTTCGGCTGAACAGGCCTCATTCACCCACCTCAGTCTCTGGCTCCCAGATCTACATGAGCTGAGCCTTCTTGCCTTCCTATGTTTCTCTGCCATAGGGTATAACTAGATCATTATTTTTTTGTTGGCTATGTCATCCCCGAGACTAGCTTTCAGAGGATAGGAAGTATGTGTTTGTTGAATGAATGAATGAGTGAGTGAGTGAGTGAATGAATGAGCTCCTTGCCTTCTCTTGCCTACCCCAAGCAGGTGCACTTTGGAGCTGGCTGGCTTCAATCACTTCTACCTAGTACTCATGCTGAAATCTTGTCCAAGCCTCCCCTCCCCTCTCCTGCCCAGCTTTCTCTTTAATGCATCAAGTATCTTTTGTCTCTCTGAGGCACCAGAGCAAATAATCCTCAGGCGCTAAGATGATGAGGGAGATGCTTACCTTTGTGGGCACAGCCCGGGGTGTCTCTGAGAGAGCACAGTGCCTACCAGCTGGCACCCCAGCTGCCTCCCTTCCTGGGCTGTGGAGTCTGCCACTCCTGCCTAGTTTTTCTGTGGATTATTTTCCTCCTGGTTCAGCATCAAAGGCTCCTGAGCTGTTTACACAGAGCGCAATTTTTCTACAAACTTGGAACAAGATGCAGCCTTCCTTCGCCATTTCAGGACATAATGATGGGTAAGTGTAACACACGCTTCAGATTTATACCTTATCGCCCCCGGGCAGAAAATACAATTTATTTAAGTCTAGACTGTCAGGCCAAGCTCTCTGCTTCTCCAGATGTGCCATTCTTCCTGGCATTTCTGTGCCTTAGTGGTAAGAGCTGACAGCCCCATTGGTGGCTAGCAGCGATGGGTTTGCTGATTGCTGAAGTCTACGGTAGCTTTGAGGTTGGATTGGTTTGTAAGATTTAGGTTAAGAAAGACGTAGGCTTCAAACCGGAATCTTTAGATGAACTGAGACTGCAACCCATGTCCACGATGGTAAATTGCTAGTATCTTCAGGATGAATTGCCCTTAGGAGACAGTGTCTAAAAACCCCTTCAACTTTTTAAGTGGCTCTATGAGGCTGGAGGGAAAGAAGCTGGCAGCTCCCGAGTCTGCTTAGTGCTACCCCTGATTGGCACTTCTATAGGTACTATGTATCTTATTCTTCCTTAGGTGGCCCAACCATCCCGAGAAGGAGAAATCTTACAGCCACGTCCCTCTTTACGGTTGTGGAGATGGAGTCTGAGATCTTTCTAGCAACCAAGTTAAAAGAAGGGAACCATCAGCTTTCCAGACAGGCAGGATGGGGTCAGAGCAGCTTGCTCAGAGCTTGTTATGTCTGTGGCCTTGAATAATTGCAGGGCCTAGTGGAGACAATGGCAGTGGCTGTGCTTGAGAGATTGGTTACACAGTAACTGTCACTAGAGGTCTCAGCAGAGAGAGGATCTGAGCTCTTCTTTTCAGCAGAAGAGAGATGCACCATAGAGAGAATTATTGTTGTGGCCGCGAGAAGTGGGAACCATGAACGGAAGAATGGGAGCCTTGAAGCTCCTGCCCTGTGTCTTCCTCACCGTACCAAGTTCATCTTAAAGTGGCTTGAGGAGCTGAAAATAGTCCTGTGACATTGACTTATTTCTTAGTAGTGCTAAGCTTGTAGCTGGAAGCCCAGGGCAGCTGATGGGATTTCTGGAGGCTATAGAGTCCTGGGGGAAGTGGGGGATTTTTCACATACACAGAACAGCGTGAAGTCCATATTTGGATCTCAACAACTAAGTCAGATGTAGGATCTATGGCCAATCCCAACTGGGGTCTGAAGTTGGGAAGTTCTAAATCAATGAAGGGGTTGGGGGTGGGGACAGTCTCCCCAACTCTCCAGAGATTCTTTCAGCAGCTCCCAAACTGTAGACTGGCTTTGCTCCTCTCCCCCTCCACGGAGTGCCTTAGGTGACAATGACTATCCTTACTCTGCCCTGTGATGACAGTAGTATAATCCCACTTTCCAGACAGGGGAGGTGAGGCCCAGGGAGGCTGAGTCAGGCTATACAGCTGGTCGTTGGAAAACCAGGACAAATCTCTCTCTTATTCCAAAGGCCCATGCTTCTGCCTCACTGGCTCTCAAAGCTGCAGCTCACATCCAAATGCCTCTCCCAGCCTTCTCAGATCCCAGCATACTGGCAAGCCTGGTGCTTGCCTAAGGCTCTCCCATATGGCAGTGGAAAAGACACATCTCAGAGGCAGAAGAATTCTAAAAAAAAGTGCCAGACACCAAGAGTCCTCCAAAATTTCTCATTTTTACATGGGGGAGTCTAAGGGTCAGAGAAGTGAAATGACTTGCCCTGGGAGACACAGCTACTCGGGAAGATTTTGAGATCAAACTTGGGCTTGATGGCTAAGACCGGCTGTTTGCACCTGCCAAAACCTGAAGACCATATTTAGGATTTTTTCTGAAACACTACACTTGGGCTACTGGGGCCTGCTGGTGGGCCTGCATCTGGGTTGGCATGAACTCTTGTTGGGAGACCCTGACATATAGATCATAGGATATACAAAGCAGAGCTCTTGCTGGGAAAGGTCAGGAATGGCTGAGATCCACAAAGTCACAGTCTGTCAAATTAGAAGTGCAGAAAACATTGCTATACCATGTATCTACTTAGGAGAAATCAATTATGTAAAAGCCCCTTAGGAACCATGGAAGCATCTACCCCGCAGCAGCACACGGCTGGGCCTGCAAGCTTCGAACCTCCTAAACTGCTCATTAACACTGACCTTTTGAACATTTTCTAGGTAATGTGCTTCTCCTCCTGTCTTGAAGGAAATGAAGTTGCCTGGCTCCAAAAAAATCCTCTAAAGCCTGCCTTGTCCACCCCACTACCCCATTCAGTTTTCCTCTCAATTAAATCACTGGAATTTCTCATTGGGCTGTTTTCAAGATAATGTGCTTGTTAGAGTTCATCACTGAATTTTTTTTTTTTTTTTTGTCTTTGAAGTTCTTCAAATACATTTCACACAGTGGCAAAGTGAAAGGTCTTTATCAGACTTCCAGGAAACAAAATGTATCTGTCTTTTGTTTTCTGAAGTTGCAGTAAAGGTGTTAGGAATGAAACACAGTGGCAGAGACTTATTAACACAGAGTCTGTAGCTGGTTAGCTCTGAAAAGGCCAGAGCCGTATCTTATTCCAGCACCTGCTTGCTAATTCATCTATTCCTGCAGCAGGGTGTTTTGACCACTTATTGTATTCTAAGAAATATGACTGTGCTTGTTCCCCTAGGAAGATTAAAAAGACGATCCTGGGGACTGGGAGCTGGGAAGGTACAAAGTCATCACAATGTCTGTTGGGCAACTGTGAGGCCATGAGTTCAGATCCCCAGCACCCACGTAAGACCTAGATGTGGCTGAGTATGTCTGACCCCAGGACTGGAAATGTGGTGGTTTAGGTGGAAGTTGGGAGGGGGAAACATGTAGATCCCAGGAGTTCATTGGCCAGCAGGCTTAGTGAATCGATGAACTCTGGGTTTTGTGAGACACCCTGTCTCAAAAATTAAGGTGGAGAAGTAGTTGAGGAAGACACCGAATTTTGACCTCTGGCCTCCATACCCATGCAAAAACAGGTGTTTACGTATCCATATGAACACACACACACATACACACATACCCCACATACTCATACACACACTCATACACACAGTCACACACATGCACAAACACACACACACACACACACACACACACACACACACACACACACACACAACTTTAGCAAAACCCCATGAAAGCAGATGCTCTTCTTGGGAGTGAAGGAGAGGAGACAAGCTCTCTCCCGTCTCATTTCTCCAACAGGAGACTGCCTTCTTTCTCAGAACATTGGTCATGTTACTGAGCATGAGCTATGAGTGGACACTGTGCCAACTTCTTCAAGAACTCTCTAAGATTCCTAGAGCTCCTTGGTGTGCCATTCTCCTAGCTTGCCGATGAGGAGGCTTCCAGGCTCTGAAAGGTTAAACCCAGTCAAGGGAGTGCCTTGCTGATCGCCACTTTATGTGGAGGGGCTGTGAAGAGAAGGCTTCAGGAAGTAAGTGACGGGCACAGCTGTTTGTGGAAATTATCAAGTTCCCAGTAGCAGGGAGTAGAATGGTAGTCAGAAAAGGCTGTGTGAGTGGATGAGGAAAGGGGGCGTGTTCATTGGTGCCCACAAAATTTCATGCAGGAAAGAGGGATGATAACTACAATTAATAATAATGTATCTCATATTGTTAGAATAGCTTTAAAAAGAGGTCTTAAAATCTTTGTACCACAAGGAAAAAACTATTTTCAGGAAAAGATATGTTAATTAATTTTACATGATCATCCACAATGTAAATATACAAGGAAACATTTTGTACCCCATAAATATACACAATTATTGCTTGTCAATTGAAAACAATAGCAAAAAACTAAGAACTCTAGTGTTATTTGAATCTACGGTATGGTTGTGAGACCCTCTATGCCCATACCTGAATCCCATCAGTTGCCATGTGACACTTATTAAGAACTGGAGGCCTCTAACTTCCTACCTCCGAGACCAAAGTGCAGCCAGGGCCTTTCTAGTATCCAGGGAGCTGAAGCCAAGCTAACCCTAATCTAACGTCAATACAGGAAGGTACTGAGCACTTTGTAGAAGAAAGTATCACAAGATAGCAGGCCTGTCTATTGTAGATTGATTCTAATATAACTTGTGTTAAGTTGGTTCCCAAGATTACAGGAACCCAGACATCTACAGGGAACACGCTGATGATCTCTGTCCCCAGTTCACTTTGAGTGGTAAATAAAGTTGCCGGTGGCCAATGGCTAGGCAAGGAGACAGAGGCAGGATTTTTAGGTTCCCAGACAAGGAACATAGGGGTAAGGGAGAATCGCCCTTGCAGGGAGAGGAATAGGACACAGGCTTGAGAGCTGCAGAAGAAAGAGTTCCAATCATCTAAGAGCTGGGGAAGAGTGGCCCCAGGACCCTTCCCCCCCCCCATTGGGTCTGGGGTAGTAAAGGTGGAATATAAATTTTAGTAAATAATAATTCAGCAGTATCGGAGGGAAGAGTTAGCAACATGGAAGTTTGGGAGTGGCCCAGCCATTGAGCTAATTAAGGCATATCAACTATACGGCTATGTGTGTCTGTATTCATTGGAGAATCCGGAGCATTGAGGCAGGTAGCTAGGAACTACCACCACTGGGGGAGATTAGAGCAGACTAATTGACTGCTACATGTGTTTGCTGGGCCATTAGCACAAAGGGAGCCAGGGCAACTCAGAGTGTCTTCCTTAAAGTTCAACAAAATGTAAACAGATGTTGTCAGGGTGGACTGTTACTGACAGCATCTGGAAGTCCAGCAAGTCCTTCAAGGCCATTCTCCTGGAAGGACATTCAAACTACCAGGCTACTGCTGAAGAACTCTTTCCCACCACTCAGTAGGAAATCACATATGGAGTCCCACCTGGGATTACTCTTGGGGAATGGATACCAGGTTCTTTTAGGCCAAACGTCAGCATGGATGGCTTGGGAGGGACTAACAGGCATCCAGGCTTGACAGAGAATTCAAACCTGATCTGAGGACAGGTTTGCAGGTGTTTTTCTGAGGTCCCTACTATCTATTTCCCATTGCCAATAGGAGTTGGGTTATTTTCATCTCTGGATTTCTAGAGCCTTATCTGATAGCTGGCACACAGTAGGTACTTAATGACCTTGGGATCGTGTCATCCTGACTGCAATACTTACTATATGTTAGGTGGCATGCTCGGCGATAAGCATGACTCAGCTGTGGGATGAGGGTAAAGGTTAAGGCAGCTGGGCCATGACTGAAAGGAATTAGCATTAGAATCTCTCAGGATCAGCCTGGCTCCTTGATCTGACCATCACTATGATGTCACTCAGCCAAACCTATTGTGGCGCCAAGACAAGTCAAATCAAAATGAACACATTTGACATGAATTTTATGGGTGTAACAAACCACTTTTTTATTGACTTAAGGCCCACTCCACAAGATGAAACATGCCAGTATTGTAAATTTGGTTAAGACACAGTGGTTGGAGAGCTGAGAGGCCCCAGGGGTGAACATAACACTATTATTTTGCTAAGTGGAGACAGCATCAAACTGCCTCTAAACTCATATCTCTACCTGTAGATTAGCGCCATTCTCAGACTCTGTCAGACTCGTTTCTTGTGTAGTAGATGCCAATTAAGTGTCTGTGGGAAACTCGCCCCTATGGAACTTCTACATTACCCCCTGCCCCCAGGGGTCACAGACCATCAAGGAAGAGGAGGAAGACATTGTAAGAGCCAGAGGTTGAGGGGGACTGGAATGTGGCAGTGTTTTCTGGACACAGTGGGTCTCCTGCACTCATGAGCTCACAGAACAATCCAGTCAACATTCCGACGTGGATGAGGGAGGGGCTCACAAGCGCCAACTCCAGGCTGGTATTGATGTCAGTGGCTTCTTGGGGAGGGAGAATCAGTTTTCTTTAAGGGTGTGTCCCCTTGTAGCCTGACCATGCTCTAGTGAATAGCAAAACACACGAGTATACGAGCCCACAAACTGGATTAGTTGGCTATTTAAAAATAAAATAATGGACACAAAGTTGAGAAGGGGCGAGAGGGCTGGAGGTAAATCTGGGAAGGCTGTAGGGGAGGAGTGTGGTACATATCATCATGTGTGAAATTCTCAACAATTAATAAACAATATTAAATAAACGACAACTAAACCAAGCACATTTTAATGGGCCAAAGCAGACTACACAGAGCACCCCATCAGACAAAGTCATTGTAGGCCTTGGGCTGAGGAGAAGCTTCCTCACTTCTTGGAGGACAGGGGCTCAGAAAGAAAGGGAAGGGGAAAGTGTGGACACAAAATGCCCACTGTCCCTTGTCATTTCCATATCTCTGCTCCTTCTACCACTCTCTGCTTCCCTACTCTGCCTCAGTCTTCTCCTCCACCCAAGCAAAGCAGGCTGGGGCACCAGGAGGAGGCTGTGAGTCCTCTTACACTGAATGGCATGCCTCAGTCTGTGTGCCCATCACCCTGGAGACAGTGGATGGAAAGAGCATTGCAAAGAATGTTAAGTAGATAAAATTAGCTAGCATTTTTATTATTGATGGGAATTCTACTCCCGACTTTGAAATCTGAGCTGCTATTGAATGTGAGTCTGGGTGTGTGGTTCTCATCCTAAGCGCTTTTGTAACTATGCTTGATCTAATCACCAAGTTCTCCTACGATGCCATGTGATGTCTTGGTATGTGGTAGGAAGGATCTAATACATTAATATACCCACCACCACACATCCCTGCGTCTTTGTGGCAGGAGCCTTTAAGACTCTCTCAGCAAATGTGAAGTGTGTGTTAGCATTTAACAGTCACCATCAGAACTTACCCATCATATCTGATTAAAACTTTGACTAAAGTCTTCTCTTCCCACTTCCACTCCCTACACCCTCAAGCCTCCCCAGCCTATCGTAACCACCATGACAAATGGCCATCAGATATTTGAACAAGTGCTCATTACCACGAGTCATTAGGGATATGCAAATTAAATCCACGGAGCTAAAACCTCACACCTGCGGGGATGGCTATTCTAAAGCTCACAAAAGACAGCAAGCATTGACAAGGATGTTAAAACAAAAGCAAGCCCTCAAACACTGTTGATGGGGGTAAAAGTTAGTGCATCCACTTGATGTGGCTCAAAAAATAAATATTGAACTTCTGTATGACCCAACAACCCCATACACACACACACACACACACACACACACCCATGGGAATTAAAGTGGTATGTTAAAAAAAAAAACAACCTGCCTTCCCATGTTACATTATTCACAATATATTATTCATGGAATCAAGCCGAGCTCAGTGGCTGGGTGAAGAAATAGGAGACCTGTCTGTCTGTCTGTCTGCCTGCCTGCCTGCCTGCCTATCATCTACCCATCTATGCATTATGAAATACTATTCAGCCTTCAAAGGGAAGTAAATACTGTCAATTATGAAAGCATAGAAGAATCTAGAGAGTGCGATGCTAAAGGAAGCCAGCCAGACAAACACTTGATGTACACCATGAGGACTACAAGTCAAGCTGGCAGAAACAGACAGCGGTATCATGGTGAGTGGTGCCAGCTGTCTTCGGCTGCTTTCCTGATCCAGTGACTCCAGACATACTACTGCTTCTATTACAACTGCTAAATTTGTAGAATTCCATGCCTACCTGGTAGCTACTTCCTGTGGTTTTCTCAGATTACCTTCTAGAATGTTCTTTGAGTATTTCCTAAAGATACAGTTTGTATTACCCTGGTTGGTATTGTTGTTCCCCTAGTATCTATCCCAGGCTCACCCTCCTGCCATGAGTGGTTCATTTTGTTTTTAGACAGGGTCACACTATGTAGCCTTGGCTGGCCTGGAACTCACCTTGCCATCCAGGCTGGCCTCGGGTTGTTAGAGATCCACACCCCAAATGATGAGTGTCTCGTGCCTAGACAACCTAGCCTGAGTTGAGATCACAAGGCACTTCTTGCATCTGTTTTATTACACCTGCTGGGGTTTCCTTTCAGTATAGGTGGAGAGTGGGGGGTGGGTGGAGGAAGGACCCCCTAAAGTGAGTTATGGAGTGTTTCTGGGAAAATTTGCACTATCCTTCAGGGCTGCATTGAAGCAACGCATCAGTGGAGACCGAATGATGGTTTATGATGTTTACAGAGGAAAAGCAGATGTTCCGATTAATGCCGGGACAGAAAACAATCCCAAGGCAGGTTTATTGTCAAAGCGTATCAAGAAAAGGTCAGACAGGTGACTATCCAGGCAGTGCCTCGGCTCTGAAATCGTCACACATTCTCAGTGACTCTGGTTTTTATTGCTGTCAAACCTACTTCAGCTCTTCTAGAAAATTCTCCGAGAATGTCATTGTTGTCTACTTCTTTCCCATGTCTGGTCTCAGCTGTTGAGAAGCAGCAAGGCTCGCATCATGAATATTCAGTCTTTGTGCTTCACTAGGGTGAGAGAGGTTTTGTAGTTTAATAGGTCTGCTTTCCTGATATGTGAGGTGTGGATCTGGTGGAAAGAGAGGTAGTCTGTTTGATGCCCCTTTTCTTCCCAGGTCCATAGCAGACAGAGCAGATTACCATCGATATCCTTTCCTCTGGGGCTCACAGCTTGTCTAGTCCAGCAATTCTGGCTGTTATAAAAGGCTGTGATAGAGTTAGTGAGTGAATGAACCTTATTTTCTATCATTGTACATGGAGGTAAGTTTTGCCATGCTGCCATGGGGGACTCTGTTTGGGGCAGTAAGCTAAAAGTATCATTGGCTCAACAGAAGCAAAAGATTTTACATGTTTTAAAAATATTGTCACAGGTTTGGCCCCTGGCCTATCTCAGGGAGATCAGAGACTATGGAAGAAGATGGTGACTCTTGGACGGTAGAGATGGTTCCAAAGTTAAGAGCACTTGCTGTTCTTGCAGAGTCCTGAGTTCAGTTCCCAGCACCTACACTGGGAAGGCTCACAGATGCCTTTATCTCTAGCTCTTGGGGATCTGTTACCCTCTTCTGGTTGCCCTGGGCACCTTGCATGCATGTATATATTCATACATGCAGATACACGCACACAATATAAATAAAAAATTTAAAAAAAATCTTAACTCAATTCTTCTGTTCATTAGCTTTGTAGTTGCACTAACGCTTATTGGACAACTCTTGCTTTCCTATCTAATCTGAGCCTTTCCTGTCCTCTCCACTCTGCAGACCCTACTTGCTTCTCTTCTTTTCCTGGTCTATGAATCAGGAGACATGAGGGCTTCAGGGTAGAACCTGGAGGGGACACTGTCTTTCCGGGCTGACAATAGGAGCCTCCTTCACTTTTGCCCTACCTTAGTGCTGGCCCTTGTCCTGACAAATCCACGTGGAGATAAGACAGACACGACAAAGGTGATCTGACAGGTGGAGCCATTAATACATTTGTAAAATAGATTATAGTCCCATTTACTAATGAGGTCAGTGAGGCTCCCAGGAAGATGAGTCCCATGGAGAGGGATCATGAAACCAACCATGTGTTGCAGATGGGTATAAAAGAATACAGCATTTTTTTTTTTTAAACGGAGACATTAGAATGTGATAACTTGTTCTACCATTTGTGAGCCACATGACCTTGGACTGCTTTCTAATTTTCTCTTTAGTTTCTTCATTGGCTAGTGGGTATAATGCCCAACCAAATCCCGTAGGGATGAAGTCCAGGCTCTTCTATTTCTGGCCCTGGGTTTGGGGGTAGGGTCTGTCATGTGCTAAATGATCTGGCTATCCCTGTCTCAGTCAGTTGTCTTGGGAACCAAGGAGAATGATGACTGAGCCAGCTGACTGTAAGTTTTGAAGAACTGTTTGGAGGATCCAGTATCAGTTTCTCAGTAGGCCTTGTGGTGGCTCTAGGCCTGCCCACTGCCTGTGCCAAGGTGAATGGATGGCAGCCATCCATTTGTTTGTCTCGGGGACCGTTTCCAAGTCTCTGATGCAGATCTTTCCCATCAGCTGCTGTGCAGGACCCCATTTAGGACCCCCTCATCTTCAGCATCCACTCTTACCCTCGTTGTTAGAGAAGAAGATACCCAATTCCTAAGAGGCAAAATAGCCTTCCTAGCATCCTTTGGCAAGTCAGAGGCAAGCCCATGGCTTCCAACCCAGCCTGTCTGAAGAAGCGCTAGTACCATGTATACCACTCTATGAAATAGCAACAGAAATACACTTTAGTATTTTTTTAGGATTGTAACAAAAATTCAAGATTTGCACATAGCACATTCTAGCATGTCTACATGTAAATCAATCTAGCTGTAAGCCAGTGTTAGAAACATTCAGGGCCCACCGCTCTCCAGGCATGGCAGGGTGAAAGGCTGAACCTCTTCATTGTGGTTTCCTGCTCTTTCTGACCAATGGTATGAGTCTTGGCTGGGTCTCTCAAAGTCCACTGAAGTTCTCCAACCCTGGTTCTCAAAGCTAGAGGTCAGAGGGTATGGGTGAGCAGCACTTCTGTACAGTTTGAAATTGTCTTGCTTCTGCTTTGATGCTCTCCCTCCAGTTAACCTGGGACTCCCCACCCTGCCTGGCTTCAGCTCTGCAGCAGATCAGAGAGCATCATCTCTGACCCAGTGAGCTGAAGTGCTTCTTACAGGTCTCCCTGCCTGCTCCCTCCTTCATCCATCAAGGTTTTACACCAATCAGGAGGATATTTCTAGAAAGCTCACTGTCTCCCATGGCTTCCCATGCCTTGGTTGGGAAGAGTGCCAAGCTCCCGGGCTCATAACTTCTTATGGCCTCTTCTTACCCATGTCTTGTGAATAAGCTCTGCTTCTCTTCTAATATGCCACATCCCTTAATACTCTCATCTCTCAGCCAAGAGCCCATGCTCCTCCACTGGGCAGACATTCTCCTTATACTCCAGCTTGGGCCCACCACCTTCACAATGCCTTCTCTGGCTGGTCACCTCTTCCTCAGAATGGGTGAAGCTCTCTGAGACGTTGGGAGCACTTCTTAATCTTCTATGTTCCCATGCAGTGTAAGCCTGGTATCAGCCTCTTGACTTCACAAATATCGGGGCTGATGAAGGGGACCCTCTTCTGTGGCACTATGCATTCTTCTTGATGGCCCTGATGGCTTTGTGTTTGTGGGATCACGTGGTGGATGCCATTTTTCCACTCCAGAAGACAAGCTCTCAACTGTCTCACTTTTGTTTATGTGCCAAATTCTCTTGGAAGCATCCTGAAGATGGAGACCTGCATAGAAGAACCATCTGGCAGGGTTCTTAGAAGCATGATGAGAAGACTTTAGTGGGAGAAGTCAAATTACACTGTTGTGACAGGGGCCAAAGCTGATCCATGCAAGTGTCTGGCTGTGGTCCCCAAATTGGATCTGGGCTACTCTTGGAGAGAAGAGATAATCTCCTTTATCTAGAGTTCAGTTCCCAAGGAGGAAACTTCCAGAGCGGGAGCTAGCCATCAGCTGTCACTTTTAGTGCTGATGACAGAATCAATTCTTCTAATAGTGATCACAGCATCCACTGAGCTGCCAAAGTCCCAGGAGCTGTCCAGAGGCTGAGCAGTAAATAACATACTCCAAATAAAGGAATGCATCCATTTATTGATCTCTCTTTGTCCTATCCCTAAACTGTGAGACTATGTCTTATTGTCTATCCAAGCATTATTTACAAGGCTTTTCTTAACATACCCAGCAAGGATTTATTTGCTGAGTGATTAAATTAAAAAGGTATGAATGAAAAAGATAATGCTGAAATTTGTGTTTAAAGAACAAGATTCATTTGTACACAGTTCAGCTGTTCAAAGGCTGCAAACGCTCACACACCTATCTCATCCCACCCAGGCTTGCACACTGAGGTGGCTGGTGGACAGGTGGCACCTCCCCCAGCAAACCTCTTCCTGTCCCTGTGGCTGTGTGATGGATGTGTCTGGGAGGAGGCCACACACGAGATGATCAGGCTCTTCCCAGATCCTTGTCTGACATGGAGAAGGAATGGCTGGTGCAGCGGGGGTATCAAGAATGAAAAGGAGTTCATTTAGAGAGATCATAATGACTACAAATATTTGAGGAGAGATCACTGAAATAGAGAATAGCTGTATTCCGTACCACCATGAAGAACAGATCAAGGGGTTGGGTTAGACTTAAGGAACTCACTTAACAGTTGAAGTGACCAGTGATCTTTCTAGGGAGGTAGACCTCTTTAATTAGTGTGTGCATGTATGCGTGCATGCATGCATGTGTGTGTGTGTATGTGTTATTTATTTATTTATTTATTTATTTATTTATTTATTTATAGTTTTGTTTGTTTGTTTTTAGATAGGGTTTCTCTGTATAGTCCTGGCTCTCACTCCATAGACCAGGCTGGCCTCGAACACAGAAATCCACCTGCCTCTGCCTCCCAAGTGCTGGGACTAAAGGTGTGCACCACCACTGCCCAGCTGCATGCTGTTATTTGTATGTGGTCCTTCACCATGGCTTACATATCACAGCTTTAGTGTATAGGTCAGAGGACAACCTTGGGCTTTGGTCCTTGTCTTCTACCTTGTTTGAGGCAGGGTTCCCTGTTCCCCACTACGGTTATCTGGCCCATAGGCAACTGGGAACTTCTTTGTATCTCCTTCCTTCTTGTAGGTATACTGGGGTTGCAGAGATGTGATACCACATAGGGATTTGTGCAGGTTCTGGGGATCTGAACTCTAGCTCTCAAGCTTTTGTTCAAAAAGTATACACTGAGCCATCCCTACAGCCCACTTTGCCTTTGAAGACAGGGTCTCTCACTAGCTTGCAGCTCACTAAGCAGCTAGGCTGGTTAGCCAGTGAGTCCTAAGGATCCTGCTGCCTCTTCCACTCTAGCACTGGGACTTTTTTGGGGTTCTGGGGAGCACCTTTAAGTGGTTGTGCTTATAAGGCAAGCATTTCACTAACTAAACCATCCCCTCACCCTACATATTTTATTTCACAGCAAGGGCACAGCTACTCAGGTCTATTCAGTTTTCAGAACACAGGTAAGTTTGATGACATTTGGTTAACATTCATTTTACAACAAAAACGTTAAATTCTCATCTTTCTCTTTCTTCAGGTGAGGAATGAGAGTGGCTGAGGCATAGAGGATATAAGAACAAAGGTTAGCATCATAGGACATGGGCTCTAGGTACTTATGCTTCATTCCATTACCCTGTTTGCTTTGTATGTGTTTGAAATCTTTCATAAGGAAATGGGTATAAGTTCATCTTAAGACAAAAATGGAACAACAGAAAAATCTTGTTGTCTATTAATTTAGTGGGCTACATTAGGAAACCAAGCTTCCTAGAGTTTCCTCTAGGAAGTGTTTCCAGGAGCACCATGTGTAAATTGCCCTGCCCCAAGACTCTGAGATATGGGAGGATAATGCCGAGGACAGAAGACTGACTTAGCTCAGTATCTCCACCATTTCCTGAGAGAGAGAGGGGTTGGGGGGAGAGACTTGGTGGGTCTGTGCAACACTAGCTGAGGGTCTAGAAAAGATGGATCCTATTGACCTATGTATGAATTAGGACTAAGGCTCCTCACTTCACTCAGTGGGGAGTCCTAGTGTAGAAGCAGAAAGATGCCCCTGATCCTGAACCCTGAGAGGAAAGTGGAGTAAGATTACACAGTAAATCAGGATGGAGAGTTTGACATTTGGAAAGCAGTCTGAACCTATGACAGTGTGAATTTGGAGTTCCTGTCTATAGGCTGGTGATGTGAACCCAAACAAGGACCCCAGTCTCTTGGAACCTCAGTTTTCTTATCAGTAAAATGGGGGACAGAATGGTCTCAGAGGATTAAATGAGGTTCGGCCCCTGGCATATAAATAGGCAAGCACATTCTGTAACCAAACTCAAGCAGAGGTAGGGGGTGATGGGGAGGAGAGGAAAGGACTTGAAGGCCAGCTCGGATGTTGGCAACTATCAGAGCTCACCTCTGCAGGATATCTAAAGGATAAGCCACATCTACATGTATCACCTTGGCTTCAGTACCAGGATGAAAACTTACAAAGAAACTTCCTTGATAAAATCTTAGCCTTCTAAATGGATTTCAGTCCCCTTTAAAAGCAGTAGTTGCTGGTTCACAGGCTAGTTTGATGCTGAGTGGGTAAAGTGCTTTCCTCATAACCCTGACCACCTGAGTTTGGGTCCCCCAAGCCCCCATAAATAGACGGGCACAGTGGCATATGTACATGTGAAATTCCAGTATATCTTTACAGTAAGATGGGAGGCTGAGGCCGAAGAATATTCAGAGGCTTGGGGGCCAGCTAGTCAAGTGTGTGAAACAAAGAACAAGAGATACCAGGGTCTCAAACAAGGGAGACGAGGACTAACAGTAGGGGTTATACTCCAGTGTCCACATGGGCATCATGGCACATGTTCATGCATGTACATTGTCCTCCGACACACACACAGAGTAAATGCTGTTTTTTTCCACATCCGGTGTCATTTCCACCTCTCACTGACATGTAGGGTGCTGAAGAGCTGCTTATCTATCCATGCTGCTAGGACACACCCTTCCACTGACACACACACTCAGCACAACCTTGTAACCTCCTCTTGGACCCTGAGTTAGTCCTGGGCAGGTCCGAAGTCATTTTCAGTGAGGGGTAGGAGAGGGATTCTTCTCATTTCTCTACCTACCTAGCTGCCACACCACGGGTGCCTAACTAATGTGTACTAGATAAAATATAAACTAAAATGTGTGAGCTTTGCATGGAGACAGGCACTTTGTGCTCCCAGGATCCTGGAGGGTCAGATGTAGGCCATTCTCTATGTGATAGTGTTTTTTCTCCAAGGTGGCCCCTGGGAAGTACTCATTAGCAGGCAGCACTCTTACAGACAGCAGACATCCCGGAGTCAAGCTCCAGCGTGGTCGCCACACTGGACACAGCATATATCAGATGCCTAATGGTGCGTTTGAGGACATAAGTGGTGTGCACCAAACTGAACCTGAGGAGAGAATTAGAGCCAGACGCACAGCAAGGAGGGAAAACACCAAGAGCAGCCTTGAAGACAATGGGCCAGATACAGACCTTCAGACACAGGAGAAAACCATCACTCAAGCTCCCAGCATCCCTGGAGCTGCCTGCTTTGGAGAGCTGGGCCAGGGGCTGTGCTTTTGATCACTGCTGTCTCTGCTGGGCCTCCTGGCCCAGCCCTGACCTTACCACTTGAATGCATAGGCTTCCTACCTACATTGGCAGGTCTTCCCCCTCCTCTGTCCTCTGTCTACTTTTTTCTGTTTTTGTCTGTTACTCTCTCTCTCTCTCTCTCTCTCTCTCTCTCTCTCTCTCTCTCTCTCCCTCTCCCTCTCTCTCTCTGTGTGTGTGTGTGTGTTTGTGTGCGTATACATGTGTGCACACATGCATGTGTGCACCTATACATTTGGAAGCCAGAGGACAAACTCCAGTGTTGTTCCTCAGGACCTGCCTACCTTTCTCTTTGCTTTCTTTTGATACAGGGTCTCTCTCCAGTCTAGAACTCAGCAGGTGAGCTTGGCTGGTGGCTGTCTGGGCCTCCTCAGTACTGGTATTGCAAGTATATGTTCCCATGCTGACTTTTTTCTTTCAGTGTGAGTTCTAGGTATTGAACTTGGGTCCTTGTACTTACAAATCAAACACTTTACTGACTGAGCCATCCTCTCAGCTTAATGTAGGTTTTAATTCAATACATATGCTGGCCTGTGTATTATGTGGCTTAAGATTATACATCACAGAATTTCTACTTACAAGTCCAGAGCCAACCTGCTGGCTTTTCTAGTTCTGCCATTGCCCCAGGATGTCAATGCACTTGCCTTGCCTCAATTATTCCTTTGCCTTTAAGTTCTGTGGCCAAAATATTGAGAGTAGCATATGGTAGAGGTGTGTTCTCCCGTGGCACACATGCCACCTTCAAATACAAGGAGACAACAGTCAGCCAAAGTTCCAAGATTCTGATGTTTAGCTGAAGAGATATCAAACAGTTTTAACTGGATACAGCATAGATCAAACACACACATGCACACATCTGCACACATCTGCACACACACACACACACACACACATACACACAGATACTACATGTCCATGAAGGCACACACAGAGAAACACACATATAGACACATATGCATATATACACACACGCACACAGACATGCATAATACATAAATACAGACATACAGACAGAAAACAGTTGCCACTTGTAGAAGAGACCCCACTTTATTCCATGACCCTTCACTGCCGAGGCAGCTATTCCTGGGGCCTGATTCAGTGCAGGCCTCTGGGCTCCACAGCTCTGCATTCTAATGCCTTTAAATTGCATTGTGTCTGCATGCCCATGTGTGTGTAGAAGGAGACAGGTGTGTGTTGGGTCAGCCTGTCACGTGGCAGAGATGAGAAATCATGACCTGAATCTCAATCTTTTTTGCTCATGCCTTACCTCATTCCTCAAAGATCTGAGGTTGTTTACAGGGCAGAGATGACTGAGAAAGGGTTCTTACCTTCAGGGACCACAGGGTCTCTTTCAGGGGGGAATGAATGTGTAAGTAAACAATGACAATAAACAACAGCAAAAAGAAGTATGTGGCCAGTGGGCTATCAGTCAAATACACACAATGAGACCTACAGCTGGGCCGGGTGACCACGAGGTCAGGAAAGAATACAAGGAGGAGCTGAGATTCTCAGTGTGGCCAGCGGGAAGGAAAATGTCAGGGCCCCAGGAGCAGGGGATGGTGGAGGACAGACACAGAGGTGTGAGTAAATACCTGTGGGTCTCTGGGAGGGAGCTGTGATCACCTTCATGGATTTCAAGGGAGGTCATGGAGCAAGGAAGTTTTGGTAGAGATGGGAAGGTGGATTGAGCCATACTGTCAAGACCCTGGGGCTGGGCTTGAACCAAGTAGTATACAACACAGTTCTGTGGTTTCCTATCGTGTGCTATACTTGTGTTAGGGACGGAAAATGTGGACATCAAGAGGTTAAAAGGTGTTTTACGATTCCAGGCTTAGACCTGCAAATAAGTAAAGGCAGCATTCAGACTCACATTTATGAACCCCTGCTCCACAGGACCCTAAGTGAAGGGGCTCTGAAGCCATGAAGCAGTTCTGGAAAAAATGAGGACCTTAGGAAATACAATGGCAGAGTGAGTCTTATGATCATCCTCCAATTGAGACATTGGGATGACCACTTCTGACCCCTCACTGCTGTCAGAAACACAGAAGCAAAGTGGAGTTAGCTGCAGAGGAGGAGGAGAGGGGGCTTGTCCAGCAAGGACCAGACAAGATGCTAGTTGGGGATACATAAGGGTGGGGGTGGGGGAGAGAGACAGAAAGAATAGACCGTCTCAGCTCATGTGGCTGAACAGAGACCTGGGCTGCAAATATAAACCCCAGTCTCTGTTCCTGTACTTGACTGTCTCTTATTCCTGCACTCAGCATCCAACCTCCAGCCCCAGGCCCAACACAGAGAATCTAGGAACTGCTAGTGACGTAGATGGTAAGGGCTGTGTGTTACGGATTGGCGTGCAGCGTTTTGCATATTTCTCCAAGAGGCTCAGTATGGAAGATGTTACAAGCTATCCTGAATATAAAGACCAAGAAAGGTTAAATCATGGATGCAAGACAGAGCTGGCATTAACACCCATAGTGGTGCTTCCTTGCTGCAGCTCCTGAAGTGAAGCAGGGCAATGGTGCTATCTTGAGGAGGACCCTAGTGACCATTCTCAGTCCATTCTCAGAGGCTGTTCTCAGTAACCACCCCAGACAGCAGGTGTAAGCAAGCTGCCATTGTCCTGGGCAAACAGAAACATGAGACACCAATGACAAACTGTTCACATATTCCCAGGTCTTTAAGAGTACAGTAAAGCACTCCACTTTCACTTATATGCCAAAATCAGGATGTCTCCCAGATCACCAGAAATGGTCCTTTTAAATGTTAATGGAAATAATCTGGAAGGTAAGAAAGGAAGAGAGCCCCTGCATCCCTGAAAGCATTACTCAATCTGAACTATCCCTGTATCCCTGTATACAGGACCAGGGAGATCTTCCTGACCTGCAGGGCTCAGGGCAGATCTCTGAGATGGGCACCCTGTGCATTCTCCATAGAGCCAGCTGTTTTGAAAGAACTATGATGCTCACACACAGATGTGACTGCAAAACAGGCTTTCTGATCTCCAGGTTCAAGCTCATCCTGCTTCCCTTCATGTTCCTGTGAGCATTCTCCTCAGCTCTCCCCTGTCTATCTCAGTTATGTGGGACCAGCGCTCGGAGACATTTTTCACTCTCTCGTTCCTTCAGGCCTTTGACTCTGCTGTTCCACTTGTCCAGAATGCCCTTCCAGGAGTTGCTCTCCTGGCAGACTCTTTCCCCTTCAAGAGACAGTGAAGCCATCCCATCTGGGCAGCCTTGCCAGGATCACAGTGCCTTGCTGAGCCGCTCTGGGCCTCGTTCCCAGGTTAATTGCTGGCATCTATTGCACTGTGGGATTTATGTGTCCATCTCTGCACTTGACTCCAGGCTCCCAGAGGGCAAAGATTCACTTTTGTTCATCTCTGTACCCCAGTGCCCTGTATAGGCAATCCAATGAGCTCTCAATCATGGTTATTGTATGGAATTGAAATGTCCTTGCTGGGGAGGGACATTGTAACCAGAAAGGCCAGCTGAGAATAGGAAAAAGTCCGGAGGTGCAGGAGATGGCAATGCATGGCTGACTTGACTTCTTCACGTCCTGTGGGGCAGAGGGTGGTCCTGCCAGAAGAAAGGGGCTCAGAAAGGGTTTGAGGGCACAGGGAGAGAGGCAAAGAGGGGCTGGCTGGTGGCCCTAGAGACTGTTCAACCCTGCATCTGCCTGTTGGAGTCAGTCTCTGGAAAAGTACCAGTGAATTAAAGCCCAATAAAAAAGTCAATTAAGTCCAAACTCGTTTATGCCTTAAGCTCCCCCAAGCCAGTGAGCCAGAATGCAAGCTGGGCCGATATTTCTCCATTTCCCTCCATGTCTACATTGGTCTCCAGTGAAGCAGCCGTGACACATTTTATTTCAACTATAAATGGGGCAGATAGACTGATAGCAAAGTAATGGTTGCCGGGGGGCTCTCTGGATACCAGCCAAAAGATTCTTGTCAGTAGGGGTGATGGCATGTTCTGACCTTGAGCTCTGCTAGGACATTGGGGATCTATGGGACTGCATGTTGTCCCATATACATGTGGGCATGGTGCATATGCCATGTATGTACACTGTTGTTGAGTACATAGGTAAGTACAATTTTCAAGATTTGAATACTGATTCATTTTTACATTGACTAACGATGTACTCCAGACATATACATGCACTGTATTTGCCCCTGGGGTTATTGGGGTGAAGGAGAGTTTCAACCCTTATCTTTGTGGGTTATGTAGTCCAGAAGTCTTTAAGAGAAAACATAGACATGAACTGACTGTTACATGAATGCGCGTGTGTGCATGGATGCTTCAATATGGGTGTGTACAAATCCCTGGATATCAGTGTACACATGTGCTCAGATCAAGTGTGTGTGTGTGTGTGTGTGTGTGTGTGTGCGCGTGTGCATGTGTTTGTGTATTGTAGAAGTTAAATGACTAGCTGACTCGGCCCTGCAAAATTTCCCTGAAAAGCAGCTGCTGACCAATGATAATTAATGTGACTTGTCATGTGACTTGTCATGTAAATGGGGGTGAAAGGGGAATGAGAAGAAAGAATAGAGTTGTCAAGAGCACTTGGATCAGAACCAGAGAGAGAACGCTAAAGAGTAGGCTTGCCCCTGGACTCTGTACATCTCATCTGGAGCTCTCACCTTTCTGGTGCTCACTGGCCGCAGCCCTTAGGAGGCTGCACCATCAGTGGGTGGTCAGAGAAAGCCTGATGTAAGGTGATGTGCATGGGAGAAGGCAATGTGGAGTTTAGAATCGCAAAACTGATGCTTGCTAGCTGTGTAATCTTGGACAAGTGTCTTAGTCTCTCTGAGTCTAAGTGACATGTCTTTTATACTGCCATAGGATGGCCATGACAATCCAAGAGTTCTAAAGTGATCAGGAAAGGTGGAATAAGGAGGATGTAGCAGATATAGGTAATAGTCTTGAGTTTTGAGGGACAAAACTCTTCTTCACACCACCACTACCATCATACCACCACCACACCACCACCACCAGCTTCTCCTTCTCTCTTTATGTGTGAGTGCCTGTGTGCATCCCCATGCATATGTAAGTAGAAGCCAGAGGAGGTCAGCTTTGGATGTCTTTCTCTACTACGTGTGTGTGTGTGTGTGTGTGTGTGTGTGTGTGTGTGTGTGTGTGTGTGTAATTTCCACTTATTTATTTTATGTGTATATGGGTATTTTAGAGCTTTTAATTACTAAGCCACCCCCTCTGGCCCTTCTCCATCATTTTCTTTTTTTTGATACAAGGTCTCTCACTGAGCTGGTGTTTGGTTAGAATAGCAGGCCACTGGTCCCCAGGATCCAGCTGTCTCGTCCTCACTCCACGGCTGGGGTCCCAGAGCTTGGCTTCCTGCCTGGCGTTTAGCTGCACCCTGGCATACCATACTTAGGTCCATACACTTATGCAGCAAGGCCTTCACCCACCGAGCCATCTCCCCAGCCCTCCTTGCACTTTTCAAAAGCAAGCTACAATTTGCCTCTACCTGATTGCTTGCATAGCATTTCCCAAAGTGTCTTCCAGAAAATACTATTTGCCTGAGATGTTTGAGATAAAATGATTCTGTTGGCCAAATTGGTTAGAATATGCTAGACTAAACAAGGTTTAAGAAAGTTTCTTTTTTGGTTAGAAATTTAAAAATACATTGACAATTCCATATCTATATGCACTGTATCTTAATCATATCCAATCCAAATTTATTTCCGCTCCCCTTCCTACCTTTGTGCCTTCTTTTTGTATAATCTCCAGTATTTGCCCTTCCTGCCTTCATGTTCTCTTTTCTGTTTTTGAGCCCATTAAGTCCAGTTAATGGTGCCTGCATGCACACAGGCATAGGGCCATACAGGACAACATTGGCAGCCTACCAACAACCACACCTCCAAAAAAATCAGTTATCAATTACCAATGGTGTGTCAGCTAGGGCTGGAGCATTATGTAAAATGTAAAAAACTCTTATAGGACTTCTCAGAGCATTTATTCACTGATGTGCATTGTGAATTTGAGGGGCTGAGGGAAAAGTGTTCACCCCTCTATCTCAGATTGGATTTACCCAGAGGCTAGGTTTTATGGGCGGTGGTATATTTAGGAGGTGACTCAAGGAAGAGGTGATAATTGAGGCAGGGAAGGGAACCGGTTCCTGTTCTGCCTGGGGTTTAGTCCTGCAGGAAATCTGAGACAACACACGCAGGAGTGGAGGGAGCCTAGACATTTGTCTGATTGCTCCTGCTTAGTACAGGTAGGGGTCTAATTCACCAGAATGCCTCATGTCCCTGTAGGCAGCAGACACTCTCACAACTGTTTGGAAATGTGCCTAGGGGAAAAGGTGTTGACAGCAGCTGCCCAACTTGGTCCCCACACCTACCAGAGCTAGATCATGGTTTTATAGTCCTTTCTTTGGGTAGCACTGAGTAGAAGGATAAAGTGTGAAATCCCTCCACGGATTAGCCCTAAGCCATTTTTCTAATTTTATCCCTTCCCTTTTCCTTTTAGCCTCAAAGCCAAGGTATCCGAATTACCGCTGTGGATGGGCAGTGGGGCTTGGATAACATGAAAGGTCTCTTCCGATTGGGATTTTCTGGGCTGGACTGTTGCTAAGTTATAGTTCAGCATACACCAATCCCTGAGTCTGACCCCTACCATCACATAGCCTAGACGTGGATACTATAAAGCTAGCACTCCTGAGGTAGAGGGTTGGGGATCAGGGGTCAAGGTCATCCTTGTGGAAATATCAGGCTGGACAGCAGTTGAGAGACACGAGGCTCTATCTCAATAAAGAAAAAACCAACTCACTAACCAACTAAGCATAAATCCAAAAGGCAACTAGGATTTCTGAGGCTGTGGCTCATTGTAGGACAGTGGCAATGAACAGGGAGAGTCATGAATGTTCTGGAAGGTGGTGTTTGTCAGAAGAGCCACAATTCTGGTTGAAAGAAGCCAAAGTCGAGGCTTAACAGAAACAAGGGGGGATGGGCCAAGGGAGTCAGCAGTTGCTGAGTGGCCTTGTTCTGAGGGGCTTACTAGTGTCTTAAAGGGACCACAACGTGTTATATAAATAGAAGTCAGCAGCAGAGGTTCTGGAGAACTGTTGACCATCTAACCCTAAATATTTATTTGAAATATAAGGAAATTTATATTTCAAATAAATTTACTCTCTAGTCTCAAGACTAGAGAGTAAAAAAGATTTTCTTGACATCACCCATCAATTTAAGAGCAGAGCCTGGATCAGCACAAATGCCCCTTGTGTGTAGCAGGAATTTTCTCAGCTCTGGACACGTCTTACTTACCAAGAGTTTAGCTGTTGTAAAGAATAAAATAAAACATGTATTTCCTCTGCCTGTTGCCTTTAGCATATGATGCCAAACCCCTCACATACCACCTCTTCCATCACTTCCTGGGACGTCTCTCCGCCTCCTCAGGTAGTAATAGCATTTTCAGTTTTTAGAAACATCAGCAAGTTTTGCCAGGCAGTGCAAGAGATCACGAATGCTAATGCCTCCATCTGGGAATTATGTTAATTCACTGTCCTGAACTGACATTTGAAAAGTTACATACTTTAATTGGCTGTCTTCTCTGTCTACAAGCCCAGGGTCAGATTCTATCTTATCAGAGTTTCGTGAGGTAGGCCAGTGTTGGGTTGGAGGGAGTGCTGACCTGGGATCAAATGTCTTGGGTTCCAGCCCTCAGGTATATGGCTGTGAGCAGGCTGCTTCCTATATTCCAGCTTTAATTTACTGTAAAGTGCGAGGAGTGGGGTTCTTCAACCTTCTCCAGCCTTCTGTAAGTGCTAACCATGTGGGACCCTTAGCTGCAAGGATCTCAAAGCTCTTGCTTTCTTTCATCCTTTGGGTTCTAGGGATGTCTTAGTTTTGTTTGCTGTTGCTGTGATAAAATACCTTAAAATTGGCTAAACTTACCTATTTACATGGCTGTAGCAAGGATCAGATGAGACAAGCCATTCACATGTATTTGGGCAGGACAATACCTTAGAAAAATGGTTACCTTTCAAACATCTTTTAGGGGGCAACTTGGGGGTGCTGAAAAAATACATGTCCCCAGGTCTGGTATAGACTTTGTGATGAGGCCAGCCACTTGTGCTCTAAGTGGGCCTCTTATGTGATTCTTAGGGATACTGAAGTAAATATATTATGGCTTTGTGTTATTGCACCTCACACCCTCACCTTGGAGGATCACCTCTCCCTTTAGGTTCTCAGGCCCACTGAGCATGCTCTAAGAAGTCATTCAGTGTCCTATATCTGAGACTCTCTCTCTCTCTCTCTCTCTCTCTCTCTCTCTCTCTCTCTCTCTCTGTCTCTCTCGGACAGTTTTTGAGTATGTGAGACAGGTATCATGCTATCAATAGAGAAACTAAAAGCTTTGAAATTGGTAGAGTATCAATACTCTCTGCTACTGATACCTTGTGACCCTCGATAAATTGCCTACCCTCCAAATCTTCATTTGTCTCTCAGGAATGGGAGTGCAGGAAATACGCTCACATAAGGAAAGTGTCTCCTGCATTGTAAAGGCTCCAGAAAATCTGGCTCTCTGCACTCTGGGGGTTCTGAGACCTGCTGTGGTGAAGACCTGATCTGCAGAGCCTCAGCATAGCTAAAGAACTTACACTGAATCCCCTCAGAGCCCAGGATCTGACACAAAAGAAGCCCATTACTCCCTTTTCAGGGCTAATGAAGTTTAATTACCTCTTCTATGAAGCAGTCATGATTAGGTACATACCGGGCTGGCTTGTCATGGGGTTCCCATGGACACAAGAAAGAGCCAGAACACATCATGGTTGTATTAGTAATAGCTTTTGCCGTGAATATGGGTGGGAAAGCTTGAATATAGCAGCCTAGTGGCTGCCTGCAGAGTTCTATGGTCGCAGGCTTGCTTTTATGGTGCTCTTAACAACAGCTCCAAGTAGTAGCTTTTCCTCTGCAGAGAATGGTGGCCATTCATCTCTCATGCTGGACTGCATCTGACCCACAACAAAGTTGCAGCTCTCACCAGATGGAGACCCCTCCTCTTTAAGGCAAGGATGTTCCTCTCCCATTAGACTGGAACCCTCTAGAGTTGGGTGATGGAGCTTCCTCCATTAGACTGTGACTCACGCTAGGACTCTACTGTGGACTACTCATTAGACTACAGGTGGTGGTTAAGAGTGAGCTGAACATCAGCAGCCATCTCTTCCTGCTTCCTGACAACGTGTGTGGCGTGGCCAACTCCTTCACAACACTGCCACCACGGTTTCCCCATCATAATCAACGCAACCTTAAACAGTGAGCCAAAGGAAATCCTTCCACCCGCAAGTTGTTTTGTAAAATCTTTTGTCACAGCGGGGAGAAGACCAACTAAAACACTATATTGCCTGGGAAAATCTGTCTTCTTTGATCAGACTTAGGATTTTCTCCCCAAGGACAAAAACTACGGTGGCCTTTGTCCCAGAGATCACCCAGAATGTTTTTTCTCTCTCATCTATAAGGCTCTTATTACTGTGGAGGTTCTGCCCTTTGCTTTGTAAGCAAGAAAAAAAAAATCAAACCAGAAGGCAACCAGCTTTCTTTTACACGTTGTTGGCTTTTAAGTAAAGATAGTTAAAATAATTTATATCCTGCTCAGGGAGAAAACTTGAGAGAGGAAGGAGGGGTAGGTTTTCCTGCCACAAAAAAAGCACCATAAAAAGTTCTGCTAAATGCTCACTCAGCGGCCTCCGCTCCTTCCAGCGCAGAGCAAACACTCATGATTTAAGCTGAGCTCTAGAGAAAGGTTGGTACAAGAGATATAACTGCAGATTTGGCTTGAAACCCTTTTGGTGGGAGTCAGGCCTCTCTGAAGACAAGGGCTCCTAGACCAAGTAAAGGAGGTCTTGGCAGCACGCTGTGGCTCCCAGAAGATGTAATTCCCACTTCATGAGTGTCTACTTTTGTTCATTAATTTATATTCAGAGCTTGGGGGCAAGAGCTAGAAGGAAGTAAGGAGCTAGGCTTCTCCCAGCTCTGCTGCTAACTAACCATGCTTCAGTGGGCAAATCTCTCCCTCACACTAAACCTCAATCCTTACTGACCTGGAATTTTCTTGACATGGTCTGCAACTATACAGGGTGTCCATGGTGGCTGAAAACCTAGAGGGATATATGTAATATAAACAAACACATTAATTTATCAGAAAATAAAAGTATGTATATTTATAAAATTCCATGGCATATATTTATGGGTATAAGATAATTCGACAAGTATTTATCTCTTTCATTTGTCTACCTGTGTAATCAATCTCCCCTGCTCCCCATATCCCTGCTACCCCTAAGATCTCCACAGTCATGGTCTCTCTATCATATACAGCATGTAAATATCATCATGTATAGTGTTTGCCTTATATCTAGAGCTGAACACCAGTGGTTTACCTTGTTGTGAACTATGATACTGACCTTTCAGAAAAAGTAGGCCCATAGGGTTAACCCACTATATTTTTATTAAATTTAGGTTGACTCCACAGAAAAGAGCCTATAACTTGTACTATAAATTTACTTAAAAGCTCATGGCAAGGAACGTCATAGGCCATGGGAGGTGGGGACTTAATTGTGTTGTTTAGATAAATAAACATAGCATTGAACTGCCTTCTTGCTATATTATTTATACCCATATACAGTTAACCACTCTCAGTCTTAAATCTCTCTCCTTGCAGTGAATTAGGTGCTGAGAATAAGCGACATAAAGCAAGCTATTCATATCACCACGGTTCCAGAAACATTGCAGAGGAGCAGGCAGAGAATGTAAGAGCTGGAAGATAAAGAGAAGGGGTGCGGATTGCCAACCATTGAGATAAGACATGGGCACTGCAATCCGGAGCTCTCAACAACCGCAGATGACCACACCGGTTCTGTGCAGATGAATCCATAAGCAGCCAAGCACAGGCAGAGGGTAAGCTCAGGGCTGTTGCTATTATATTTAAGGAAAGAAAAAGCCATTGCTTTTAGTTATGAATCCACTGGTGATCCCACTAGGCTCCAATGACAGTTCCAATCCAACATTCACATAGGTGTGGCCCTGTTTAAACTGAAGGACTCATAAAACAAAACAAAGGTCATGAATCAGTGAAAGAGACAGGTGGTGGTGGGTTAGCAAACAAGAGAGGGAGATGAGAGAGAGTAGTGGGGGAGATAGCAACCAGAATGTGGCATACAAATGTCTGAAATTATCAGAGAACTAACTTAATTAATAAAAATGAATTAATGATTAAGTGACTAGCAAGGCAGAATTCTCTTGAGAATGGAGGGACCAATACAATAAAACAAGGACTCCAAAAGTAGGCTGCGAACATGCTCAGAGGTCTGGAACACCCATCTCATTAACTCCAAGCTTCATGGTATCTAGAGGCAAAATCTCTACCTAGAGGATTCAGTTGTTCTAAAAGAGACTTAGATGGAGAGAGTTAAGAGCCAGCATGCTGAGATGAATCCACTCTTACCGCCCAGCTTCCTCTGAACGTTTATAGATCCATTCTCTACCTTCAAAGGCTAGCTGTATCCTTTCATAAGGATTAAACTCCCACCCCAGGAATTTGGACTATGGTAGGTCAATGTATGCCCAGGCAGAAGTCATCAGAGATGCAGAGCAGGCTGTTTCTCTGGAGAGAACAGGGAGAAGGGAGATCAAGAGAGGCTGGGGGTCTTTGAACAGGAGCTTCTTTTGCCCAGAATGTACAGCCTCCCCCTAGATCATATGTCTCCCCTTTCCAAAACTCAGTTTGATGATCACATCCCCTACTCTGGAAGAACTGACCACTTCCTTTGTGTCTTACTGGGAAAACATACTATTGGGCATGCACCTTAAAATACTAACAATAACAATTTGCAATGTGTGTATCATGTTTTCTGGTATGGAGACCACCTATGAATGTCTTATAGATAGACAGTGAACTGGAGCCCTTGATGTTGCCAGAGCAAATTGTCATGTTGGCTATGTCTATCGCTGTCCATGGTGCTGATAACAGACGCGGTGTTTTTGTTTTTGTTTTTTTTTTTTAAATCCCAGACTGTCCTGGTACTTCTTCATCTTTTTCCATATAGAACTCAAAAGGTTCACCAAAGGCTCAGGGATGGAATGAGAGTACAATGAGCTTTTCTTGGCAGAAATTTTTAGTTTTGCCTATTTTCTGCACCTTTGAAGGCTCCAGCTTGCTACCTGGTGGTACTGATTGAGGCTGCAGAGCACTGGCTGCTGACAGCCTAACTTCTTCCTGGATGGTGACCAAGCAGGTGAAATGCCAATATCTTGAAATCTAGATATTTTTGATGGACCCATTTAGGAGCAGCTACAAGCTGGAACTGGGTCAAGGTTGTTTGCATCCTACATGGCTAACAATTAACCATTTTGAACAGTATCAATCTCATGATAAAAGGGAGTCACTATATGCTTTAAATATGCTTGAAATATACTTTTAAAACTGCAGTTTATTGAAGGCTTTTTCATGCCCAAATTGCAAGAATTACTTTTGCTTTATGTATATGGTACCTTATTCTCAAAATAATTCAGTTAGAAATACTATAATTATCCCCATTTAGAGGAATACAAAGAATGGCCAGAACTACTGAACAACTGGTTCAAGGTCACAGAGCCAGTGAAAAGTTATCTGTAGAACATTGGTCACCACAGCGTTTTATTAGTCTACATTGATATGCTCAATCTTTTAACAATTTCCTAGCAACAGACAAGATGTTCCCATAGCAACAGTAGTAAACCCAGTACTAGTATTTAGATAATATTTTTAAAAATATCTTAAATTCAAAGTTACTATTCCATACCTGGGGGCATATGCTAAAAGAAATTAACCTAATTGTGGAGAAAATTTATGCACAAAGAAATGTTCAACTTTTTGATTAAATTGAAGGCCAGCTCCATGAGATAGAACCCATACCTGACACTGCTAAAGAGACCAAGAACCTGGGACTTAATAGGTCATGGGCTTCAGGGAAAACTTTCTACTAAAGAAAAATAGCAATAAGGCGACTTCAAATAACAAACTGCTATACTAATAGATCAGTGCCCTGCTCAACTCTCACCAGAGAATTTTTTCCCTTGCAGTAGATAGGAGTTAGCAAACAATGTGTAGAGAGTGAGACATCTTGGAGCATTCAGTCTTAAATGGGATGTCTTCATCAAATCCCTTTTCAAGGGTCAGGGAAGAGGAGGTAGAAAGATTGTAAGAGCCAGAGATGGTGTATGACTTCAAAGAAATAACATCTTCCAGACCCAGCAGGGCTGATACACATATGAACTCACAGAGATTGTGACAGCAATGCACACATTCAAACCAGATAAAATCCAGGCACTGAGAAAGGGAAGTAGACACAAAGCCCCATCTCTGACCAAGAAGCAACTTGCAACTGATACAGGCTGGGAGGGAATCAGTTCTCCAGAGGAGTGTCACTCATGTACCTACCATATTCTATAGCAGGCCCTGTTCCCAGGAGAAGTTGGCAAAAATGGACTCCATTACACACACACAGACACACACACAGACAAACACACACACTTTTCTCTTTTGTCAGTTTGTTTTGATTTTTTTTTTTTAAAATTGGTTTTCTTGTTTATTTTGAGATGAGGCAGAGAGAGGGGGGGAACACAAAGTTGGGTGAGAAAAGAGGTTGGGAAGATCTGGGAGAGCTGGTGGAAGGGAAAAACATAAACATATTGTATAAAAAATTTAATGAAACTTCTTTAAAAAGAATTGGGACACCAAGACTTAGAATACATGCTAGTTGATGGCTATCTTCACTGCAAGATCACAATAGTGTCCAAAGACAGTACTATTTTTGCCCTATAGAGTATATTTTAAAGTATATTTTAGAGATGTTTGCAAGGATGTTTATAAAAATCAAACATTCGATATAGATAATAAAAAACAGAAGTGCTCCAATTAAAATTAAGAAGTCTATTTTGCTAACTTCAAAATAAAATTGAGGGGATCTTAAAACAAGAAATGTCCAACAACAGTTGGATGCATTGTGTTTAATATTACAAAAGTAGCCCCGGGTCAGAGCCATCATCAGGGAAGGCTGTGACGCACCATTCAGTGAAGTCCATATGGAGATGTAATGACGTGGCCCCACAAGCTGCTCTCTCTTGCCAGAGAGTACTCCCACTTTCTAGGGCCTGCCTTTACACAAGCTGCCCTCTTGCTTCAGGTGACTGCCCCAGGGTGGACACTGGCTGGAACAGCAAGTTTTCCTCATGGAACTTTTTTCAGAATGGGTTTGGAAGAGCTCAGTACTTTTTGCCATCAGACACATTACTGTCTCTATCTTGCCCTTGTACAGTAAAGGCAGAAGCAGGTTAGAATAAATGGACAGAGGAAAAAGAGGAGAAGGAAGGAGGAGGGGGGAAGGGGAGGAGGAAGATGAACAAGAGGAAGAAGAGGAGGAGGAGGAGGAGGAGGAAGTTTGGAAACAGCAGAAACTCATCCAATGTCTTTATGTGTCTCCATGACACACTTCAACTCTTCAGGGAGCTCAACAGCTCTTCGACCTTTAGAGCCCCACACATTCTTCTACTAAGTTTTACTCCTTTGCCCAAGCCAGCTACAATTAGTTTTCTGTTAAGTATAAAATTTTAATTTAAGCAGTAGAGCCTTAACAGGCTGGATTACAGAAAGAAAGTAGAGACACATCCATGAACAATGTATGGATCCAAGAGAGCCAACCAGTAGACCACAAAGAAGCTGCCGGAAGCAGGGTGGGGCATGACCACAGAGGAGGTATGCCCTGACTCAGACTCACAGAAGCTAGGAAGCTGAGCCATTCACACAGATGTGTACATCAGTGTAGGGACTACAGGGCAACTTGAGGATGTGTATCGAGGCTCGGGTTCTCTTGTAAAATACACCCCCGAGGGTACTACAGCGGAGCCAAGCAAACACGGATGATCCTCTTCGATTGCCTCTTTGTTGTTAATCTGGTAGCTCTCTGCTAACCAGGACTACTACAAGGGCCTGGCACACAGAAACGTTAATTCCACCTTTTATAGCTAGTAAGCCTGAGTTTGTGGAGTTACATGTTTCACTGTTCATAGCTCTGAGACTGTGGGTGGGGTGCTTTTTGAACCCCAGGGTATAGGTGTTTTCTCAGCCCTTTCATCTATAAATCAAGAAGCTCACAGGGGTTGGTGATGGGAAGAGAGAATAATTAATGCTGTCTCATGAGACATAAAAGAGGAATGGATTCATTCCATGTACACAGACTACCTTCTTACGGGCTATCCAGGGTTTCCACTTCTGTGTACTGTCTCAGCTCCAAGCCCATCTTTCCAATTTCTTCCCCGAGAATTTTGCAAGCCGCATTGTGAAGCTATTCCAGGAGACTGGAATGTTGGGATGGCCTTGGAGGAGACTGGAGAAAATGGACCATCATCCATCATTTTTCATCATCCCTAGCATCTTCAGCTCTTTTGCTTCCTTCAGCACCACAGCAGAACCAGCTACCCTCTGCCTCTCCTCCTCTGGGTCTCCATCTGTATCCTGAGCAACCACCTTCCTGCCTGCATCATTTTCTCAACACCTGCCCAGCAGCAGCTCGTGACCTCACACTAGCTACGACACTGTTCTCTCCTTTCTCGACCCTAGAAAGCTTTTCTGTCCTTCCCCAACCCTAGAAAGCAGTAGTTATTAATCCCTGGGACCAATCACTGCCAACTGTCTTTTACTTCTTCAGCCATCTAACACAGATGTAATATACTTCTTGGATTTAGTGATCTCTATTTATACAAGCAATCCAATACCCCTCCAATCTCAATTTCTCCATTTACAGAAATAGAGGCTAGTCCTTAACTCATGAAGCCGTTGGGAGGAGTTGATGGCATGACATTTGAATGATGGGCCCAGAGCCATGGCTCACACATCCTGGCCATTCCCTTCCCACCGGTACTGAAATACAGGTGGTCCCTGACGTTGCAATGGTGATAAGCAGCTAGGGAGAGATACACTTCAAATCCTGAGTTTTCACCTTTTCCTGGGCTAATAGTACACAATGCAGCACTATCTGGTGAGGCTGGGCGGCTGCAGCCAAGTCCAAATTCTCTCTCAGGTGTGACCATGAAGGTTGACAACACGCTACAGTTACCTGTATTGTCTGTGTTTGCAGACACAGGGATTCAATGCACTGAATGAACTACCCCATGCTTTACTATAGTGTTGGCTTTGTGCTAGATGATTTTGACAAACTGTAGACTATTGGAAGTGTTCTGCTTATCAGCTAATAATGTAGGCTGTGATAAGTTTGAATGTCCAGTAGGTTAGGTATGTTAAACATATCAAGGTTCTGCAATTTACACACCAATAGGAGAAGTTTTGTCCTTGGTTTTCTTTTTAAAATTGATGATGATGATGATGATGATGATGATGATGATGATGATGATGATAATGATGATGATAAAGTCTTCCTCTATTACCTTCTACTTTATCTTTGAGACAGAGTTTCTCACTGAAGCCAGCACTTACAAATTGTCAAGCCTGCTTAGCTACTGAGCTCTGGGGACCCGCTTGTCTGTGTCCCCACCACACTAAGGTTACATTTTTTATGTTGGTGCTGGGGATTGAACTCAGATCCTCATGTTTGTGCTGGAGGCACTGTTGACTGAGCCATTTCCCCAGCCTTCTCCTTTGATTTTCTGTTGAAGGAATGTATCCCCAGGAATCGGGCTCCAGTGAGGTTGAAGCCATGTCCAACAGAGCCCTTTGCCCAACTGCCACTGCCAGCACAGAGGCAGAGCTGGTAGACACCCACAGCAAGCAGAGGCACGAGCTTTCAAAGCAAACCACACTGTTGAAGCAAAGCGTCCTCTCAGCATTCTTGGTCTTAGTCACTTGAGCAAATTCTAATTTAGTCTCAAAAACATTCTTCAATAGCCTCAGGCAAGCACTGCATTTCACGACAGAAGTGGGTACCAGGGAGCTCAACTCCAACCCTCTTCCTCGGAGCCAGTGACAAATCCCTGGAAGTCAATCGGGTGAGGAAAGAGGGAGATGTACCATCTGCGTGACTAGAATGAATGAATGAATGAAGAAAGTCTTTGGCTAGATTCTGGGTTTGGTACGTTGAAAGCATCACCTTTACCTAATACTTCTCATTTATTTGCTCATACTTCAGATGAGGAAATTGGAGACGATAGGGAGGTGGCCCTCAACAGTCAAGGTGGCAGAGGTGGGGTTTGAAGCCCATTGGGCTGGCTCAGAGCTTTTGGGTTCAGGAGGTTACATCTAGGCTCTGAACAGGTGACATGCAGCTCACACATCTCTTCTACAGCAGGCTCCTATGTGGTGCAGAGCCAAATAGCCAGAACTGCGATATCAGTTAAGAACTCCCAGTGCAGGTGAAGCAAGAGAGGATGCCGTGGCCAGAACACACTCCTGAACCTCAGAGAAGACTGTCCTGCTAACAAAACTACACTATACCCATGTTCTGATCTTCTGTACCCCGACTTCCATCTGTTTTGAGTAGTTGAAGTCTACACAGGAAGGAGGGTAGAAGGAAGCATCTAGAAGGACTTAGAATCCTTCATGAGAAACAACTGAAGCTTCCTTCTCGGGAGATTTTATGAATTCAGTCACTGTTGAGGGAGGTGGACCATCTCCCATGAACTCAACCTGGGGCAGCCTCCCATGCTGGTGTCAACTGAGGTGACAAATTGGGCCACTCTGTTTTGTTGTTGTTGTTGCATCTGTTTTGTTTTGCTTCTTGATCCCTTTCGAAGAACTGCTCTTCCCATTCTGAAAGCACACTTGATTGTTTCAGTTCTACATTTGAAACAGGGTGGATAATATCTCAATCTAGGCGAGGCTACGTTAACTGGAGCCCACCGAAGGGAAGTGGTGGGCAGGAGGAATGTTTCTGATTGTTGCAGAAAAATTGAGAAAACTCAAATGCTTTAGGATATATGAAAAAAGGCAATTATGAGAGAGAGGAGAGAGAGAGAGAGCAAGAGAGAGAGAGAGCAAGAGAGAGAGAGAGAGAGAGAGAGAGAGAGAGAGAGAGAGAGAGAGAGAGAGAAGCAAGAGGAGAGGGAAGCAAGCAAGTGGAAGCAACATTGGAGGTGGATTAGTAACTGCACATTTCAATTTAGACAGAAACACATCTCACTGTTCTCAAGCAACTTCATTCTTGCTTAAATCTGGAAAGGCAGGAGGACGAGTGCTGTGTCAAGTAGCAGCAACTACAACTCCACTAACATGGATACACACACCTACTTGGGCCAAAGCTTCGAGCATCTTCAAGCAACTTTCTCTGCAAGTTTCAACTCCTTGTCAGTTTTTCACAGTTAATGAGACACAGCAGGATTGTCCCAGGGAAACAGCCGATGCTGGGCACAGAGGAGGCAAGGCAATCTTTCCTGATGTTTCTACCGTAGGTTTTAATTGAGGGAGGATCTGCTAATGATTTTTCTAATGAGCAAAAATGACCTCACACTACTGTGAAATTTGGGGCCAGTGCCAACTTAGCTGGCAGGCAGAGGAAGAAAGGGGGCTAAGATTTATTGAGCAGAGTATGCATATTCGTCTTTGCTTTTGTGTGTTTATTTGAGTCTGGGTTTCATGCATCCCAGGCTGGTGTCAAAACTCAGATAGCCAGGATGACCTTGAACTTCTGATTCTCTTGCTTCTACCTCCTGAATGCCAGGACGACAGGTGTGTGGTGCTGGGGATGAACCTAAAGCTTTGTGCATCTGAACAAGCACCCCACTACCTGAGCTGCACCCCCAACTTCTCACCACCTCTCTTAAGTGCTCACATTTGTGAGCCCCTGGACCTGAATCTAGCTCAGCCTTGTGGGTTTCCCTCTCCAGGTTAGAGCTCCCCCTTTGGGTGCTGACTTTATCATAGACGGCAAGGTTTGTGGTGTCTGCTTGGAATCCCAGGGTGGGGGGGGGGGTGGACTTTGGAAGTCAAGAAGATATGGCACCTACTGGACAAGAGAGGAGGAAAAGCCGAGAGGGCACAGATGGGAATAGAACACAGCTTTCCACTTAGGACAAGAAAGGCAAGCATAGCTGAACAGTGAAGTAGTGAGCACACAGTTAATAACAAGGTGCCTTACATTTGCTATGTTGTTTCTAGGCCTGCATCATACTGTACAAAGAACCACAGACACACGTCACACACTCCCCATATTACCCAGGGCAGTGATTATTAAGACCAATCCATAAACAATTAAACTGAAGCTCAGAGAGGAGAAAGCAAGTGCTCAAGGTCACACAGGAAGCAGCAAAAGTAGGACTCAAATCAAGGTCATATGGCTTTCAGAGACTTTGTTTGGTCTTCCTGTGCCATGCTCCCCATAACATTGGGGTGGACTGTAGATAGCAGACAGATAATAGCATGACAATTCTAAAATGCATGGTGATTAAGGTCCCAGGGTCAGAGGTTCATCTGCACAGGGTGGAACTCCAGTCCTACCCCTTCCATGCTATGCCTCTTACTGACTCTCTATGCTCCACACTTCTCATTGCATGACCCACCAGTACCTTCTTTATTGCTTTACTGCGGGGATTAAATGGCTAAGCTTAAAAGCATTCAGATGAATGTCCCTCTCAGCTCTCAGGCAATATTAGCTAACAGCATTTTATTATAAAAATAATAATAAGTAATAAAATAAAAAGTTGAAAGTGTTTCCCTGACATCTCAGTTTTAGATTGCTGTTTTGTTTTGGAGAGAATCAGAAAATACGGAAACACCGGGAGAAAATAAAAGCTCACTATATTCCCAGCACAGAACGATAATCGGAATGCTTTAGTACTTCTCTAACTATATATTTTTTCCGAGCACATACAGAACCACACAGAGCCAGCCCCCCCCCAACATCTGTGGGTTCCATATTCACGAATTTAACCAACTGCAGATCAAAAATATTAGAAAACAATTTCACCTGTACTGAACACATGCAGTTTTTTTTATTGTTCCTTAAACAGGATAGCAGAACGCCTATTTACATAACATGTACATTCATGAGGGTGTTACAGAGACTCCAGAGACTATTTCAAACATATGGGAGAGGATGCTTGGATTCTCTGCAAATATGTTATCATCTTAGAATTCTATACACGGGCGCTTGAGCCCCTGCAGGCGTTGGTATCTTTGGTAGGGGTGGGAGGAATGGGAGGGCTCAGAGTCCAACCCTTGTGGATCTCAAGGAGAACTGGTCTTTGACAAGCTACTATCCTGCCTTTTCCAATTAGCATAAGAAGATGACCACTCCCCTATGCCATTATTCAGTTGCTAAAAACACAACCCTCACCCAGCTGTTACAAACGATGTGGTTCTCTAGGTAAGCCATAATTGAGGTGGTGGCTCACAGTCGTCCTTGAATGTGGACGAGCCGTATGGGCTCTATTATCACCCTGCCCCTGTGCCACCTATACAGTAGGCACTTAGTACATATTCAGCTATGAGGAGCTCATGTTTTGGCAGGAACTTCTATATATCCATTGTATCCATGTCTTTCTCTTCCAGCTCAGCAAAAACAAAACAAAAAAGCCCTTTGCCAATTTTCTAGGTAAAATGTGGAGTCTTATTGTTGCTTTAATTAATTATTGATTTGATTAATAGTGAGAATGAAAGTTGGCACATATTTCTCCCTGCTCTGTGTCTTCTCCCTCCTCTTTCTTTCGAGCGTCTCTCCATCTTCCCACCTGCTTCTGAAAGCACCATTGTTGAAGGAATGGATACCAGCCCCACTCTCCTGATCTTGTTTCCTTGGGTCCTTTTGCATTTCCGGATAATCTGAGAGGTTCCTAACAATGAATGGAGTGCTTGCTAATTATTTAAGGTAATTGCTTTAATACGTTTAGATACTCATTAATTTTAAGAAAGCCGCGACAGCTTTCAACTATTAATGAACTTCTCCCCCATGTTGAGGGCATCCACAGTGAACACCCAACTTCCCTGACATCTCAGCTCCAGATTGCCATTCTGTTTGCCTGTAACTACACACACACACACACACACACACACACACACACACACACACACCTTATTAAAGTTCATTGATGGCTTAGAGGAACCTTCATGGTCTGCATTAGCATCCAGGTAATTACCGAGAAGTGATGGCAATTGAAGAAAAATGAATTTTATTTCCTTTCATGACAATAGATCCCTCCTACCACCTGCCCAGCACAGGTGTCTACCTCTTTGGCATCCTGCCTTTCCTGCTGTTCAGAGAACGGACAGAGAAGCACAGAATATTCCAGAATGGACCAGATAGGATATTGGATCCCATGCTTCTGGGTAAATGCCCAACCCGCCCCCCCCCCCCCAGGAAAGGCTGTTCATTATCTTTTTGGAATATGTTCAGGAGTTAAAGCTTCCTTTCTAGTGTCTGTCACTTGGTCCAGAGTTTATTGATGAATAAGAAGCTCTTTCTTTAATCAAAGTGATGAAATCACTCCTGATTTTATGTACACCAATGACTCTGATGTGACCTCTGGAGGTTATTGTAGTTTTCTCATCTCTAGCATAATGGTCTGGAGTCAGGGCTGCGTCAGCCGTGAGTTCATATCTAGGATATATAACTATCTCTGTACACAAGAGCTGCTTAGTGAGCCTTCTTCCTGCCTTCAGGGCCTTTTGCCTCACAGGAGTGGTAGGAACCCCTTGGATTTAGGGTCCATCCTTTACTGTCATCTCCCTGGAGACCTTCTTTGAATCATAGGCTCCCACAGCATGATGCTCATGTTGGTCCTGTGTGGCAGACATTAGCATCATCTTTGCTTTACAAAGGTTCAGGGAGGCTCCAGGTCAACCACTAGGTCATCCAAGCCATGGCAAGCTTAGTAGGGCAAGTACCAGGATGCACAAAGAGCCTGCACTTTAGCCAGGAGTTAAAGTGACTCCACAAAGGTGCTGAATCCTGCAAGGCCATGCTTACCTCACCGTCTAGTGACAAAGCTTGAAGCTTACTTTCTCTCTAGAGAAGTCATGGCTCAGCAAAGTTAAGAAACTTTCTCCAGGTCACACAGCCTAACGGCTATGTGGGATTCAAACAGAAGCCTATCAGACCCAAGATTCTCTTTGGTTTGAAGACACAGATACACACCTTGGGAGTTAGCTCCAAACACAGCTGCAGGTAACCTTGGAGTCAGGTAGGCACCCTGCAGAATCCCATGAACCCTCTGAGCTTTTGGCAGAGTAAAATTACACTCTTTATTCAATACTTATCTCCTCTTATGTAGGCTTCATTCTAAACATCTGAACTTTCTGCTAATTACCATCACATTAATTAAAAAATAAATCCTCTTTAATTTCGTAACAGGTGGGTTGTGAATCTGGAAGAAAAGTTGAAACTTATGTGGAATTACTGTGTGGCTTATTTGCATTTCCAATTGCTTTCGAGGACACCAGGGACCAGACCGCTAGCCTCCTGGCTGTCTTTCACCTCTGCCGGCTGTGCTGAATGGTTGGCAATGGTGTCTCCAAACACCACCTGTGAGGATCCCGGCTCCAGCTGGAATCCCAAGACTTTCAGCCAATACTCAGAGCCATAGAGCAAGGCCTGAGAGACTTCGCTGTAGGAGACATGCAATCACTGAGAAGCCAGTAAGCCTGGATCTTACTGGGTATTCAAGAAATGCTGGCTAATGATTAAACTAGTAAAGTATCAGATGGACAGACCAGGGCTGCTGGGCTCCCGGGCAAAGATATGTGGGCTCGGCCCATAAGAGTGTGTGAGAAACCAAAGTGAACCACAGATCTGAGTACTGAAGCCATTCCCCCCTCTCTATTCCAAATGATTTTGCATTTGCTGTTCTTCATCAGATTCTCCCAACACTTATGATGCCAGTTGCTCTGGCCTGTCCTGTTTCCCTACGTTTTTTCAGAAAAAAGTTAATGAGCCACTAAGTATGATTGAAAAGTAACAGCATAGGGGGCTGGAGAAAAGGCTCAGCAGTTAAGAGCACTGGCTGCCCTTCCAAAGGACCCTGGTTCAATTCCCAGCACTCACAAGTCTTTAACTTTTATGCTAGGGATTCTGATGTCCTCTTCTGGTCTCATTGAGTACTGAGTGTACGTGGTGCACAGACAAACATGTATGGGAAACACATGAAATACATGAAATAAATCTTTAAAAACAAACAATGTAGAATATAACACTGTAGACATGTGTTCCTTATTCCATAACTTATGGTGCTGGAAGATCTCAGGATTTAGAGACAGATCCAGGGTTTGAATCCTGGCTTTTCACAGAACAGTGGAGAGACACTAGAGAAGTTGCCTAGCCACGTTAGGTCTTACAGATCTGTACATTTGTAAAATCAGGACTTGACCTGAAATTTCTCAAACTTGGTGACATGCTAGAATTACTTGGCAGTCTTTAAAGACTCCAGTACTTGGCTTTGGCTACACACACACACACACACACACACACACACGGCTCAGTATACCCCTGTGTAGGGTAGTGTGTGTGTGTGTGTGTGTGTGTGTGTGTGAGAGAGAGAGAGAGAGAGAGAGAGAGAGAGAGAGAGAGAGAGAGAGAAATGTGTACAGAGTATGTAATCTTGGTTGTTGGACCTTGCCTTTTACCTCATTTGAGACAGGGTATCTTGTTTGAAGTTCTTGGCTCTCAAGCTCCCAGGGATTCTCCTGGCATTACCTCCATTGTTCCCGAAGGGACAGTGGCATTACAGGCAGTGTACAGCTTTGTGTGGGTTCTGGGAATCTCACCTCAAGTCCTTACAGTCATGTAGGAAGTGCTTTAGCCACTGAGCCATCTCCCCTACACACACACACACACACACACACACACACACACACACACACTACAGAGCCTCTCCCTATCTCTTCTTTCTTTGCACATGGTCTTCCTATGTCAGTAGATGCAAACTATGTCTTTGCAGCTTCTGCTTCTTCCTCTTCCTCTTCCTCTTCCTCTTCCTCTTCCTCTTCCTCTTTTTGGTTTTTCGAGACAGGGTTTCTCTGTGTAGCCCTGGCTGTCCTGGAACTCACTCTGTAGACCAGGCTGGCCTCGAACTCAGAAATCCACCTGTCTCTGTCTCCCAAGTGCTGGGATTAAAGGCATGCGCCACCACTGCCCAGTGTCTTTGCAGCTTCTTAGGTTGCAGATTTCCTGAGTTGCCTTTAGCACCCACTTCCCATCAACCCCACTCCCCCCAGCCCCAGGAAATCCCACTGGATCACAGAGCATCCAGATTCCAAACAGTTCTCGCTTGGAGCAGAGGCAGTGTCCTGCCTTTGCCCTTACCCATGCTTGCATGTATAGCATGGCAGTCAAAGCATCTGCTGGGGAAACTCCCAGAGATGGCCTTCTGGGTACCATTTTCCTTGTGTCAATGCCAGGAGCTCACTTGGCCTGCCTGGGCCCATATAATAGGACCCATTCTGAACTTGTCACTGCCTATCCCCTGGTCACCCTGACCTGCCCTCTGAGCATGCTAGGTCTCAGGCTTTATGATGCTGTTTCTTCTGGCTGGAATGCTCTGCTCTCAGGACTGGCGTAGCCTGCTCCTTCCCTTCCTGTGTTCCAGGTTTTTGGGATGACTCCAGCCTCAACTGTGTGGACTGGAAACACCCCACAGCACACCTGTTTGACATTTCTCCATTGCACACCCCCCCCCATCATACTGCTTCTCACCTGCTGATTTGCTGCCTATCTTCCAAGATCAGATTTTTATCACCTGTTTGTTCACGGTTCACACCAGGTGCTTTGACAATGCCTAGCATATAGCTCTGGTGTCCAGAGTTGTTGAATGAATGAATGGATGGATGAATGAATGAATATAGCAACAAACAACAGCTAGTGAAAAGATGGGGGAACACGGAAAGGATGCCCCAGCAACCTGCTGCATTTACTCTTTGGTATTGTGTAAAGATGGGGGAACATGGAAACGATGCTCCAGCAACCTGCTGCATTTACTCTTTGGTATTGTGTAAGGGAGAACACACATGACTAGGAGGGGCTCACTGATCACTGCAGATCCCCTGGTGTTTAAGGAGTGTGGCCAACTTCCTGTCCTGTTCTGTCTACTGTGCTCTAAACCCCATTCCTTTCTCAGTCCTATCAGCCTCTCATTTATACCTGGGATGCTGTCATTGTTATTTTACAGATGAGACTCAGACAAGTTAACTGACTTGATACCGAATGATGGAGACCACATCCCATTCCAAGCATTCTGACTCCTGGTCCTGTTGGTCCTGAGTGTGTGTCTTCTGAAATCAGCACATCACAGTCCTTTACTTTCTACTCAACCTGAAGGCATCCTTCTGTACTTTGTTCCCAAGGTAACCTGGCTTGTCAAGAGCCACGAGCTTAAATGGGTTGGGTCCTTGGAGCTGGATGGTTTTTTGCTATGAGGGGCTGGACTGACCTGTGGCTCTGAGCAAATCTAGTGATACACGTTCCCTTTTTACCCTTTCAGGTGAGTGCTGGGTGTAAGGTTAAGTAAGAACTAGGACTGCAGGAAGCAGTAGAATTTAGCTGACCTCAAACAACTCCAGCTTTGACTTGTGAGCATCAGTTAATTGGCATTGCCAAAGGTCTCTAGTTTCACTGGTTACTGGGCCTCCCTCTCTGAGGCCTATGATCTGCTTTGGAGATGGCCGGTCCTGAGTTCCAATCTCAATGCTATCACTTATTGGTGATGAGACCCAGAAAAGCTATTCAGTTTCCTTGTACCTCCTTTGTGTAATGCTACCATGTTTTAAGGGTTCCAGGAGCTCACACTTACAGAGGGCTTGGTGAGGCATGAATGCACGGCCAGCCTCCTGTAAAGGTCATGTCTCATTAACTAAGGTGTGAAGTCATAACCCATTGGTGGGTGTTATTACATAAAAATAAATGTCCTGGGGACTGGAGAGTTGGCTCAGGCATTAAGAACATTTGTTGCTTTTACAGAAGACCTGGGTTCAAGTCCCAGTACTCCGATGGTAGCTCACAGCTGTCTGTAACTACAGTCCCAGGGGATCCAATGCCCTCTTCTGACTTCCAACACCACCAGGCATATATGTGGTGCAAAAGCCTACACATAAAGTAATAAAATAAATCTAATTTTTAAAAAGAATATATTGTTGGAGTTTTCTGAGACTTTAATTTGAGTTTTAGTCTAAGAGTCTAATGCATTTACATTAAGGTTTGAATGCGAAGTGTTTCTCCTGGGCTCATGTGTTTGAGATTTGGTATTCAGTTAGGACTCTTTTGGAATATTGTGGAACCTTTGGGATGAGGGACCCGAGCTGGCAGGAGAGAGATGCTGGGGGCAATTCTTGAAAGTTATGTCCATCTCTGCTTCAAGCTCTCTGTTTTCTTGCCCACCAAATCGTGTCTCCTGGTGCCATAGAGGGAGCCATTCTGGCTACTAGCTTCTTCTGCCATGGTACAGAACACCCTCTAAGCTGTGGGTGAAACAAACCTCTCTTAAGTTGCTCTGTCACAATAATTGAGAAGAAGAAACTAAAATAAAACAAAAACCTTAAGACCAGGCAACACACACACACACACACATACACACACACACACACACACACACACACAGAGAGAGAGAGAGAGAGAGGGAGATAGATAGATAGAGAGAGAGAGACAGAGAGAGACAGAGACAGAGACAGAGAGACAGAGACAGAGAGAGACAGAGAGAGAGCACTGTTATGCTTCCAGGGCACCTGAGTCTGATGGAGCACTAGACTTACTCATGAGATGTGTGTGATCACCAGGAGGATGTGTCCACGCCCTCTTGGGTTGGTTTGTTTTTCTGTTGCTACTGCTTTCACTATGTAATTATAAATTATCTTTAGTCTAGCTTCATCATTACTAATGTAGCTTGCTGTGGGCTGTTTACTTAACAGTAATCTGGGCTTGCGATTTTTCAATGGCTGGGAGTTGAGGCAAGCAAGCAGTGCCGTGCTACAATGTTTCCTTCTCCAGTCTTCCCAGACCTGTTGGCCCACAACACTTTCCTATGCCCTCTAGGTCTTTTCCTATTGGACACTGAGAGCAGATGGGTGGGCAGGTGACAAGGGGGTCCTTCTACTCTGCCTGAAGTACTATAGTCTAAAAGGATGAAAGACACTGGGCTGGTTAGTTTTCTGTTTGCTGTTTGGAGCTTTTATTTTTGTAAACAGCACAAGCTACAGAATCTCGGCTGAAGGATTGCCTCCACCAGACTGGCCTGTAGGCAAGTCTGTGGTGTATCTTCTTGATTAATGATTGATGAGAAAGGGCCCAGCCCACTGTGGGCGGTGCCAGCCCTAGGCAGGAGGTACTACTGCACTGTATAAGAAAGCAAAGTAAGCAGTGTTCCTCCATGGTCTCTACCTCAGTTTCTGCCTTCAGGTTCCTACCTTAAGTTTCTGCCCTTGCTCCTCTTCATGGCAGACTGTAAGGTGTAAGCTAAAGAAACCTTCTCCTCCTCAAGCTGATTTTGGTCATGATATTTATCCCAGTGATTCCTAGCGGCCTAGAACACGCTTCTGAGTAAACCTTTCCTCTTTCCCTTGTTTTACAGATGGTGAAACTGAGATCCACAGAGGTTAAAGGTCAGACATAGTCCCTAAATTACATTTCTCCTGGTTACTTGTCTAGGGTTGTGTTTCACTGTATCCTCTACCTAGTCAAGCTCCGCTCCCTCTGTGGAGGGCTGCAGGTTTAACAAGGGTGTCTTTGTTGTTGTCCACCATTGAGCCAGTGGCCTCCTCCCAACTGTAACGTCCAAGCAAAGACATAGAGTGTGTTAGAACTAAAATCTGATACTTTGTTTCTAAAGGTAACCTCAAGCTAGTTACAAAGGTCTAGTTACAAATGAACCAATATCACTAGGCGCTGCTCCTCACACATCTTTAATGCCTGCTAATGTAGCTCCTCCTACCCTAACTAGAAATTTAGAACAATACCACAGACACACTTACCTGCAAGGGCAGCTGAGTGTCTGATAAGCGTTAAAATAAACAGGGTAAACAGGGTGTAAAAAGGCAGAGGTGAACCTACATATGGTTTTTGCTAAGAAACAGACAAATGTAAGCGATAAAAAAGCAAAAAGCTAGATAATGTGTGAAATTGTTCCTTCCTGATTATCACCTCCCCAGCAACCTCCCCTGCCCCCTTATGGAGGTAAATTTATACTAGAAATGGCTATACTTTTGCTACTTTGAGTCTCTGGTGCTCTTATTATGAAATGAGGATTACTTCATGCACCTGAGGCTAGAAACAGCATGCCCCTCCCAGGTGTGGGGTAACGGGATAAGGCTGTTTCTTCCACATGCACACTGCTCAGCCCTGTAGAATATTCTCTGAAGGGTAGTGCTTGCTGCTGTTCTTAGGTGTCCAGAGTTGACATTTCTATTTAGCACGTCTCAAGAAAAAGAACATTTTGAAAGAGCTTTGAGGTTTGCAAAACAATTTTCTACGTCTTCCAAACATTCCTGGGTGAGGATCATCACCCCTAATCCAAACAATCAAACAAACAAACAAACAAACAAACAACTGAGCCTCAAAGATGGGGGGAGTCTGAGCCCATGATGTGTGGCTTTCTTTACAAATGAACCTTTGACTCCTATCACAGCCTTCAGGTTGATCTCAGAACACACAGGTCCTCTGCATAAGAGGGTGTTCTTTTCTCTTTCCCCTCCCCCTTCCTCCTTCTCCTCCTTATTCATGCTCAGCTGCTGAGAGGGACAAAGAGCAGCATGCCCCTCTGATGACTTTCCCTTCCAGGGGAGATGTCTGGCATAGGGTCTGGGGATAGAGGGGTTGACAGGCCCTAAGCAGGCTGGGAGCTCTCCTGTGGGCTGAGCTGCAAGCGCTGTTCAGGGTTAGGGAGAATCCCCTAAGAAAATGTGCTCAGATTGAACGCAACACCAGGACAGGAAACATCTTCCTTTGAAGCAGAATTCCAGTCTTAGAGGAGTTGGATTATTGCAGATTTAAGGGATCTCTGAAACTCCATCACAAGCCCATCTTGTCACAGCTGCCAGAGAAGCAGCACTGTCTACTGCCACAGGGAGGTTAAGGGTCTGTTTCTGAGTAGGGGGTTGGGTTTGACTGTTTCCTGTGGAATCCGCTGCAGTGTGTGCCTTTCTGCCAGAGCTTAGATAAGGACTGATGCCTATAAAGCAACTACTATACTGCAGGCCTTTTGTCTGTCTTTCTAGTTGCTTGACCACACTAAGCTTTTCTTCTTACCTATCTTATTTCTTCTGCAGGATATCCTTATTTTTCCCCTGCACAGGATCTATCCCCTCCACTCCATTCAAGTTCTAACTCACAATCTGTCTTTTCTGAAAGACCATCCCCCATCCTAGGCAAAGTTGTAACGCCACCTTGTGCCACCCCCACCCTGTATCTTGTTAACAGATGCGTCCATACCTAAACATTTTATAGCATGCTTGCCTAATTACCTTCTTCCAGGTGGGGAGGGATATTTCTAGTCTTGTTCTGTGATCTGACTCAGGACAGTGCCTAAACACAGTAGGCACCCAATAAATATTGCTTACTAACTGAAGTCATATCTCTCCCTCACCAGGACTCTGGGAGGAAAAAAAAAAAATGCCCCATTGCTCCCAAAAGATCAAGGAACACAAGAGGGTATTTCCAGCTAGTAATTCATAGAGCTGAGATTTGAACTAGGATTAATTTTTTTTTTTAGATTTTTTTTATGTTTATGGATGTTTGACCTGCATGCATGTTTTTGTACCATATGTATGCCTGGTGTCTGAATAAGCCAGAAGAGGGATCCCCTAGAACTATAGTTACAGGTGGTCCTGAACCATCATGTGGCTGGGAACCAAACTCTGGTCTTTTGCATGAATAGCTGGTACTCTTAACTGCTAAGCCATCTCTCCAGCCCTAAACCAGGATTTTTATTTCCTAGCTGTACCTTTAGACATGCCACACTGCTTCTCCTGGGAAGGGCTGGAGACCTTAGAGCAGAATTGTGTAATGACAGCCACAAGATCACCAGGGTCCTTTAGTTCCCATCAACCAGTCTGATGGGTCCAAGCTGGCTTTCTTTTCCCCTCCCCTCCCCTCCCCTCCCCTCCCCTCCCCTCCCCTCCCCTCCCCTCCCCTCCCCTCCCCTCCTCTCTCTCCCTCCCTTTCTCCTTTCTCCATTCTCCTCTTTTCTTTTTGCTCTGATGGTGGAACCTACCAACCTGTGAATGCTAGCAGGCAAGTGCTCTCCCACCAAACTATTTGTCCATCCTCAAAGCTGGCTCCCTAGGGGAATCTTGCTGATAGAAGGATTGGCCATCTAATGTGAAATGTTCATATTGCTCACAGTCACTTCTTCCCAGGAAAGCCCTTCGCTTGCTCTCTCTCCCCCAGTCTCGTGAGGAGTCCTGGTATACATGAACACAGCCTGCCATTGTTGGGCACAGATGCAATCAGTTCCTGATGGCGGGTGCCCAGTTTGCAACAAACCAGTCCACAAAGGCTGGTTGGCTGCCTAATGAGACTTGGGGTGAATGAGGCATGCTTAGATGATACTTGTTCCAAAGAGCATTTCTGCACAAAGCTCATCTCCCCACCTCAGGGGGTCCCCCATTTCTTTCAAGTGACATCAGGTGGAAACAATCCTGGACAGGCAAAGACCGTAGTTGTTCCCTCTAAGTCCATGGACATACAGCTTGCCTGGCTGCATACTTACAGCTGACACAGACCGCAAGGGCCTTTCTGGGGTCCTGACCAATTGCTGATTTCCTAGTCTTTCCTGGCAGTTGCTCTTTCCTGCCATTCCACCGATGCCCAGATGGGGTAACCACAGAGGGTAATTGCACATCATAGGACTTCCTTAGCCACTGACTTAATTCTTTATGGCCCAAGGATTAGAAATGAAGGTGTTATTGGGGCACAGGGGACTCACTAAGCTCTCTGTCTTCAAAATTACCTGCATCATGCATAACACCATAACCATGCATACATACATCATGCATAACCATCGTGTGTGTGTGTGGGGGGGTCCCTTTCTCTTCTTGTGTAAGGGCTTGCTAAAGGAACAGGTACCTCCTGGCATCTGTGTCTTGGTACTGAGCCTTTGGGAACTATAACCCACCTGGCAAGAATTCCTTGCTTTAGGAACTGCCCTGGGGCTCCTCCAAGGCAAGGCAAGGCCTTCAGAGGGTCTTATATAAATTTCCCAGAGTTCTTGGCTGGGTGCTTCCTGTTCCAGAAGGTCCGCACCAAAGGTTCATCCTCCAACCCTGGTCCTCTCCGGACAGGGATCTTAGCTCTCAGCATTCTCAGTGGCTCTGGTGTCTGGCATCTTTCTGTGCCATACTCAAATTGCAGAGTATTTACCATGGCAGTGGTTTTAGACTCAGCCTAATCCAAAAGTCTCAATACTTCTGAGAGAGAACTGAGGTCAGAGACAGCCATCACTCAATGACTCAGCCTTGGTCACAGCTTCTAAGCAGCTGGCTGATGTAGGGGTAGGTGTGTGTGTGTGTGTGTGTGTGTGTGTGTGTGTGTGTGTGTGCATGCCTGTGTGTGCCTGCACATGTGTTGGTGTATGTATATGTGTTCTTCCTGAATTACCAAGTCACTCTGACCAAATACCTTCTCACCTATTTAAGAAGCCCTGTGGTAGGGAGAATGGCAAAGATGTCTGTTAGGTTCTGCTGCTACGATCATGAGCAATGTTGGGAAAGGAGGAGCAAGGACAGTAATAGGTAGCAGAGAAGGGGCTAGAGTTGTGGCTTAATGGTAAGGCACTCACCTAGCACTCATGAGCTGGGTTTTATTCCCAGCAACACACACACACACACACACACACACACACACACACACACACACACACAGAGACAGAGACAGAGACAGAAAGAGAGAGAGAACAATGAGATTTACCTTTTCAAAGACTTACCCCCTGAAGATTTCTTCTGCAGGTTAGTTTTTAAGTTGACATCCATCCATCTATGTATCCATCCAATCAGCCATTATCTTAATAATTACTTGTTGGAGACTAATTGAACAACTCCAAGCACTGTGTGGGAACCCAATGTATGTAAGGCCAAGAATATCAAGGAAGCCATAAAGGACTTCACACTGTTGTGACCCTTGCCTTGTTTGTACCATGCACGTTGTGACACAGTGAGAGATGAGGAAGCTATGACACCAGCTGTCTGCAGAGCAGACTATAAACGGCAGGCCATAGACTCTGGGCAAAATGCTCAATAGTAATTGTTAAGCATTGTAATTTATAGTGGCCTTTATATAAAAACACTCCTGAACTGACTCAACCATTCACATCTTCAATTTCTTCACCTGAAAAACTAGGAGGAGAATTCCTTTCCTTACCAGGATGCTTCAGGGATTAAATGAACAAGTAAATGACCAGCATGTGGCCTGACACATAATAGGTGTATCTGAACTGTCACCCACCCCCCTCCCTCTCCTTTCTGCTCAGGAGAAGCACATAGTCTAGATGTGGGAATATTCCACGGACAGATATGTTTCAGAAGTCAGTTCTGACCAAGTGCTGTGGGGATCCTGAAGAGTCAAGAGCCTTAGCTGGTGAAATTAACAAGTGCTGGGCCCATCTCTTTCATCACTCTGGAACCTCTCTTCCCTTTCCGTAACTGTAAGGGAAAGCAGGGGCCAGATTCCTACTGCATATCCAGTAACACCTACCTCCCTGGGCTTATTGGTGCAATGAATGAAGGAATGGTCTACAGGAATCCAGTGAGCACTGAGGCAGCAGGTGGAGCCAAGAATTTGAGCAAATGGAGCACACCCCCCCCCCCCCCCCCCGCACACACACACACCCTGTACTGGGAGCAGAACAGTGGTTCACAGAAGTTGGCTTGCAGGGCGGGTCTGGATAACTCATCAGAGAACATCAAACTGAGCTACAACATTAGAAATGACAGTGATTTGTTTGTTTCCACCAAAAGGCTCTCAAAAAAAAAAAAAAAAAAAAAAAAAAAAAAAAAGAGGCAGGAGTTTGACATGCTCAGAAGAAAAGAGCATCATCTGTTAAACAGACTGAATCGCAGAATCATAGACACACAGTCTCCTGTGACTGGAAGAGCAGCAATGCCTGGCTCGTAGGCATGCTAAGATGGTTCCATGAGCCAGGGCAATGAAGGCACTTCCGGCAGGGCTTGCACATAGTAGGTATGCACTGACTAAACATGTGATCCAATCTTGTTTGTATATGAAGTAGAGGGCCAGCACTTGACAGTCTCCCTGTCCCATGTTGCACTTGGCCTCCGCACTCCTCCGTCACTAGCCTCTACTTCATGCATGCATCTTCCCATCAGCCAAGTGGACAGCCAGCTAAGACCACGGTCCTAGGGTCAGGAAAGAGGGCTCACTAGGGCTCACAGTCCTAGGGCCACTCTTGAACTCTGTGCAGTCATGCACCATATCATTGAGGATTCACTCCCATGATACCTTTGGACAGCTAATATCCTTAACATTCACTCCAGCTAAGTTTCTTCTTACTTTTTTACTTGGAACTTTTGTCACATGACCCCCTGGTTCCCATTTCTATGTTCTTTCTTAGCTTTTCTTTTGTGTGTGCATGCATGTTCATGTGTGTAAGTGCATATGTATATGCAGCTATGTACACACATGTGCCTGACCATGTGGAGCCCAGAGGTTGATGTTGGGTGTCTTCTGCAGTTATTCTCCACATTCTTTGTGGACATAGAGTCTCTCACTAAGCCTGGAACACACTGACTTGACTAGACTGGCTGGCCAGCAAGGCTCAAGGATCCCTCTGTCTTTGCCTCCCAGCACTGGGGTTACCGGTATACACTGCTACACCAGGATTTATTACATGGGTCCTGAGGATGGAGCCCGGGTCCTCAGGCTGTATGGCAAGGCTTTCCTCAATGGAGCCATCTCACCAACCCTCACGTCTACTCCCATTGTCTCTTCTGCAAGTAAGTCTACCCGTGATGCTAAAAGGAATTGTCTGAAGGTCACTCTGTGGTTACTTCTTTGCTTACAAATTTTCAGCATCTCCCCACCAGCTATTGAAATAAGCTCCTTATTCTGTTATTTAGGCCTTACCCAGTGGTTCCTAGCATGGTCCCTGTAAGCTATGCTCAGTGAAGCTATTCCCAGGCATGAGCTTTTCTTCCTTAAAAAATACTTACTTATTCATATTCTACGTGCAAGAGTTTTTGTCTGCATGTCTGTCTGTACAGCCTGTTCAGCACACCCAGAAGCCAAAGGAAGGCACAGCATGCTCTAGAATTGGAGTTCACAGCCAGTTATTAAATGACATGTGGGTACTGGGAACTGACCCTGGATTCTCTACAAGAGCCACAAATGCTTTTTAAAGCCTGTATTCAGATGTGGCCTTACTGACCCATGCCATCCTTAAATTCCCTTTCTCAAATGCAACCCATTCTCCAGGTCCCTTCAAATGCCATTTCTTCCAGGACTTCACATCTACCTTCAGCCAGATGCTACCATTTTTGTCTGTGAGAACACAGAGGATGATGGGTTGAGTGTCTCTTGAGACAGATCCTACAGCTGAGCGAGCATCATAGATCTCTTGAGTACTCCACATTTCTGAGCAGGGCTGTGCACACGGCGGGAACTAAATCATCACTGGCATTTCTGTGACCTTTTCCACCTGCCCTAACCAAACCTATGCTGCCTGCTGATCAAAGAGGAAGAAATCCAGAAGCCATAGGACTACTTATGCTCACCAACAAGTGAGGATATCAAAAACTGCCACTCTCTGGATGATATTTTATTTCATTTGTCGACTAAAACTAAAGGTCTTTTGAAAAAGTCACATGGGAACCCACCGCTGTAGAAGCTCCTGAACATCTACACACAGACACATATAAAAGACTTTATGTGATGTTGCCTGATAAGGGAGTGACAGTTCTCATAACTAGATACCATACCATAGGCTAACAAATAAAGATCCCAGTACCAGG